>NC_141615.1:11907486-12217486 GCF_047967505.1 Dipteris shenzhenensis
AATTTTAAGAAACAAAATTGGTAAATTAAGAGACGAGGGTGATCCAAATGAGTCCGTGTACACACACTTATGCACACATACATGCTTACTCACATGCACATCCATGCAAAGACACACATATGCACTATATAGAGTAATACATTGTATATAATAAACTTGGGGTAAAATTGGGGCATTGTGAATTGTTATAGCCATATTATTGATCAGGCTTTCACCTATGGTAAATTTTCCAAGTCTAATAGCGTCTTAAAAGGTGTCCAAGACTAATGTAAAACCATGTTCAAATGTAAGATTGTCTAGCTAAATTGAAAAAGCATAAGGTGAAACTATTGGCCAACTCATTTTTAAATGGAGAGGAAAACAAACGTCCAAAATATCCATAACAGCTACTCCTTTGCCACGTGGAGAAAATTAGAATACGTTGTTGGACAAAGACGATGCAAAGGACTCAGAAGCAGAGCGAGCCCAAACGTGAAGGTTGTCCGCAGGTATGACTTGTGAGGTAAGCTTAATGCAATAGGGGAGGGCGGAAAGGACTCAGAAGCAGAGCGAGCCCAAACGTGAAGGTTGTCCGCAGGTATGACTTGTGAGGTAAGCTTAATGCAAGAGTGGGAGAGATGGGTAGGGCAGCGAGAGAGAGACAGACAGGAGGTGAGAGAGGAGGCACACAGGAGTTAGATTTTCCCACATTGCGGGTTCTGTCGACCTTCATTGAGCCTCACGAACGCTATTGCATCCAATCCCCCCTCTACACAATTGCAGAGACAAACTCTGTTTTACTCTACGAACTGTAGCTAGAACTACAGGGCAGACCATATACCGTCTGATATTTTGTAGAGTGCACAATCTGGGAAACATTTTACGGTGAACCTAAGCATGGACGAAAACTGAAAACGCACTTTCTGAAGCACATTTCGAGAAAAACCTGAAACACTACAGGGTACTGTGAAGGCGGATCGTCGAACGAGAAAGTTGTAACGGCTGGGAAGTGGTGTTCAATATGAGGGGGATGTGTGGAAGGGGTAGTATTTTAAGACAAAGTGTTTCCAGATTTTATTTGGATAATGGAGATCCGGAGGTATCAATCCTTCAAACGTACAAAAAAATCGTCATCGCTGCGTGCCTAAAGATGAACGGCAGTGCCTAAAGATATTAACGGCTCGACTTTTGGTCGTTGATAGAATTAAACTTTAATTGTGAAGTATTTTGGAAATTGGACGGGATTGTTGGGCTCTTAATGCATAGATGAGAGGAAAGCAAGGGATCAAGAATGCATCTGAATCTTATATCATCTATGGAACATGCGAAGACAGGGATGAAAGGAGAGCAGACCATGTTGTTGACAATTCTTTGCTACTGCGTAGTGAAAACTGAACTAAGTATATGCGATGCTTCTTGATCTATTGCATGAGAAACTTACCTGAGAACGAAGGGCTCCAGCGTCCTGTAGGTCCTTTCCGTAGGACGCTGATATCTCATGTATTATAGAAAATTATCGTCCATTCATCAATCGATCACCCAGCTCGGAACACCTGCATTAGTACGTGCTCGCCGTACCTTCCACTCACTAGCCGTCAGTAAACGAATAATCGCCTGCGGCTCAATATACGGCTGCCTGCTGTTTTGCCAAACACGTCGTGACTGCGCTGGTTAGTTATAGTGCATATTCCCACCAGCTCAAATTTGGACGGTAAGAACTCAAACGAAATTCATCTGGGTGTTCTTGTTCATCTCGTGATTTCGTTCCCCAGAGAAACAGAGAAACCAGATGGAAGTGAATCAACGCTAAAATTAACTTACGCAAACAATGTGTCGATCGAGTAATTCGTGGAAGTGAATCAACGCTAAAATTAACTTACGCAAACAATGTGTTGATCGAGTAATTCGTTATCACAGCAGCGGATGGAAGTCATTTACAATATGCAAACATCGGCTTCCTACAAGGCCAGCATTTTCAAGTAGGATGAGTGAGTCTTGTAAGCGCCAAGATACATGCAGATTACTAGTAGTCCTTTGAGAAGTTATCGATTCAAACCCAAATTTAAGGCTTTCGATGTTCGCGTATGTAGGTGGTGATCGTGGCCTCACATGCACAAATCTCAACTTAAATGCATTAAAAAAACTTTTAAATGATCATAGGAAGTCTGTGCATTGGTTTTTGGGTTTATGAGCTACGCCCTTTGTCTCAAAACATTGTAAGAAATCTTGGATTTATTAACACTATTTTTAGTTTAGATTTAAAACTCTGGTCTATCATGAAAAAAGGGAGATTCCCACAAAATTGCAATCACCTTCTAGCAAAAGAGAAAGATAATTCCTACATATGCTTGCCATGTTTGCATAGCGCAACGCTAATTTTAAAGCTACTTATTTGGTTTTAAGGGCAGCTCTGTAATGAGCCTCCAAGCCTTTTTCTTGTTTGTACTTCACAATTATCAATACAATTTCTTTTTTTTCAAAAAAAGGAGAAATATAATTAGATTTAGGAATTGGATAATTATTATTACAATGCTCATAATATTATAAGAATATAATCCAATTTACCATAGGTTTGATTAGTAAAATGCTTAAGCTTTTTCGTCAAATGCTTCCTCCTTATTTCACGAAGGATGCATTGATTACTTAGTAATATGCATAGAAGTTTTCCTTACATAATTGGTTCCGCTTCATAATTAAGAGTTAAAGCTTTTTCATCAAATATTTGTGCTTTCTATTTCTGTTCTCTTCCCTTGAGAGAACTTTCACTTTTTGATAGAAAATTTCCGTCCATTTGAGAGGAATTTCCATCCATTTGATTGAAAGAGATTTTTGTTCTATCATTGAGAGATTGTGAGAGTTCTTTAAGAGAGAGATCTCCTTCCTCGTTTCTCCAGTGATTTATTGAGAGAGCTTCTTCTTCTTTATTGCATGATTTGATTGTGTGAGAGAGAGAGAGAGAGAGATTATTCTTATGTAGTGTGAGAGCTATTATAAGATTTGTGAACTGATATCTGTTGTGAGAGATAGAGTTCATGAGACAGAGAGTAAAGGAGCTACATCTTGCACAAAAAAATTTAAGGGAAGGATTGCTGAGGCGTAAGTAGCTACATAGGCTCCTAACAACACCTTCGGCTTCAATCAGCTTCAGCAAGCCCTCCAACAAAAGCCATGGCCTATTCAACGCCATTGACAGACAACCCACATTGTAGCTCTTATGAGCAATCAATGTAAGTGGCCGCCTTTGTGCTCTGTAGCAGCAATGACTACATGCAGAGCATAGAAGCAGCAGACTCCTAGCTCCAACAAGGCATGCAAGTATATGAACCTATTCTAAGCAAGGCCTCTGCATGCAAATGACTCACATGGACTTCTCCATCGACTAAGCCCCTGCAACGGCACAAGCTTACTTCAAGCCACTGAAGGCAGCACCGGCTTTTGCTTTGCAACCGCATCACCAACCATGAATGGCGCACAATGCACGATCCTCCATATGAAACTTCAAAGTGTCCTAGCCACCTCCATTGCCATTTGCTTCCAAAGCAGAGATGCTACAACAAGCACTTTCTCCTTCATGGACAGTGCCTCCTTCATAGACAGCGCCTCCATACGTTGTGCAGACGACCCTCTCCAGACAGACGTCCTCAATGAGCTTCGCCATACAGATCCTCCGTCTAAGCCTCGGGCTCCAAAGCAACATTGGCGCCTACACGATCCTCAACTCCTTCATCATCGACCCACAAAGCAGCCCGTTCATACCTCTTGCATCGTGACCAGCAAAGTCTCTACATCTCCCTGTTGTTGTGGACTCGACTCTACATCATCTTGCTCTAAGGTCTCTAGACCTTAGAAAATGCTACGTGGTAGATCGTCTCATACCAGGTTTAACTGAAAGTAACCTTAGGTTTAGGGGTGCTTCCATAAGATGACACGTGTTAGATAAGATTTAACTTGGGTTAGGTTACCTTGGGATTGGTTGAGTTAGATTTGCTTTGCCTGTGGCCAAATTTGTGCCACATGGCACCCACATGCCACATCAGCACAAGGAAACCCTATCCAAACATGTCATCACAGTCACTGCCATGTCAACATCCCCAAGCCTCAGGCCATGTCACCACTGACACATCATCTGCCAGCTGCTGTCAGTGCCACATCACCCATTCCACATCATCTGCCACATCATCTGTTGAACAGTCAAAGTGCCACATCATCTATTGACTAGTCAAACTACCACCTCATCATTGCCACATGGCAGTCTCCTGTCTGGCACTCTGACCCCTTTGCAAGCACATTGTGCACATTGCATGTGCACACAGGTGACATATCAGCTCACTACTCCACTAGCACACCTCTTCATAGGCACAAGCACTACATGTGACCCCTGAGTACTACATCATCATTGAGCACTTTGCACCCTTTTTGTCGCTCCACCTAGATCAAGTTGAGGGCGCTCCAAAAATGACACCTTCCCAAATTGCAACCAACTTCTCCTTGCCTCTCCTCCCTTTTGAAAGATGCCCAAATTACTCAATTTTTTGTGCTCTATGTGCTCATCACATCAAACATACATTTTGGCACAAGTATCACTCACTTTTGAGCCTCTTTGACAAATCCACTTCCTTCCCGCATATCAGCCTCTACATCGACTTATCTGACCCAGCACCTAAAAAGAACCAAAGAAAAAGAACTTATTTGTTATTCTTTTCTTCAATCCACGGTTGGTATAGATCTAGATCAGAGTAGATTAGATCTCTATAGAGGAGACAATTTGAATTTCTCCAAGTTGCCAATCTAAGCCATGACCAAAATTCTCGACTAGTTCCTTAGCTATGCTCACATACAGTTTCACATCATCCTCACATTACCTGAAACCTGATGTTCATCAGTTCAATGAGCAGACTTCAGAGTGTTCAGAGGCATTGACCGATTGATCAATAGGCAGATAGCACATGACTTGATTTCACACACACATGCCCTCATTATAAAGCCTATTTAACACTATATTGGAGAATTTGGTAATCTCCCAACTCCCACTTTAAAGTAAGGGGTTAATATTCGCCAAAACTTGAACCCTTATTTGTAAGTGGGACTTCGGAGGATTCCTCATATCGTGTTTTGGATGAATTCCACTTTCAAGTAATGGGTTCAGATTTGACCCTGTGGCCAAATCTTAACCATATTGGAAATTCCCAAAGTATATGAAAATTCCCAAATTCCCTAATATAGTGTTATTTGGCTATTTCATGGCATTGTGTACTTTATTCCAACCTTGTAAAGCCTCTTGGCTATTCCTAGCATCATTTGCCACAAGCCTTGTAACAGATTGGATTATATATTACAGTTCTATCTTCACTGACAGTTCAGAATTTAGTTAATCTAGTCAATGTTTTGCAGTTGATTCAGGCAGTGATTTTCATGACACTTTGAGTACATTTCTTGCACCATGTCTACATCTAGTAACCTCAATCTGGAGGCATTTGCTAAGCTAGACTTACTCCAATTATGGCACATGGAAATACCGAATGGAGACCATTCTTGTACTTCATGACAAATGGGAGTATGTAGATGGATCTACACCTAGACCATTGGACGATCCAGCAAGCAGTAGCTCTACTCCACCTATTATCATAGCACCAGTAGCGAGATCTCTAGCTACACAAACAGTTTCTGCACATGTAGAAGATCATGCCATTTCGCGAGCATAGGCAGAATGGGACAAGAAAGACAAGTATGCATATCATCTGATCAAGCAGAATGTGCAAGATGTCATGTTAGGACAGCTCAACACCGTCAAGACATCAAAAGAAGCATGGGATATGTTCACAACTCTCTACGAGTCCAAGAACACTTCCAAGGAAACCAAATCAACTAGAGTACTTTCCACAACATCGGTGAAACCGATCATGCTTACGTAGTCAGGATCAAAGATTACAACAATTAACTCGTAGCAGTAGCAGCACAGCAAGAGAGACCATGAATACACCAGAAATGGTTCAAGTCATCTTGAATGGACTAGAAAAGGGATACGAGAATCTAGTCTAGAGTATTGCCATTCAATGGCAAATTTTGACATTGGACGAAAACTTCAGTCAGTCTTACTTGGTGGACTCAAGACTCAGGCCATTCATGCACACAAAGTTCATTCCAATGATCAAGCATTCACAGCTTCAGATAGAAGCAAAGGCAAAGGTAGAGATAGAGGTAGATCCTCGGTAGATCATTCCAGCGAACTGGTCATCATCAGCAACAAAGTCATGAGCAAAATCAGAATCAGCATCAGCATCATCCTCAACAACATCAAAATCAGCAAAGAGGAAATCATTCCAACCGAGGAAGATTCCAAGGACGAGGGAATGCATCCACCAATGTGTCAAACATCTAGTGTAACTACTGTCATAAGTTTGGACACTATGAGAGATTACCGCAAGAAGCAGTACAACTAAGGTGGCCAATCCAGCAACAATCGAGGGAATTTTTTTGGAAGAGGAAATCATCATGGTGGACATTCTAGTCACAGTCATTATGCAAATGAACATGGTAATATGTTCCTTGCAAACGAGGAAATGCAGAAGACTCTGATACAGTGTATCTAGGCAGTGTATCTAGGCACTAATTGCAATTCAAAAGAGAATTTCAGTTATCAAGTTGACCAAGCAGATCAAGATCCTTGGTACGTGCATCATCTCATATGACAAAGCATCAAGAATGGTTCACAGAGATGAAACTATGAGAAGGTCAAAAGAATGTCATCTACACAATAGATAATTATACACCGAATCCAGTTCAAGGGATAAGAATTATCCCTATGAACAATTTCACTAGTACAAAAGGATTGGTGAAAGATGTACTCTATGTTTTGAAGCTCAGCAAGAACCTCTTGTCACAGTAGGTCAAATGATGGAACACAACTATCGAGTCACCTTTGACGAAGATGAATGCACGATCAGAGACAAATCCAGAGGATTTCAGCTAGAAGGAAAAGGAGTCAAGGAAGGATGCTTGTTCAAAATGCTAGCTATAGTACCAGATTTGCATGCCATGTCAACTCAACCACAACATATGCCACTATCTGCAAAATGGCACAAGAGATATGGACATGTAAATTTCAAGAGCTTGATAGATCTCAAGAACAAGAATATGGCAATTGGGATTCCTAAGCTACAATTTCTTAGAAAAGTTGGTGAAGCATGCTACTTTGGCAAACAAAAGCGAACCAACTTTAGCAGAAGCACCTCTCGAGCATGAGTTATTCTTGATTTGATACATATAGCTGTCTCGGGTTATGCCCAAGCCCGCAGCATAAATGGTTCACTTTACTACTTGACTTTCATCGATGACTACAACAAATATTGTTGGGTCTACTTTTTGAAAGAGAAATCTGAAGTATTTTCCTGATTTCAAGAATTCAAAGCCATGGTAGAAAACCAGACAGGTAGAAAGATCAACGTCATAAGATCAGATAGAGGAGGTGAATACATGTCTTCAACATTTATGAACTTTTGCAGAAGTCACGGCATTCGAAGAAAATTCACTTGTGCAGATACTCCTCAACAAAATGCAAGAGCTGAAAGGAAGAATGGTACTTTAGTAGACAATGCGCAATGCTTAGTGAGAAGCATCTTCTAAATCAGTATTGGGCAAAAGCAATAGCCATTGCAAACTACTTGCTTAACCGAACTGATTCAGGGTATGACACCTTATGAAGCATTCATTGAACACAAGCCATGCATTGGGCATCTCCGCATATTTGGTTGCCTAGCGTATGCTCACATACATGATGACCATCGTAGGAAATTGGATGTGAAGTCACATAAATGCATCATGGTTGGCTATAGTGAAGAAAGCAAAGAATTATACAAGTTGTATGATCCCATCAACCGCAAGGTCATTATCTTCAAAGATGTAATCTTCAATGAGGAATCAAAATGGAAAACCTCAAACACACAATAGATAGATGCATCGATTGCTTAGTCATCTACTAAAGAAAAGGTTGATGAAGAAGAGCAAGAATTGCCCGAAACACCACGAGATGAACCATAGCAACTCCGATGGTCTACTAGAGAAGGCAGACCTCCAACTAGATTGACATATGCTCAGAAAGGCAAATCAATTCAGGTTGAAACCACCAACTATGCTCTTACGATTTCCATCATGGCTATAGAAGAGCCAGTGTACTTCGAATATGCAATAGATAAGCCAGAATGGCAAACTGCTATGAATGAAGAAATGGATGCTTTGTACAAGAATAATACTTAGAAATTATGCAACCTTCCACTAGGAAAGAAGGCCATAGCAAACAAATAGGTATACAAAGTGAAGTACAATCTAGATGAAAGCATTCAAAGATACAAAGCTAGACTAGTTGCAAAAGGATTTGCACAGCAATATGGTCAAGATTATGATGAGACTTATGCTTCAATAGCAAAGATGGATTCCATACGGTTCTTGATATCACTAGTGACACTCATCAGCAGATGAAATGTGTACTAGCTTGATGTCAAGAATGCATTTCTCAATGGTTACTTAGATAAGGAAGTCTACATGCAACAACTAGCAGGTTATGTTGAACCAAGAAAGGAGAATTAGGTTTGCCATCTCAAGAAAAGACTCTATGGCTTAAAGCAAGCACCCAGAAGTTGATACAGTAGAATCGACAAGTATTTTGTTGATCTGGGATACATGAAGTCCAATGCAAAGAGAATGCAAATCATACTCTCTACTAAAAAGTTCAAGGGGAAGATATTACTATTGCACTTTTGTACGTAGATGATCAGATTGTGACTGGAAGCAAGGATAGCTTCATTAAGAAATTGAAACAAGACTTATCTATAGAGTTTAAAAGGTCTTGGACTTATGCACTATTTTCTTGGAATTGAGTTCTGGAGAGATTCAGACAGCAGGCTGAAATATGTTAACAATCTCCTGAAGAAGTTTCATATGGCAGATTGCAAGATTGTTGCCACTCCCATGGAACAAAGTTTGAAACTTACAAAAGATTTAGAAAAGCGTACAATCAATGACAAGTACTGCACATAGCTCATAGGATCTTTTATATATTTGACTATCACATGGCCAAATATATGTTATGCAGTAAGTTCACTAGCACAGTTTATGTGGCAAATCCAAAATAGTCTCACTGGAATGCAACCAAAAGAGTCTTGAGATACATCAGGTACAAGACAGTTTGGAATAGAATACATAGGAAGTCATCAAAGGTTGCATGGATACTATGATAGTGACTATGCCGGAGATCATGAGACCAAGAGATCCACACAGGGATATGAATTTTTCCTTGGTTAAGGTGCTATATCATGGTTGTCAAACAAACATCCAACTATTCTTTGTCTTCGACTGAAGTAGAATATAGAGCACTCACTACAAGTGCATGTGAGGCTATATGGCTCAGAAGACTATTGTAAAAAACAGACTACTTTGATGAATCAAAGCCAACAACAATATACTATGATAATCAATCGGTTCAAGCATTGGCCAAGAATCGAGTATATCACTCCAGGACAAAGCACAATGATTTCATAGAGCACTTCATCAGAGGAAGAGTGTTGGTGACATCACACTATAGCATTGTGATAGCAAAGCGAATGTTGTAAACATCTTTACCAAACCACTCGATAAAGAGCTTTTCAAGAAACAACAACAAGCTCTTTCTTAGATGCAAAGGAAGGACATTCTCTCATTAAAGGGGTGTGATGGAATGTAGCTTTTCCAAACAATAATGTCCGCATCTGCTTTTAACAATCACAAAATGGTTTCAAAAAGAAGATCCTAAAGAATAGCTAAGAAGCTTTTTCTTGTGTAATATGATTACTTAGATTGAAGAGCTGAATATTCTAATACTCTCTAAATAGGTCACTCTTTTGAAGCTCTAAAAGACCACAAACATGATCTCTAGGGCCTCACTTTCTATAGCTTTATGTATGTTGCGTTAGTCTTGTTCAATATCATATCAAAGATATTACCTCCTGCCTCATTTTCAATTTGATTGGTATCATTACTTTTGCTCTTGAATTTTGTTATAGGTTCTCACTCATCTTCATTGTCCTCATTGATCGTTTATATTTTGCTATTATAAATTAATATATAAGCTTCCATTGAGGATCCTTTACATGCAACGTGAATAATGCTCATTTTTTATTAACAAAATACCTAAAAGGAAAAACTAAATACTCAGTGATCTTATACAGTTGCAAAATATCCATAAATGTCATGTTGAATGGATCATGGTTGCATACATTCTATCAAGCCAGCAATACAACAACTATATACCTATTGATCTTCTACGATTAGTTCTAAAAAACTTATACGATCAGTTCTTAAAATACCCATAAACATCATGTTGAATGAAGCATGTTGCATATGTACCTACTTCTTGTACTCTATACTATCAAACCAACACTACATGCTTAAATACGTCAACTTCAAAACCTAATGAAGTGAGATAGTGTTCTCATATATTTTTCACTTAAACATCACATGGTAAAAACAAGGAAAATACGTACGTCATAGAAAATGACCCTTTAGAATTGCATCCATTTGTAGCTTCTCGATCAAACAATTAAGATATCCCTTTCAGAGATATCTTGCATTAGTAACTATTAAACCTTTCTTGATCCAAAAAGTTGCAAGGGGGTGAGGACCAGGAAGGAAATCTACCAAGGCATACATACATACATACATCATATATGTATGTATGTATATGTATATACATACATATATATGTACGTGTGTACACACACTTGTCGATAGTAGATGTGCTACAACTTCGATGCCCTAAAAATGTGATGGGTGCTTGAAAGGAAGCTTGTCTAAGAAGGAGGGCCTTTCGGAGAACTTGCAAAAAACCTCAATGAAATTCTTGTTTGTTTAGAGGCAAAAGAGGGGGAGGAGAAACTCGTGTTTGTAAACTCACAACTTTAGAAATATTTTAATTATTGATGCTTCGTGAGAGTATGAATGAAGTGGTGGATGTCAAAAGTTGATACTCTCACGAAGCATGAGTTACGATCTTTTCTAGGTCTCTATAGTTCCTACCAAAGATTCATTAAGAATTTTGCACACAAGGCACATCCATTGATTGAACTTCTATGCAAGACTCGTGCTTTCTCTTGGGAATAAAAGCACACTTTAGCCTTCCAGTGACTTAAAGAGGCAATGTCCCGAACACAAGTTTTGACCATGCCAGACTTTGTCATGATCACTGATGCCAGTGGGCAGGGTTTTGGGGATGTTCTTATGCAAGATAACCATCCAATTGCCTTTGAGTCATATAAGTTGAAACCAACATAGCTAAACTATTCCACATATGATAAAGAATTTGCCACTGTAGTCCATGCCCTTAAACTTTGAAAGAACTATCTTATGGGTTTTGAATATATTCAGACTGATCACCAAAGCCTTAGACATCTCCTTACTCAACCAGTGATCTCTGGTCGACACATAAAATGGGCTGCATTTATTGACGATTTTAAACCAATGATCCAATACCAACCAAACAAAGACAATGTAGTTGCCGATGCACTGAGCCAACGACCTAGCTTATATAATATTTCAATCATCAAGGGAGACCCTTTTGAGCCTATGAAGGATGCCTATGCTCATGATCGAGACTTTCAAAAATTTTGCATAAAATTAAGCAAGCCAATGCTAACCCTATGGCCTCATATTCCATTCATGATGACTACCTTTTCTATGAAAAGCGCTTGTGCATCACTACATCATTTCATCATTTGGTACTAGAAGAGGTGCATGCAAGGTGCATCAACCACCCTACATGGAGCATAGAGTTATCGCTGCTGCAACGTATCAAACTATAGTTTAAGATTTTTTCTCGCCCAAGCTTAAAGTTGATGTTGCATCGTTTGTTGCACAATGCCTTATTTGCTAAAAAGTCTAGAGCTACAAGGGCAAATATCAAGGTTTGCTTACTAGTCCACGGTCTCTATGGATGTCATTACTGGATTTCCTACTACAACTAGCTCAACTTTCATCATAGATAGATTTAGCAAAGAGGCTTATTTTATTCCATATAAAAAGACTTTGATAGCATTTCAAGCTGCTCATTTGTTCATCAAGCATATCTTTGTTCACCATGGCCTTCCAAAAGTAATCGTGTCAAACCAATATAGTAAATTCTATAGTAACTTCTGGACATCACTTTTTGATAATCTTGGTACAAAGTTAGACTTCTCCACTGCTTTTCATCCGGAGCCCAATGGTCAAATTGAAGTCACACAAAATACTATTTGTGACAAGCTATGTGCTTATGTATCGGGTCAACTAGGCAAATGGGACAAATATTTACACATTTTACAGTTTGCCTACAACAATACTATGCACTCTGCTACAAGTAAATCACTAATTAAAGTTGTCTATGGCAAGTCTATTTCTCTCTCTCCCTCTTCCATTCTTGCTTCCGTTGAGAGCACTCTCAACTAGTATCAGAGCCCGGGTGATCTAGCTGAGCCTGCGTGAATGCCTGGAAGCTCAGCAGCTTTGTGGGAGGAAGGAGAATCTCTGTGGGAAGCTTTGTGGGTGACTTTACTTGCATCCGAGTGTGTAGAGACCTTGGAGGAACCTTTGGAAAAGTCACTTTGGTTTTGCGAAGTGGTTTTGAGAGCCTGTTAAGTGTTTTCAAAGAAAAAGTCATTTTTGAGCTTTTCCCTGTTCCGTTCGATGATAAAGACTCTATATTGACTTGTAGAGTAGCTATTGCTTGCTTTTGGTGTCCACTTCACTTCAAGAGCTTGAAAACACCTTCATTCTTGAATCTGGGATTATTTCACTAGATTTCTGACTCACTATGTCAGCTTTTGCATTTTTCTGCCCGAGTGTTGGAACTCAAGTTTGGAGCAACCATTTGTAGATCTGTCAGTTCCGGTGGACTCAGGAGGTCCTAAAACTTCTATGTTGCTCATGATTCGCACTCTGGTGGAGTTTACAAACAGTTCTGTTTCCAAAAACGTTTTTTAGTCCGTGTGTTGGATCCAGTGATTGAGACCACAGTTTCCAAAACCGTCTGTCCCATTGCATTTCGGATGCCTAAAAACCCCTACCTATCAGTTCTTGTGTGATTCGGTGGAGTATTTTCAGAGTTATAGATCTCTGTGTATTGGATTTTGTCTCTCTGTTATGCCTTAGATTTATGCCACATGGTAGTGGATAAGTGTTGACTCCCATTTCTCACTCATTGGTTGGGATTTTGGAGTTCTGGAAGAAGAGAGATATTTGCAAATTTTCTTGCTAATCCAATTATGCAATGGCACCCATGTTTTGAGGCATCTCAGGTTCTATTTTCAGTAGCAGTCATTGCCGTGGGACCATGATTTCTTGAGCATACCTTATGCAGATCACTCTAGTTGTAGTTTGACCATGTGCGCTCATTTGTGGTGTGCATTGGGTTGTGGTGGATGATTTATAGGCCATTTAGATGCATTGCAATCCTTATTGGATGCGCTGATAGGCCCAGATTGCCTTGTGGGATGCTATTTTTATGGACGCTTTGCACATGGATGCTATATTATGCTGAGGGGAAGCTTTGACACATTGTAGGTGATGCACTGAAGAAGCCCTCTTACTCTCATTTGCTATATTTGGGTGTGAGGCATATGCACATGTGCCAAAAGAGCTTCGAAAGAAGCTAGATCCTAAGTCTAGGAAATGCATCTTTCTGGGTTATGGTGAAAGTGGAGAGATGGGCTATCGTCTCTGGGATCCAGAAGCAAAGAAGATCGTATGCAGCCATGATGTAGTCTTCAATGAGAAGAAGATGCATAAGGTACCCATGAGGGATGTTGAAATGAGAAGAATCACTTTCCAGGATGTGAATCCACTTGCATATGTTGATAGATAGCAAGATGTCCATGCACCAAATGTGTAAGAAATGGTACCACCAAGTACTCCCACAGGTATACAATCAAGGGTAGATGATGGATCATCTATTGGTGGAAATGATGAGCCAAATGTGGCTGATATGCAAGTGGGACAGCAAGCTGAAATGCCCTTGAGAAGATCATCTTGAGTGTCTAGACCGCCTGATAGGTTTGTTCCAGGGGTAGACTATGTGATGCTTATTGATTGCGGAGAGCCTTCTTGCTACAGAGAGGCTATGATGTGCGAGGATCAACGCAAGTGGGAGTATGCTATGCAATCACAGATGAGTTCACTTATGAAGAATAAGACTTAGGACTTGGTTTCTTTGCCACATGGAAAGAAAGCATTGCCATGTAAATGGGTCTACGAGATGAAGGTCACAGGTGATGATGTGCCTAGGTACAAGGCCCGTTTGGTTGCTAAAGGGTTCAAGCAAGAGAAGGGTGTGGACTTTGATGAGATATTCTCTTCGGTTGTGAAGATGACCACACTTAGATGCATGCTTGGACTAGTGGCATCAGAGGATATGGAGCTTATGCAGATGGATGTCAAGAGAGCTTTCTTGCATGGGGATTTGCATGAGGAAATTTACATGGTGCAGCCAGAAGGCTTTGAAGAAAAGGGCAAAGAGCATTTAGTTTGTAAGCTGAAGAAGAGTCTCTATGGTCTTAAGCAAGCGCCTAGAGAATGGTATCAAAAGTTTGATGCTTTCATTCGGTCCCCGGGTTTTAGAAGGAGTGAAATTGATCACTGCCTCTACACTAAAAGGGCTAAGGATAATAGCCTAAAAATCCTAGCACTATATGTGGATGATATGCTATTGGCTAGCAAGAATACTTATGAGCTAGATGCAATAAAGGCCAAGTTGCATGAGGCCTTTGATATGAAGGATTTGGGACTTGCACGTCATATTCTTGGTATGTGCATCACGCGTGATCGAAGTAGGAAACTCCTTTGGCTTTCATAGAAGGAGTATGTTACAAAAGTATTGCAGCGTTTCAATATGAAGGGGGGGAAGGCAATGAGTACTCCATTGCCTCCATATGTGAAACTGAGTCATACAGATAGTCCCAAATCAAATGAGGAGAGGGCCAAGGTTCCATATGCATCAGTGGTTGGGAGTCTTATGTATGCTATGATAGCTACTAGACCAGACATTGCATTCGTAGTAGTGGGAGTTGTTAGCCGGTATATGGCTAATCCAAGAAAGAGGCATTGGGAGGCAGTTAAGTGCATCATGAGGTACATGAAGGGTACCAAGGAGATGTGCATCTGCTTTGGTAAAGGAGACATGCATGTACTTGGGTACACAAATTCAGACTATGTAGGGCATGTGGATAGTAGGAGATCCACTTCTGGTTATGTGTTCACCTTTGTAGGTGGTGCAGTGTCGTGGATGTCTCGCACACAGAAGTGCATTACTTTATCTACCACAGAGGCTGAGTATGTTGTAGCCACAGAGGGTTGCAAGGAGGCTATATGGCTTGATTGGCTAGTGGGAGATTTGGGAATTCATACAGGTGTACCGACATTGCATTGTGATTCCATGAGTGCTATTCAGCTAGCACGTAGTCTGGTCTTTCATGCAAAGACCAAACACATTGAGGTCAGGTACCATTTCATCGGGGAGCTACTTGAGGACAATCGCATAGAGCTTGTCAAGGTCTATATAGATGATAACCCTGCAGATATGCTGATGAAGAGTCTACCTAGTCAGCAGTTTGAGTATTGTCATGTATTGATGGGCATTGGATAGTATGCTCACTAGTTGTTCTCCCTTAAAGGCACATTGTCCTTTAAGTGGGAGGTTGTGGGGGTTAAAGGTCACTGTGCCTTTACCCTGATTATGTACAATACTCAAACACATATATAAATGAATGAAAAAGAAGATTAGGGTGTTCTTCACCCACCAAAACTTGTGTGGCTCTCTATTTCTCTCTCTCCCTCTTCCGTTCTTACTTCCGTTGAGAGCACTCTCAACCTTTGCCAGTTCCTAAATGCATCACAACACTTCTACAAACTAGAGTGAGCTACAATTGGATCGTCTCTCCTTGTGACCCTTTCATAATCCCAAGACTGAGATGAGCAAGAAGCTCTTAACCTCAAGTCACTGACAGCCTCTTCTTTGCTCATGGCCTCCCGCCACCAGATCCACTGTTAGAAAAGCCACTGAGCCTAAGTAACCCCTTACTTCCAACAAATGGATCAATTACCTGGCTACAAATCTGCATATGACGCTGGTAGGAAGACTCTTGCCCCCCCCTATAGTGCTTGGTGGCCCCAATCCTTTGGATCAGATGCTGGTGTTGTAGGGAGGCTTCTCATGATCAATTGTTGTTCCAGTTTCAGCTGCAG
Organism: Dipteris shenzhenensis; assembly: GCF_047967505.1. NCBI lineage: Eukaryota > Viridiplantae > Streptophyta > Polypodiopsida > Gleicheniales > Dipteridaceae > Dipteris > Dipteris shenzhenensis. The sequence goes on from NC_141615.1 coordinate 11,923,705, forward strand.
AGCTCTTCTTGCACAAGCTTGCCAAAAGACTCAAAGCCACCATGAACTTGGCAAAGAGAAGTGTCAATGAAAAAAAACCATGATCAGTTGTTTGCTATCAACCATAGACCACGTGCTCTCGATACTGCTTCCTTTTCTCAAACAAACACAACCATTTTTAGTGGATTGCCTTGCAATCTTATTCAATAATGATCACACAGCTTACAGGTACAATTTGCAAATCCGTCCATCTACCTTTGGAATGTAGATCTTATATGCAGTCATCTATCTTCATTGATCAATCATGGGACTCGGTCCTCGATGAGCAAGCAAAACACCATGTGCCTCATGTATTGCACAAATTACCGACTTGTTACTACAAGTAGCTAGCACGCTTGGGTGCCTTCTCCAGCACAATCAAAATCCCACCTCAGAAGCCGCCACAATACGATGGAAGAAACTCACACTGCTTGAAACAAGTAAAAACTTGTAACTTCGAATTAGCCACCCAATATCGTTAATAAGCGACCACAACCCTTCAAGAACTGAAAAAAAGCAATTCTTTGAGGTCACCACGACCCTTTGAAATGACAAACAAGAAGCTCGGTAGCAAAGCAATGAGTTGTTCTTAAAGACTACTGCATCAAATCAAAAGAAATCAACTGGAAACACAAGATGGTTAGGTTTCTGATCCTTGAACCAACACTTCAACTAACGTGGGCAATTCCACTATAACTGAGATGAGCAAAACACTCATGAAAACAAGATCAACTGCCCTCTAATCCATGAGATGAGCATGAAGATGACTATGAATCAATCCCACCACCCTTCTTAATGATGCACAAATTGGTAGTTTCTTTTCATGCTACCTAGCTCATGTCCCCTCCTTTTCCATGCAAATCTTTGTTCATCGATTGGATCTTTTTTGATCACCAATGGGAGCCATCCCTTTAATTTCCTTTCCTTGTGGCCCACTCTTTTGGTCTATGGTCGTGCAAAGCACTCCTTACCTGTAGTCTTTTTAAAAAAGCAATAGTCTTTTTCAGTGCCTTAGTGACCACTCACTTCATGATCCATTCCATGTGCCAGTGCAAGATCCAAGGTCCACATCCAAACTCCATGGGTCATCCAATCATCAATTTGGTCACAAAGTCTTCATCATCATTTCCTGCAATCAGGGCTCTCCATATAAGCGCATAGTTATTTCCAAAATATATGTTCAATACAAAAATCATCCCAAAAAATAGAGGAGGCCAACATCATAGTATTTTCTAGCTACTATCTTCTACCCTATCCCTACTATCTACATGTGCACCTATCAGTGCTACTGCCTCCTACACATGAGTGCTCTTATCCATGATTTACATAGCATTTTTTATCTGATACAATAAGATACCAGTCGCACAAAAAAAGCCCATCACATTTTGCCCTCTCCCCCAATTACTAGAGCATGCACATGCTGAACAGCACATGTCTTGTCCTCCTGTCATCATCCTAGATCGATGTACTCGACCATTGATTTAGCTTAATAGAGGAGATGGATCCTCCAGGATCAAAGACCTACTTACTTCCCTTAACACCTTCATGCTTCCAACTCTTCCCTTCCTGATGCCATATTCTGCCATGCTTCACTTCATCTTCAATATGTTCCTGCACTGAGTAACCACTTGTATCTTCCTTTTTAACAAGATCAAGATATCTTTGTTTATCTACTTTAATGTCGTCCTTCATGGCATCTAGTTTTGAGAGACTTTTGCATTCTTGAACATCTTGCATATGCTCCACCTCTATTTCCTCCACTAGCTGCATGAAATCAAACCATGAATCATCTTTACCCTCCAATTGTCCCATGCCATCCTCAGTTTCATTCTCACTCTTTGGCAATAGCATACCCACTTCATCTCCACTTGAGTGTGTGATGTCACTTTCACTTTCACTCTCTTCTTCACTCCCACTTGAGCTGGCTTCCATTACAAAAAATTTGGACTCAAAAAGGGCCCTGTAAGTGAGCCCTTGGGCTGGTGACATGGAAGAATAAGGTGAATAAAACCCAATAGAATATTGGCTGGTGGAGGGCAATAGAATATTGAAAGTGGCTTGACTTCTCTTTTTCTTTATTCAATGGCCCAAACAATGAGGTGGAGCACCCACTTGCTGCCTCAACTCTCCCATCACGTTTTTTAACTATAACCAAACTGAGAAACCTAGTTTCTCAACCAAACTTGAACCATTTGACCTGAAACCAAATCCTCCCATCCAACTACCACACTCTTTTCATTCTCTCTCATTCCTCTTGCTTCCCCATCATTTTTGAGCACCATTTCGAATTTTTCTTTGCTCCAGCCCTCTTTTCAAATTTCCTACTGGCTCTTGAGCGAGAAGCTTCTTTCTCTATTCTCCCTCTCATGGGATGGACTCTCATGCCAAAATCTCGTCACTTCTTTTCTCTACCTGTATTGCCAGCAGTCCTGGCTCAAGGTATTCTTAGTGTGGGTTCTTCCATAGAGCTTGTGACTGCAGATAGCTCTTTCGCGAAGCATAGAAGCATTGTTGCTAGCAGTTCCATAAAGCTAACTGTCAGAACATGGGGCAGCGATAGGTTGAGGTGTTCCAGTCTAAGAAGCAAGATTATCATGAGGTTGTGGTGAGCTGATGGTATTTCTTCTGCTGCCAGTGTTGTGATAAACCATATATGAGCCGTAGGTTGTTGATGTACATGTGCATGTTCGACTCGAGCGTGGAGGATTATTGGAAAAGGATCAAGAGGACAAGATCCTCATCGATGCTGTCGATGCAATTATTGATATCTTTCTCTAGGGAGGTTCTCGTGGCTGTGGCCTGGTGACTAGTTTAGTTGCTTGTGGTTTTCATTTGGTCAATTAGCAAGGCTTTGCGAAGCATGTTGAGCTGGCTCTTTGGCTATAGTAACAAGTAGCAATTGTGAAGAAAGGTTTTGTTTGCTTGACTCAATAATTCTAAGTTGTGGAAGGTTGCAAAGTGGGATAAGGAACGTGCATTAAAAAGCAAGATCCAAGGTGCCATTCAAAGCTCTTTGGCATCTAGTCAATCTTTGGCAAGCCAGGTTCTATCTGATCCTATAGGGGGTTCTATGTATGAGTTCATGATTTCTTGGCAGCACTGATTTCTATACATTTGAGTGACCTTTGTATTTCCAACAATTATTAGAATCCATTTGTACATGATGTTTTCTCGATGTTTTTCTAGTTTTTGGTGATTCGATGTTATGATGGGATTGTGTTTCTTCTTAATATACTTGCAAATGTGACTGTTCATCCAGCTATAAAGGCATTTCAGTGTAGCTCTACTAGTCTTATCAACTTCATCACCTTATCCACTTGCCACATCATTTGGCACCCCATCTTGCCACATCAGCAATGGCCACTTAAGCACCACATTAGCACTGACCATGACAAACTATGAAGAGGGGAGAGGAGAATAGTGGAGATGAGGAGAGAGGGCACAGCTAGAGAGCACACCTCTTGCTAAGCATAGTGCCACATCATCACTATACATTTCACTCTCTTTTTGCCCCTCCACCTAGATTAAGCCGTATCTCTCGATCTAGGAGAAATTTGAGGGTACTATAAAAAGGTGAAACGATCTATTTTTTATGCTCTACGCACTCGTCACATCATGCGTACATTTCGACACAAGTATCACTCAATTTTGAGCCTTGCCGCTGACAAATCCACTTCCTACACATACATTAGCCTCTACATTGATGCATCTGACCCAGCACATAAAAAGAAAGAAAGAAAAGAAATTATTTGATGTTCTTTCATCAATCTATGGTTGATCTAGATCTAGATCAAAGTAGACTAGGTCACCATAGAGGGGACGCTTTGAATTTCCCCAAGTTGCCAATCTAAGCCATGCTCAAAATTCCCGACTAGTTCCTACTCGAAGTCAGTCCATACGCTCACATAAGGTTTCACATCATCACATTACCTGAAACCTAATGGAGCAGACTTCAGAGTGTTCGGAGGCATTGCCGATGGATCAGTGGATAGATAGCACATGATTTTATTTCACACACACATGCCATCATTGTAAAGCCTATTTGGCTATTTCATGACATTGTGCACATCATTTCAGCCTTGTAAAGCCTCTTGGCTATTCCCGACATCATTTTCCACAAGCTTGTAATTCATATCGGATCATATATTGTAGTTCTACCTTCACCACCAATAGTTTGAATTTCACTTGCCATAGTCAGTGTTTTGCAGTTGATTCAGATAGTGATTTTCATGACACTTTGAGTACATTTCTTGCACCATGTCTACGACTAGCAACCTTAATCTGGAGGCATCTACTAAGTTAGACAACTCCAATTTTGGCACATGGAAATACCGAATGGAGGCCATTCTTGTACTTTAGGACAAATGGGAGTATGTCGATGGATCTACACCTAGACCATTGGACAATCTAGCCAGCAGTAGCTCTACTCCACTTCTTGTCATAGCACCAGCAGCAGGATCTCCAGCTACACAAATAGTTTTCGCACCTGAAGCAGATCTTGCCATTGCCCGAGCACAGGTAGAATGGGATAAGAAAGATAAGTATGCATATCATTTGATCAAGCATAATGCAAGATGTCATGCTAGGACAGCTCAACACCATCAAGACATCGAAAGAAGCATGGGATCAAGACATCGAAAAAAGCATGGGATATGTTCGCAGCTCTCTACGAGTCAAAGAACACTTCCAAGATTCTCACACTGAGAAACCAAATCAACTAGAGTTTCTACAACAACAATGAAACTGGTCATGCTTATGTACTCGAGATCAAAGACTACAACAATCAACTCGCAGTAGTAGGAGAGACCATGAATCCAACAGAAATGGTTCAAATCATCCTGAATGGACTAGAAGAGGGATACGAGAATCTAGTCTAGAGTATTGCCATTCCACAGCGAATTCTGACACTGGAAGAACTTCAGTCAGTATTACTTGGTGATGAACTCAGGATGGAGGCCGTTCATGCACACAAAGGTCATTCTAATGATCAAGCATTCACAGCTTCATACAGAAGCAAAGGCAAAGGCAGATCATTTCAAAGAAGTGGTCATCATCAGCAAAGTCAGAATCAACATCAGCATATCCTTAGCAACATCAGCATCAGCAAAGAGGAAATCATTCCAATCAAGGAAGATTCCAAGGACGAGGGAATGCATCCACCATTGTGTCAAACATCCAGTACAACTACTATCATAAGTTTGGACACTATGAAAGAGATTGCCGCAAGAAGCAGTACGACTAAGGTGTTCAGTGCAGCAGCAAGCAGCAGCAATCGAGGGAACTTCCACGGCAGAGGAAATCATCGTGGTGGATATTCGTGTCACAGTCAAATTTGCAAATGAACATGGGAATATGTTTCTTGCAAATGAGGAAATGCAAAAGATCGATACAGTGTATCTAAACATTGATTTCAATACAAAAGAGGATTTCAGCTATCAAGTCGACCAAGCACAACAGGATCCTTGGTACATTGATAGTGTGGGAGAGACACCAAAAGTGGTGGAGCAAAAGCTACTCCAGCTTATTCCTCTATCATATATATATGACTATACATGGGCACTGTACAAGTGGGTGGGCACACTGCCCTTTACCCCAACAACCTCCCACTTAAAGGCAGTGTGCCTTTAAGGGAGTATAGTACACATAATACAATCAGCCATAGGCTGAAAAACAAGATAACCAGACCGTCATCCTATGCCCATCAGCACTTTACAATGTGCAAAGTGCATAGAGGATAAGCTGCTAGCAGACATCAGGTTTGCAGGATAGAAAATGACAAGCTGTAGATGCCTGTCAACCAAGATCTCATGCCAGATCTCATTGGGAGAGTGAACTCTCACCGCCACATGCTCTTGTGCTAAGTCCATAGCACCCAAACTATCACTGTGTAAAGAAAATGTCTCTATACCACCTGTGACCATAAGCACATGCCCTACAATAGACCTCTGCTGGTCTACCCAACCTGCATCACCTGCATGCTGCTCCTGGAAGCATAAGGACTTGATGTCCACAACCGCTTCCCTACTACCAAAATCTACCATAATCATGCTACCAACTCCCACTGCAATGGAAGCAAGAACCGGAAGTGTAGTCCCAATGGCAAACATGTGAGAACCAAGTCTTAACATAGTCATGGATGCATGAAGTACTATGGCTGCCATATGAACCATAACTTGCTGGCTCAACTGATCTGTGATTGTCAAACCTGCAGTGTTTCAAGTACGGAGCCAATATAGGCAATGGAGTACTCAGTAACTTCCCCCTGTCCATACTGAAATAACCAAGTATCTGACAAACATCATCAAGATCATGCAACTCCCACTGCAAAGCATCCCTGTCCATAAGGAACCATATAGCAAGTAACCTCAGAAGGATAGAAACCTCCTAAATACTGAGACCATAACCTGTCTCACTGCACATCACATCCTGAGCTCTCATAAGGGTATCAAACCTATGAAGCCAAGCTCAAGGGGATTGCTTCTAGCCATGAAGGCACTTACGAAGCAAACATATCAATGATTCCTGCCCATGCGCAATATGACCTGAGTCAATAACTGCAGAAACCACATCTGTCCTGGCATAACCAGCCAATGGATCATACTGGGCATCATTAGCCAAGGTATCCTCCTCACCATGCATAGCCTCATCCTCATCTACAAGAGGCACTCCGCATCGTGGGATGCATCAACAATCTCCATAGGAGTATAAACCTGTGGAATACTCCAGACATCTGATCGTCTCTGACCAAAATCAGGAAGTAATCGTGGCTGTCCCAACTTTATAACCTACTCACCATGGGAAAAACCTCCCACTCCAAGGGATATGGGCTGCCCCTGCAAAGAATTCGGAGGTATCAGTGCACTTACACCCTCCTGGAATACCACTCTCCTGCTATCCATAGTCCTGGGCTGTCTAAACATAGCATCCTCTCTGAAATAGACATTATGGCTGCGTATCAACTCTCTAGTTGAAGAATCCCATAACCTGTAGTCCTCACTGTTGGGGTAAAGGGAAGTGTGCCCACCCACTTGTACAATGCCCATGTATACTCATATATATATATGATAGAGGAATAAGCTGGAGTAGCTTTTGCTCCACCACTTTTGGTGTCTCCCTATCCCTTTGTGTGTGCTCTCCTCTCCCACAACTGGTATCAGAGCTTGAGGAGAAGAGCCTGAGGAGAGAGTTCAATGGAGCCATCGAGGGAGCCCAGGCTGTTGAGGCACCCATGAGCGTGTGTTGCAGGACACTGTTGTAGAGCCGTGAGTAGGAGTGGTTGGAGAAGACATCATTTGGGAGCTTCATTGCCTCATTGATGGAGTCATTGCTTCGTAGATACTTGCTGGAGATCGTTGACGGCCGTAGGCTTGGGCTTGCTTGTGAAGTGTTTGGAGACTCGGAGATCCGATTGTAGGAGCGTCATTTAGGCTTGCTACTACTGCTAAGGCTAGAGCTTTGAGCGATGCGTTGTTGTTAGGACATTGACTGGAGAGGTGTGATGCCACGTGACTGGCGTTGTAGGAGTTGCTCAATGCAGAGGTTTCTACGTTGGGGTGTGCTACAGGCTGGAGTTGAGGTTGAGCCTTCATTGGAGAGCATTGTTTGGAGAGGGTTGTAGGGAAGCTCTTTGTAGATGCAGCTGCTGCAGATGGCTCGTGAGCCACTACGATCTCTTAGATGGAGTAGATAGGAGTCTCTTTCTCTCCATACCCTTCTCCTTCCCGTGAGCAAAGGAAGAGCAGCCAAGTGATAGCAACAACATCCACTTTGGAGAAAAAGAGTGAGTTCTTTGTTTTTAGTCTGGAAATCTGACAGTATTTCAGACAGTAAAAGTGAGCAGAATGCCATTTTCGACAGCAAGTATTTGCAAATCCATAAGGATTTAGGCTCGGTGCCCAACAGAGGAGTCGGAGAACTTTGGAAGGGCTACATTTTCTCTGTTGACAGCTCGGTCATCCGAGTTTATAGTACAGAGTTATTTACTGTCCAAAATAGGGACAGTTCGTGATCAGTGTGCAGACAGCCATTTTGCAGACTGTATATTGGCAAATGCATACATGTTGATACACTTTGGCAAGTTGATGCATTTTGGCAAAATGATGCAGTAAATGTCACTTGGTATATGCCATTGGTAATGCATTTTGGATGCAAGTGAGTGGCAAATGCATACAATTTGATGTTCACTTGAATGCCAATATAATGATGCCATATACATGCAGTAAATGCATTTTGGGGACTCTTGAAAGGCATTTTTTATTCTCTGGTATGCAATTTCCAGAAAGCGGTTTATGCATTGGATGCCACAGTATATGCAAGTATTTTGCTCAGAAATTGGATGTTCAATATCTGGTTATGCTTTGAAGCCCACGAGAAAATGATTGATATTCTTGACTGACAGGTCATTGAATAGTTGTTGCTGTTTTTTTTTTAATGACAGAACAGTCATTTTCAGGACTGAATATCTCTTTCCTGGTGCAGAATTGCACTTTGTGCCGAACTGGAAAGTTGTAGTTCACAAAACATACTACAACTTTTCTTTTGGGAGCAAGTTGATCCGGTATAAGCTGCAGGAGTTACAGCCTCTGCAAGACCACAAAAAGTTGCAGTCTGCTGTCTATTTGTGACCAATGTGTAGGAAGCTGTTTTTTAGGTGAGAATATATGAGAATCCACAAGGATTTTGCTCTTGAGCTCAACTGACAAGTTGTAGATCTTTCTATGAACTACAACTTTGCTGTTTACAGCTTTGGCATCTGGTCTTTCAGTGAAAAGATATCACTGTTCAAAAACAGGGACAGCGTGTTATTTTGCCCAAAGTGGCTGTGAGGTATTCTTGTAGGGATTTCTCTTGCACAACAGTGAATTGGGAACTCACAGTAAATTATATAAAGTGATTGGGATCTCACTTCAGTCCAAGGGCATTATTGGCATTTTGGCAAGTCACTTTGGCACATTTGGCAAGTGGTGAATGCTTGATTTTGTTGCCAAAGCATTGCGCGCTTGAGGTGATGCATTGGTGATGCAGTAAATGCCATTTTGATGCATTATGGATTTGCATTGGTGGATGCCACACTGATGTTTATGGATAGTTGAGGTGGGCTCCTATTGCCATTGGTTGAGCAGATATTGCTCATTTGGTTCAGTGCATTTCTTTCTTGGATTGCCAAGCATTGGCAAGTTACTGGGCTGCATATATTCTTGTTTATGCCTCTTTATGGCTGAGTGCTTTTGAGCATTGGATCAGCCAATTTATTTGGAGACCTGATTGGTCTGGACAACACTATATTTTTTGGTCATTTGGGTTGCCTATTGCACTATACTGCTCTTTGGTTGTGACCTATTGTGCCACAGATATGGCATCTACAGCTGGTAGTGCCCTCTTTGATATTGAGAGGTTGGATGGATCAAACTTTCAGTATTGGAAAGAGCAGATTTATGATGTGTTATTGCAAAAGAGGCAGCATAAGCCCATTCAATGCAAAGGTGTCAAGCCTAATAGCATTAAACAGAGTGATTGGGATGACATGGATGAGCAAGCATGCTCTATCATTCAGTCATCACTCTCGAAGTCAATCTACTTGCAGGTACAGGATGGTGTACAGGGTGTAGACTACCATGCATATGAGTTTTATACTCGTATATGCCGGATGTATGACCATGATAGTGTTATGTTACAGCATGATGGGCTGAAATACAGCCTTGATATGCACTCCAAAAGTCAATCAATTGGTAGAAACAGGTCATGTTCAAGGGGGAATTCCAGGAGCAAGTCTAGCTCTCGGACTTGTGTTAGATGTTTCTATTGTGGAAAGTATGGCCACATGAAAAAGTATTGCTGGAAATGGCTGAGAAAATACAAGAAGAAGAGCAAGGTTAAGAATGACATGAAGAAGGAGAAGAAGCATGTTGAGCTTCAAGGCTTGGATGCCAGGGTTTCCACTGACAGTAGCAGTGATGAAGGCATTCTTTTGTCTATGTCTGACACCTCCTTCTTGGCCACTGATGTACCCATTCTCGGCGATTGGATGTTAGATCCATGTGCTTCATGTCATATGACCCCTCATAGGTCATGGTTCAGTGCATATCAGGAATGCATTGTGGAGAGTGGTTTGATGGGCATTGATCATTCTATGGATGTCTATGGTTATGGGGATATCCACCTTGTTATGCCTAGTGGCTCTATTCTTGTTCTACAGAGGGTTAGACATATACCAGTTATTGCTACGAGCAAGATCAATATTGGATAGTTGGTTGAGGCAGGTTATCATGTCTCTTTGGGTGATCATGCATGGAAGATTGCTAGAGGCAATCTGGTTATGGCTAGGGGATCACGGGTTGGATTCTCTTATGCATTGCATGTATCAGGTGTCCATGATAAGATGCTTATGATTAGTAAGCAGCCATCAGCTAGTTTATGGTATGTCAGACTTGGACATATGTCTACTACAGGTATGGAAGCCCTTACAACATTGAGATACATTCCTATTACGGATGTCTCTCAAATTTTATGTCATGATTGTGATGATGGTCAGTAGTCAGGATCCTCCTTTGTGAGGAAGACAATCAGTGAGAGGTATCTTGAGCCATTGCAGTTGGTTCATAGTGCAGTTTGTGGGCCTATGCCTACCGTTTCACTGGGTGGCGCCTCTTACTTTGTGACATTTATTGATGCTGCTACAAAGTACATATGGGTATATCCGATTCGGCAGAAGCATGATGTATATGATACATTTCAGTGCTTCTTGGGTAATGCTGAAAATCAGTCAGGAAAGAAGCTATTGAGCTTGATGACTGATAATGATGCATAGTTTACCTCTCCTAGATTTCAGCATCTATGTGATACACTTGGTATCAGGAGGGTGTTGACCACTCCTCATCTTTCTGCTGACGATGCCTTGGGAGAAGGCATATTCTATTGGACAGGATTGGTAGCATGCTACGGTATGCAAGTCTTACCGAATACTATTGGGCTGAGGCATGTAAGACAGGTGCATACTTGCTTAACAGGTCACTCAGGAGATCTCTGAATGGTAGAGTGCCATTTGACTTCTTGACAGGCAGGGCACCATGTTATGAGCATTTACGTGTGTTTGGCTGCGAGGCTTATGCTCATGGTTCCCGATCGAGGAGGTGTATCTTCCTTGGATACAGTGAGTCTAGTAGGGACTACAGGTTATGGGATTCTTCAACTAGAGAGTTGATACGCAGCCATAATGTCTATTTCAGAGAGGATGCTATGTTTAGACAGCCCAGGACTGTGGATAGCAGGAGAGTGGTGTTCCAGGAGGGTGTAAGTGCACTGATACCTCCGAATTCTATGTAGGGACAGCCCATATCCCTTGGAGTGGGAGGTTTTTCCCACTGTGAGCAGGTTATAAAGTTGGGACAGCCACGATCACTTCCTGATTTTGGTCAGAGACGGTCAGATGTCTCGAGTATTCCACAGGTTTATACTCCTATGGAGATTGTTGATGCATCTTCTATGGACAGTTACAGTTTACTCCCAAGATGCAGAGTGCCTCTTGCAGATGAGGATGAGGCTATGCATGGTGAGGAGGATACCTTGGCTAATGATGCCCGGTATGATCCATCGGCTGGTTATGCCAGGACAGATTTGGTTTCTGCAGTTATTGACTTGGGTCATATTGCGCATGGGCAGGAATCATTGATATGTTTACTTCGTAAGTGCCTCCATGGCCAAAAGCAATCCCCTCGAGCTTAGCTTCATAGGTTTGATACCGTTATGAGAGCTCAGGATGTGATGCACAGTGAGATAGGTTATGATCTTAGTATTCAGGAGGTTGCTATCCTTCTGAGGTTACTTGCCATATGATTCCTTATGCATAGGGATGCTTTGTAGTGGGTGCTGCATGGTCTTGATGATGTTTATCAGATACTTGGTTGTTTTAGTATGGAGAGGGGGAAGTTACTGAGTACTCCATTGCTTGTATTGGCTCCATACTTGAAACACAGCAGGTTTGACGATCACAGATCAGTTGAGCAGCAAATTATGGTTGATATGGCAGCCATAGTACTTCATGCATCCATGACTGTGTTGAGACTTGGTTCTCACATGTTTGCCATTGGGGCTACACTTCTGGTTCTTGCTTCCATTGCAGTGGGAGTTGGTAGCATGATTATGGTAGATTTTGGCAGTAGGGAAGTGGTTGTGGACATCAGGTCCTTATGTTTCCAGGAGCAGCATGCAGGTGATGCAGGTTGGGTAGACCAGCAGAGGTCTATTATAGGGCATGTGCTTATGGTCACAGGTGGTACAGAGACATTTTCTTTGCGTAGTGACAGTTCGGGTGCTATGGACTTAGCACAGGAGCACCTGGTGGTGAGAGTTCACTCTCCCAGTGAGATCTGGCATGAGATCTTGGTTGACAGGCATCTACAGCTTGTCATTTTCTATCCTGCAAACCTGATGTCTGCTAGCAGCTTATCCTCTATGCACTTTGCACAATGTAAAGTGCCGATGGGCATAGGATGACGGTCTTGTCATCTTGTTTTTCAGCCTATGGCTGATTGTATTGTATGTGTACTATACTCCCTTAAAGGCACACTGCCTTTAAGTGGGAGGTTGTTGGGGTAAAGGGCAGTGTGCCCACCCACTTGTACAGTGCCCATGTATACTCATATATATATATGATAGAGGAATAAGCTGGAGTAGCTTTTGCTCCACCACTTTTGGTGTCTCCCTATCCCTTTGTGTGTGCTCTCCTCTCCCACACTCACTGGACTCACTGTATCCAAGGAAGATACACCTCCTCAATCGGGAACCATGAGCATAAGCCTCGCAGCCAAACACACGTAAATGCTCATAACATGGTGCCCTACCTGTCAAGAAGTCAAATGGCACTCTACCATTCAGAGATCTCCTGGGTGACCTGTTAAGCAAGTATGCAGCTGTCTTACATGCCTCAGCCCAATAGCATTCGGTAAGACATGCATACCGTAGCATGCTACCAATCCTGTCCAATAGAATTCGATTTATGCCTTCTGCTAAGGCATCATGAGCAGAAAGATGAGGAGTGGTCAACACCCTCCTGATACCAAGTGTATCACATAGATGTTGAAATCTAGAAGAGGTAAACTCTGCATCACCATCAGTCATCAAGCTCAATAGCTTCTTTCCTGACTGATTTTCAGCATTACCCAAGAAGCACTGAAATGTATCATATACATCATGCTTCTGCCGAATCGGATAGACCCATATGTACTTTGTAGCAGCATCAATAAATGTCACAAAGTAAGAGGCACCACCTAGTGAAACGATAGGCATAGGCCCACAAACTGCACTATGAACCAACTGCAATGGCTCAAGATACCTCTCACTGACTGTCTTCCTCACAAAGGAGGATCCTGACTACTGACCATCATCACAATCATGACATAAAATTTGAGAGACATCCATAACAGGAATGTATCTCAATGTTGTAAGGGCTTCCATACCTGCAATTGACATATATCCAAGTCTGGCATACCATAAACTAGCTGATGGCTGCTTACTAATCATAAGCATCTTATCTTGGACACCTGATACATGCAATGCATAAGAGAATCCAACCCGTGATCCCCTAGCCATAACCAGATTGCCTCTAGCAATCTTCCATGCATGATCACCCAAAGAGACATGATAACCTGCCTCAACCAACTGTCCAGTACTGATCTTGCTTGTAGCAAGTCCTGGTATATGTCTAACCCTCTGTAGAACAAGAATAGAGCCACTAGGCATAACAAGGTGGATATCCCCATAACCATAGACATCCATAGAATGATCAATGCCCATCAAACCACTCTCCACAATGCATTCCTGATATGCACTGAACCATGACCTATGAGGGGTCATATGACATGAAGCACATGGATCTAACATCCAATCACCGAGAATGGGTACATCAGTGGCCAAGAAGGAGGTGTCAGACATAGACAAAAGAATGCCTTCATCACTGCTACTGTCATTGGAAACCCTGGCATCCACGCCTTGAAGCTCAACATGCTTCTTCTCCTTCTTCCTGTCATTCTTAACCTTCCTTTTCTTCTTGTATTTTCTCAACCATTTCCAGCAATACTTTTTCATGTGGCCATACTTTCCACAATAGAAACATCTAACACAAGTCCGAGAGCTAGACTTGCTCCTAGAATTCCCCCTTGAACATGACCTGTTTCTACCAATTGATCGACCTTTGGAGTGCATATCAAGGTTGTATTTCAGCCCATCATGACATTTCAACCCATCATGCTGTAACATAACACTATCATGGTCATACATCCGGCATATACGAGTATAAAACTCATATGCATGGTAGTCTACACCCTGTACACCATCCTGTACCTGCAAGTAGACTGACTTCGAGAGTGATGACTGAATGATAGAGCATGCTTGCTCATCCATGTCATCCCAATCACTCTGTTTAATGCTATTAGGCTTGACACCTTTGCAGTGAATGGGCTTATGTTGCCTCTTCTGCACTAAAACATCATAAAATTGCTCTTTCCAATACTGAAAGTTTGATCCATCCAACCTCTCAATATCAAAGAGGGCACTACCAGCTGTAGATGCCATATCTGTGGCACAATAGCTCACAACCAAAGAGCAGTATAGTGCAATAGGCAACCTAAATGACCAAAAAATATAGTGTTGTCCAGAGCAATCAGGCTCCGAATAAACTAGCTGATCCAATGCTCAAAAGCACTCAGCCATAAAGAGGCATAAACAAGAATATATGCTGCCCAGTAACCTACCAATGCCTGGCAATCCAAGTAGGAAATGCACTGAACTAAATGAGCAATGCCTGCTCAACCAATGGCAATAGGAGCCCAGCTCAACTATCCATAAACATCAATGCGGCATCACCAATGCAAATCCATAATGCATCAAAATGGCATTTACTGCAACACCAATGCATCACCTCAAGTGTGCAATCCTTTGGCAACAAAATCAAGCATTCACCACTTGCCAAATGTGCCAAAGTGATTTGCCAAAATGCCAATAATGCCCTTGGACTGAAGTGAGATCCCAATCACTTTCTGTAATTTACTGTGAGTTCCCAATTCACTGTTGTGCAAGAGAAATTCCTACAACAATACCTCACAGCCACTTTGGGCAAAATAACACACTGTCCCTATCTTTGAACAGCGATATCTTTTCACTAAAATATCGGATGCCAAAGCTGTAAACAAAAAGGTTGTAGCTGGTAGAAAGATCTACAACTTGTCAGTTGACCTCAAGATCCAAATCCTTGTGGATTCTCAGATATTCTCACCTGAAAAAATAGCTTCCTGCACATTGGTTACAAATAGACAGTAGACTGCAACTTTTTGTGGTATTGCAGAGGCTGTAACTCCTGCAGCTTATACCGGATCAACTTCCTCCCAAAAGAAAAGTTGTAGTATGTTCTGTGAACTACAACTTTCCAGTTCGGTATAAAGTGCAATTCCACACCAGGAAAGAGATATTCAGTCCTGAAAATGATTGTTTTGTCATAAAAAACAGCAACAGCAGCAATTGTAATGTCCTGACCAATGGCAAACACAATGCCATAAAATCAGCCCTGAAAACAGCTCCAAACAATGCTCATTTGACAAGATCTCTATACATCACTATACCACCGTATGTATCCAACATAGGCAAATAACCATGCATCCAACAAACTGTCAATGCATCTCAACCAGGCATGTACCACTGTCAAAGCATGTGTCACTACCACTACCAAAGTGATGTATCTGCAAAAAAAGATATGCAACCCACTGACTAACTGTAACAGAATGTTCACAAGGACTAAGATGCACCAGAGTATGTCCGTACAAGGACCCAAATGCATGGGAAAACACGAGCTAACAAAGCTCAACTGCAACTAAAAGAAGCTGCATAGTGCACAAGCACATATCCCACACAATGTCCACAAGGCGTACTTCTGCAAAATGTCTCGCAAAGAGACCAAAATCAGCCAATGCTCAGCTCCAAGTCCTCAAATGCAACACCGGCTATCTCCCAGGCATACAACTGCATCAAACATGCAATCCAGAGGCTCCCCAACAGCTCCCAGATGAGCTAGAGACAATGGCAAAGAACTATGCCAAGACTGGAACCTGCAAGTGCCAAGAATGGCTATGGCGCCAAAATAAGACCCAAATCTACAGGGAGGAACCTCGATGTGAGGTTATAGGTAGCACAATTGCAAATTTTTAGGAAGCCTGGCATCGACGGAATCACAATCGGAGGACTGTGCGAACTCCACCACAAGTTGCATATGCAGCTCTCCAGTGCTCCTTCTCGGTCTCCTACGCCAAAGAAGTTGCTCACCAACCGACTCCTGGCTCACAGAATAGCAGCAACAATTGCTCTTGACGCCTATCTACTAGCTGCCCATGATAACCAATGCCTCCAACAAGCACACAATAGCCAGCCACTTGCTGCAAAGGATGCATCAACAGCCAACGATAGGCTCCCACGAGACAACGTCAAGACCAATGGATAGCGGTCTCCTTCCAACGCTAGGTTGCTAGAGCACTGGAGCTCTGGAAGATAACCCAAAGTGATTCTTGTAGCTGCATTGTAGAGCAAATAAATTTGGATGATGTCTACCCGAAATCTCTCCGTGAATAAGAGAATCAAGCTCTCCAAAGCTCCCGGTAGATCTCTCGAAGCAGTGCCCGTTCTCTCACCGAGCTCCTCGTAGATCGAACGCCATGGGCTCTGATACCAATTGTGGGAGAGGAGAGCACACACAAAGGGATAGGGAGACACCAAAAGTTGTGGAGCAAAAGCTACTCCAGCTTATTCCTCTATCATATATATATGAGTATACATGGGCACTGTACAAGTGGGTGGGCACACTGCCCTTTACCCCAACAGATAGCAATGCATCATCTCACATGATAAATCATTAGGAATGGTTCACAGAGTTGAAACCATTAGAAGGTCAAAAGAATGTCATCTACACAGTAGATAATACACCGAATCCAGTTCAAGGGACATGCATTATCCCTATGAACAATTTCAGTGGTACGAAAGAATTGGTGAAAGATGTACTCTACATTCCGAAGCTAAGCAAGAACCTCTTGTCTCAGTAGGTCAAATGACAGAACACAACTACCGAGTCATCTTTGATGGAGATAAATGCACTATCAAAGAAAAATCCAAAAGATTTCAGCTAGTAGGAAAAGGTGTCAAGGAAGGACACTTGTACAGAATGGTAGCTACAATATTAGATTTGCATGCCATGTCAGCTCAACCGGAACATATGCCACTATCTGCAAAATGGCACAAGAGATATGATCATGTCAATTTCAATAGCTTGTTAGATCTCAGGAATCAGAATATGACAATTGGGATTCCTAAGCTTCAGTTTCTTGGAAAAGTTTGTGAAGCATGCTGCTTCGCAAACAAAGGAGAACCAATTTCGATAGAAGTACCAATTGAGCACATGGTATTCTTGATTTGATACATACAAATGTATGGGGTTATGCCCTGAGGGTTGTGGTGCCATGAGCACATGTAGAGCAAAGGTATGAGTAAAGGGCAAGCTGCCACATGGCATGGAGGAGATATCCCACATGTGACAAGCATATGGATGTAAGTACCCTCACCTATAAAAGGGAGGTTCATTTGAAGTAATATCAATCAAGCACTTTGCACTATCTCAAGATTCTCTTTATGAGTCCAAGCTAATCTATCTTGGAAGCTAATTGACTTGAGGTACATGTCATGAGCACTCTCTTCATCATGTTTGCACTTAGGTTGCATCCTCCTTAGATTAGTGTTGTATTAAGATGTTGTCTCATGACTAGGAGAGCTCGATCCCTAGATTTAACATGGTATTAGAGCTTAGATTTAGTTCTCCTAGATTAGTTTTAGATTGAGAAAATTCCATCCATTCAATGAAAATTATGTTCATTGCTTTAAGATATTTCCATCATTCCTAATGAGAGAGAGAGAGACACAGAACTTGATTCTCGATTGAAAGCCATAGAGAGTTGATTAGCAGTACGAGCGGTACTACAGCAATGACCATCTGTAACTCTACACTCCTATTAGTGCTCCAGCCCACATGTCTAGCAGATGCCTGTGACTCGGACTCCCTCTGCTCCATAGGGCCTTCAACCAGCCACAACGCTAAAGCTAACAATCCATCGATGGGCACCGGCTCCTTCAAACGACCCTTGCTTCTCCAACAACCTTAGCAAACACTACGATGGCCTCCCAACGGCTGGTGGCTCAAGTGAATTGTTGACTCCTCAGCATCAATGCATGACAAGCACAACTGACTGTTGCTTCTACGACAATAGCCAACTCCGCCTCGCGTAACTCTGTCATGGCTCACAGCCAAGGCAGCCTTGACTTGCAATAAGCAAAGCTCCCTGAGCCCCAGCAACTCTAAGCCTCACAAGCCGGCCCGAACCTACATGAACTGTAGTGACTCCAAGCATCTTGCCAAGCCTCTCCATCGAGCCATTCTCTAAACCTACAACTTTCAAACAAAGCCTCTCCTTCACAAGTGACGCCTCTACAAACTACTGACAAAGCTCAGTGACTCCAGCGAAGCCAATAGCTCCATCAAGCTCCCAAGCACCGGACCCGGACGCTCAATCGGAAACTTCCACGACCTGCTCATAAAACATGCTCCAAGGCGTTATACGCACACACAGCCTGCTCCGTGTACCACCAGCCATTGATCAGAAACGACATTCACAGGCTTCTCTCCTCCAAGGTTCTGCCAAGGTTCCCATTGACTGCCACATGTCAAGATTGGATGTGACCAAGGTTAGGTTTGTTAAACTTTGGGTTAAACTCATTTGGTTAAAAGTATGACATGTGGCAGATAAGGTTCAATTATGGTTTGGTTAACTTAACCCACCATGGTTAGAGTTAGGGTTCGTTAACTGCCACATAAGCATGCATAGTCACCACAGTGCCACCTAAGCACAGAGTCCCTTGCTAAGCACAGTATGGAATTCAGCATGTGAATCCCTGTGCCACATCATCAAAGGCCCTCTTCTTCACATAAACTTCGACAAGCCGTAACTTGCAATCTAGGAGGAATTTGCACACGCTCCAAAAAGAAAAAGTGATCTCTTTTTGAGCTCTACGCACCTGTCAGATCAAAATCATTGTTAGCAATTAGAAACTGCTAATATTGAAAGAAATCAATTGGTAAGACCTTTGCAACAAATGGAAAAGCGATGCATGAATGCAAAATGCATGCCAAAAGCACAAGTGCATGAGATGACCATAGCACGAAGCATGGCATCCACACATAAAGCATAAAGGCACATGGAAGAACAAAGCATCATGCATCAAGCTACATTGAGTAAAGATGTGAACGCCATCGACATCGAGCATTGAAAAGTAAAATCCTTTCCACCTTCAGCCCATATATTTTGTAAATCAAGCCTGACCACCTGAGAGTAGCTATGAAAGCACCTAGGGGAGGTATTGACATGTAAAAACTACACTTGACCACCTTAAGTAGCAATGCATGCACTAAGGGGAGGTGATGGAATGTAACTCACATCTGACCACCTTGCAGTAGCCAAAGGATCATGGCACCAAGGGGAGGTGTTAGAGTTGTGGTGCCATGAGCACAGTAGAGCAAAGGTATGAGTAAAGGGCAAGCTGCCACATGGCATGGAGGAGATATCCCACATGTGAGCAAGCATATGGATGTAAGTACCCTCACTTATAAAAGGGAGGTTCATTTGAAGTAATATCAATCAAGCACTTTGCACTATCTCAAGATTCTCTTTATGAGTCCAAGCTAATCTATCTTGGAACCTAATTGACTTGAGGTACGTCATGAGCACTCTCTTCATCATGTTTGCACTTAGGTTGCATCCTCCTTAGATTAGTGTTGTATTAGGATGATGTCTCATGACTAGGAGAGCCCGATCCCTAGATTTAACAGACCCGCAACATCAATGGTTCAATTTACTACTTGACTTTCATCGACGACTATAACAGATATTGTTGGGTCTACTTTCTAAAAGAGAAATCTGAAGTGTTTTCCAGATTTCAAGAATTCAAAGCCATGGTAGAAAATAAGACAGGCAAAAAGATCAAAGTCATGAGATCAGATAGAGGAGGTGAATACATGTCTTCAGCATTTATGAACTTTTGCAGTAGTCACGGCATTTGAAGACAATTCACTTGTGTCGATACTCCTCAGCAGAATGCAAGAGCTAAAAGGAAGAATGGTACTTTAGGAGATAGTGCTAGAGAAATGCTTAGTGAGAAGCATCTTTTGAATCAATATTGGGCAAAAACAATAGCCACTGCAAACTACTTGCTTAATTGGCTTCCTACCCAACATCGATTCAGGGTATGAGACCTTATGAAGCATTCACTAGACATAAGCCACACATTGGATGATCTTCGCATATTTGATTGCATAGCATATGCCCACATACATGATGATCATCAAGAAATTGGATGCGAAGTCATGCAAATGCATCAAGGTTGGCTACAGTGAAGAAAGCAAAGCATACAAAGTGTATGATCCCATCAACCGCAAGGTCATTATCTCCATAGATGTAATCTTTGATGAGGAATCAAAATGGAAAACCTCAAACATACAGGAGATAGACTCACCAATTTCACAGTCATCTACAAAAATGGTTGATGAAGAAGAGCAAGAATTGCCTAAAACACCCCAAGCAGAGCCATTGTAGCTCAGATGGTCTACTAGGGAAAGCAGACCTCCAGCCAGTTTGACATATGCTCAGAAATGCAAAGCAATTCATGTTGAAACCACCAACTATGCTCTTATGACTACCATCGTGGCTCAAAAGAGCCAGTGTACTTCGAAGATGCAGTAAACAAGGCAAAATGGCAAACTACTATGAATGAAGAAATGGATGCTTTGTATAAGAATAATACTTGGGAATTATGCGACTTTCCACGAGGAAAGAAGGCCATTGCAAACAAATGGGTATACAAAGTGAAGTTGAATCCTAATGGAAGTATTCAAAGATACAAAGCCAGACTAGTTGCAATAGGATTTGCACATGAGACTTATGTTCCAGTAGCAATGATGGATTTCATATGGTTCTTGATATCACTAGCAACACTCAGCAGATGGAATGTGTACCAACTTGATGTCAAGAATGCATTTCTCAATGGTTACCTAGACGAGGAAGTCTACTTGCAACAACCAGCAGGCTATGTTGAACCAGGAAAGGAGATTAAGGTTTGCCATATCAAGAAAAGTCTCTATGGCATAAAGCAAGCACCTAGAAGTTAGTACAATAGAATCGACAAGTATTTTGCTGATCTGGGATACATGAAATCCAATGCAGATCATACTCTCTACTACAAAGTTCAAGGGGAAGACATTACTATTGTACTTTTGTACGTAGATGATCTGATTGTTATAGGAAGTAAGGATAGCTTCATCAAAAAATTAAAACAAGACTTATCTATAGAGTTTGACATGAAATATCTTGGACTTATGCACTATTGTCTTGGTATTGAGTTCTGGAGAGATTCAGACATCACCTTTATGAGTTAGCTCAAAAATGTTGATAGTCTCCTGAAGAAGTTTCATATGGCAGATTGCAAGATTGTAGCCACTCCCATGGAACAGAGTTTGAAACTTACAAAAGATATAGTCAATGACAGGTACTACAGGCAGCTCTTCGGATCTCTTATATATCTGACTATCACACGGCCAGATATTTGTTATGTAGTAAGCTCACTAGCACAGTTTATGGCAAATCCAAATAGTCTCACTGGAATGCAGCCAAAAGTATCTTGAGATACATCAGAGGTACAAGACAGTTTGGGATAGAATACAAAGGAAGTCATCCATGGTTGCATGGATACTATGATAGTGACTATGTCAGAGATCATGAGACCAAGAGATCCACACAGGGATATGCATTTTTCCTTGGTCAAGGTGCTATATCATGGTTGTCAAACAAATAGCCAACTGTTTCTTTGTCTTCGACTGAAGCAGAATATAGAGCACTCACTACAAGTGCATGTGAGGCTATATGGCTGAGAAGACTATTGTCAGAAACAGATTACTTTGATGAATCAAAGCCAACAACAATATACTATGATAACCAGTCGACAGTGGCCAAGAATCCAATATATCACTCCAGGACAAAGCACATTGATGTCAGAGAGCACTTCATTAGAGAAAGAGTGTTAGTTGGTGACATCACACGGCAACATTGTGATAGCAAAGAGAATGTTGCAGACATCTTTACCAAACCACTCGATAAAGAGCTTTTCGAGAAACACCAACCAGCTCTTGGTTTGATGCAGAGGAAGGGCATTCCCATTAAAGGGGTGTGATGGAATGTAATGTTTAGTCCTTCTTCGATTCCCCAGAATCATCATCATTAGGGAAGGCCTACTTCATGATGTTGATCTTGAGGGAAGGTGTTGAGAGATCACACTCAACATCATGTGATCATATGTGCATAGCACCATCATGTGCATGGCACTAACCTAATAGAGTGCTATAAAGGAAAGGATTAGATGCCCTAAAGGAAAGGATTAGATGCCCTAAACCTAACCCTAAATTGGTTTGTATATATTCTACATTTTCAACTAAATCTAGTGTACAGCTAGTCATTTGTGGTGTGCTCTCTAACTGTGCCCTCTCTCCTCATTTCCACTCTTGTCCTCTCCCCTCTTCATATTTTTTCATGTCTTCCTTTTTGAAAAGCCCAAAATGGCATCAACGGTAGTGCATGGACCATTAGGAGTTAGCCGTTGTCTGTCCATATGTGGGAGCCTATATCTTTAACCCTGACTCACCTCCTCTCTCCAAAGCGCTAATTTGGGTAGAATTCCCTGATCTCCTGCTCTCCCTCTTCCCTCAAGTTGAAGCACTGTGCAGGCCCCTAGGTCAGTTCCTAGTTCTGGAAACCGAAAGGTTCATTAGTCGAGAGGAAACCCCCAAGCTTACGTCTTGATGGACCTAGCTATAGACCCACCAAATGCCATCTGAGTTCTAGATGGGGGCGGATCTAGAAAGTCTTCTACAAAAACACCCCAAGTCCTGTAACTTCCTCTATGGCATGGGAGAACACTTCGGTAAGGATTGACGGCTAGAAATAACTATAGGAAAGAAACTCCAGAGACACCCATGGCTTGTCTGCAATGTGATCAAGTAGAAGAAGAAGCCCCCGTAGTCGGCAAAACAGGTTGGGAAAGATAAAAGGCAATGGAGAGAGGTCAAGAAAGAAGAACAAGTAGAGTAGAGAGACTTGAGAGAGAAAAATGATTAAAATAGGACAGATAGCTTTGAGGATGAGGTATTTGTAGAAAACATGCAGGAGTGTAAATACCAACTAGAATGAGAAGAACATGAAGCCCTAGGCAAAGACGACCCTCCCTTTACTCTAGTGAAAGGTAGAAAAACCATCCAGGATGAAAGATGAAGTTTTCACTTACCCCTATGAACAAGAAGCCCAAGGAGCTAGGAGCAATAGAGAGAGAGAAGATAAGGCTATCAAGAGGCTTCAACCTTATACCATAGGTGAGCTTCAAGAAGAAAAGAAACAAAAGTATTACCTAATGATGCAAAAACAAGACCTTTTCACCTTCCTTCGTCTTAATGTCCAAGGATTTTTGAATGATCTTAGGCCATCAATTCTCAAAAGATAAATTAGAAGCAAAGGTCTCACTCCAGACAAGTTGATGACAAAAGGGAATGGTATTGCTCTGACCACGAAGAAGGTAGAGGCCGGGGGGCAGTGCTGGGAGTTTCCAAGCATCTCTCCCAGGTGGTAGGAGGGATCCTAACTGTCTTTGGCCAAAACAAAATAGGGGTTGACTTCTCGCATCCCGACCTAGAGTGTCAATTGTACTCGATCTGCATACCCAACTCTACTAGAGGGAAAGAGCACTCATGTGGGAAGGTAAAACCCGAAAAGATAACACCATCTTACTGGGGGACTTCAATATGGTATAAAGAAGAAGAGATAGATGGAATGGTCTAGGCCACGTTCTAAGAGGGAGTGAGCTGATAGCTTGGAATGATCTCAAAGTTCAAGCCCTCTTGGTCGATGCCTCAGAGGACACAGACTTCACTTGGACCAATAATCAGATAAGGCAAAACCACAAAAAAGCCCGCCTAAACAAAGCTTACTATTCTAGAAGACTTATGGATGATGCTCTTTGCCATAAGGCCAATAGTCTCATGTCCCTCCCTTCACAAGCTCGTTTTGTTTTCAATAGAAAAGGGAGAAGGGAGGAAATTATGCTCTAAGATCAAAGCCAACCCTTTTTTTCTTTCAGCTACCCTACGTACACATCAAGGTTGCAAGAATCTGGCAAATGGTTTTCGAAGGAACAACTAGCTCCACAGACAAATGGTTGAGAGCCAATGAACACACAAGGTGCTTTTTGAAAGCGATCAAACAAAGAGCTGATAAAGCCAGGCGAGTGAGGAAACTAGTCCTAAAAGAAAGGATTAAGACACTGGAGAATGACTGCTCACCTCAAGGGCAAGAGCAACTAAGAAATACAAGGTACAAACTAAGGACTGAGGTAGAAATCGAAGCAAGACAAGTAAGGATATAAACAAGAGACTAGTGGGCAGGAAAAAGTGACAGGGCCAATGAAGCAATGTACAAGAGTCTCCAAAAGAAGCACCCCAAGGAATCCTTGCATGCTCTACATAAAGATGGAAGACTAGTGCAGGAACCGAATGAGATTATGGAACTTGTCACCTACCACTTCCAAGCTATTCTGGGGGAAACTGAGGTCCTTTCAACCAAAAAACTCAGAGCTAGAGATCGCTGTAGACAGACGAGAAGCAAGCAGGTCTCCCCTTTTGATCGCCAGTACCTTGACAGAGACCTTACTCTCGAGGAGCTAAAAGAAGCAACTGATGTAATGGCTAAATCAAAAAATGCTAGAGAGGATTGTCTCTCGATTGAGTTCTACCAAGTCTTATAGGACATTGTGGGCCCTCGCCTTCTAGAGATCTGGCAAGATTCCTAAGGAAAAGGTGCATTGGATTTGAGAATCAACACATGTATGATAAAGCTGATTCTCAAGGGAGGCCTCAAAGAGGAGAGTTAAAAAATTGGCGACGTTTGACCATGTTGAACACCAGCTATAATATTTTTTCCAAAGATCTAGCTAATAGGCCAAAAATAAAGATGAAGTGGTGGATAAGGGAAGAACAGAAAGGATTCATCCAACACGACACATCTTATAGGCTATCCTAACGCTTTGGGAAGGATTAGAACTAGCCGAGGAAACCCAACAAGATATCTTCTTTCTCAAGGTAGATTTTTACAAAGCCTACAATAGGATGGAATGGGGGCTTCATCCTCTCCTCACTCCAAGGTATGGGAGAAGGGCCCGGGTACATTTCCTATGTTGAGCTCCTCTCTCAAGCCAGAGGTAAGATTGAGATTAATGGCAAGAGCTCTTCTCCATTCGTGCTCAAGAGATCTGTCAGACAAGGCTACCCTCTAGCTCCCCTTCTTTTTGCTATTGCAGCATACTCATTGGGATGGCTCATCTAGGACAAGGTTGACAACGGTCCCCTGAAAGGAATTTAAGTCAAAGAGGGTAGATAGATCATCTGTTAACAATTAGTGTATGACACCAACTTGACTCTACATAACGATGACCTATGAGTTAATGAAGCCTTGGAATGTCTTCACGTTTTCCATCTAGCCTCAGGTTCTAGAATTAACCACGAGAAAACAAGTACACACAGCACCAAGAATCCTCCTCCTCAACGTCTACTAGAAAGAGGTTGCAAAATCATAAAGGATGGAGAGATCTCCAAACTGCTTAGTATCCCAATGGGCTTCAGATGCTCGATAAATAATCGGTGGGACTAGGTAATAGATAAAGTTAAGGATAAACTCAACAAGTGGTAAGGACTTCAGCCAACTCTAGCAAGAAGGAAGTTTGTGCTTAATCACTACATCTATCCCTCTATCCTTTACTTCATCTCCTATTGGAGCCCAACTAAAAAGAGTTTGGGAAAAATTAGCAATCTCTTCTACTCCTTCCTTTGGGGGGGGATGCCAACCACCACAAGATGGCCAAGGACAAATGGCAAGCATGTACACTATCTAAAAAGGCAAGAGGGTTGGGGATAGTGAACATAGAGAGATCAACAGAGCAAGGTTTATGAACTAGTTAGTGGATAATCAAGGCAATGCTACACCCTGACTCAATCTAGGCAACTGTTACGAGAAACTATTTCTCAATTCTTGTCTTGAAAGTTAAGCAAAGTATTTTGCGAGAATAGGATAGAATCGCACCAGACATGGCAGGGGTTCTATCAGTATTCTTATGTGGTTTAGTTGAGGGACGCCTGGCTAAACAAGTGCCACTTAATTAAGTATTGTGGGTGATGCCATTATGAAATACTTGAATTATTTGGTAGATGCATGTGATGACCATTTCTTAGCATGTTGGTACTATGACGAGTAGTCATAGTATTTTGTGTATGCCATTGGGATACTAAGTGTTGAAGGTATTAGTATTTAATGTGCGATGCAATTATGTACTAATATGCTTTGGTTTCACGAGTTCAGGTGATGCTAAGGACGATTGAAAATATTAAGACTCAAAGTAACATTGGCAAGCGTTGGCAATTATTGGCGAATATTTGAAGTATAAGGTGGTGTGCCTCACCTTGGTATTTTATATCATAAGTATTAATGACCTTGGCACAATTCTGGATTGCAAATGATAAAGGGCACAAATGCCTTTACATTTATTTGGCTTATGATCTTGGAAGAGTGGTGATGAATCAGTGTGGATTAATGATTATGCAAAGGTTTTTGTATTAATGGCCAAGGGCCAATTCATTTTGTAAAAATGAGAGAGTGCTCTAAAGCCTTTGATTATTATTGGGCATGTGCTAGACTCAATTGTGAGTAAAGGATTAAAGAAGAGAAAAGTATGCATTAAAGGATGTACAAGAGAAAAGGATGGCTAAAGGCAAGGACATGCCTTGGCAATGAGAGAATCACGTATCCTTGTACTGTGGCTCATGCATTACTTCAAAATATTATAAATACTCAAGGTGTGGAATCACAAGCCACACACCTTGAGGGGGGAGATTGTACCCTATGCTTTGCCTTGTGTCCTCTTCCGTTTCATGGTTTTTCCATTCTCTTTCATGTATTCTAGTATATTTGTGTTTTTAAGCTAATGTAAATTTTGGCATTAGCAATTCACGTTACAGCAACTCTAATCATATGCAATCTAAAAAAAGTCAAGCTCAAGAGATGTAGGTAGTGCAAAAAGATTCCCTTTAAGGTGGCACTTTTGGGTAGTGAAATTTGTTTAACCAAGCGTTCAAAATTATGGAAGGGAATGTGGCAAGTCTAGGAGTCAACACGTTTGTATATCAAGTGGAAGGGCTTTTCAAGAAAAACGGGCACATTTTGCATTCAAGATTCAATTTGGTTCTTAATAAACTGGCCGAAGGCTCAGATAAGTGACAAGACTTGAAAGGAGCCCTCACGCTCAACAAGAAGGGGATACAAATCCAGGGAAACTTATGGAACCTAGAGCAAGGAAAATGGTTGGCCTTGACACTTTGGTCAATCTGGCTCTCCCGCTGTGCAAAAGTTAATAATGAAACAATCCCAATACTAAGAGAAGGAAAGCTCGACTCCTCTGCAGACTGCTACTCCTCCTATTTCTCATGATCCCTTCTCTATACCTACCAGTGCGGTTGAAGAGAGAGCAGTATTGCAAAGGGGCATACATGCACAAGCACAAAAAAGCTCTGCCCCTGCTGAATTACAGAAAGTTTTGCCAAACCTTCCTTCAAACAAAAGACTGGTGTCTCGCGCGAACCCGGCGAGTGTATCAGCTAAAGTGCACAATGAAATCATGTCAAGGGAGAAATTCATGCAGACCCTATAGAGACCCAACCAGAGAATCTAGAGAAGAGCATGGGAAGGCCCAGAAACGACAACGTCCATGTCCTTACCTTCATATTCCAGGCAACATTGTCATCAAGGTGGTATCCCACATGGAGCCGAAGGAAGAAGACAACTGAAATACCTCCCAAATCAGTTGAGCACTGACATACTCTTTGATATCAATACGGTCTCCCCCCGTGTAGGGGAAGGAGTGGTTTTGTTGTTTTTGGTGATGTAAAATTCTTGACTTTATAATATAAACCCGCATTTTACCCCCAAAAAAAGTTTTCTAAGTAAGTAATATTTATTTATTTTTCTTAATTAGTATTGCAATAAGCGTAACTTCTTTTGAAATTTTGTATAAAGATATTTCAAACAAATAATCTACTAACAATCTCTTGAATGCATCTTGTAGGTTTATGCTTTTCAAAGGGGGAAACGAGTAAAGATTTTACATAAGTACTCAAAAGGGGGGAAAGAGTTCTCCATGAGATGTCTGGTGGGTGTAAGCCTCACATAGCAAAGCCGGCTCTCAAAAAAAAAACAAAAAAACAAAAGACATAGTTAGATTAGGGACAATAATTACTTTGAATCCTTTATTCAAAGGTCATACTATACCAATAGAAGTTTGTAGCAGTTCATGTGCAACAATTAAGGATGCTTGTATATTTATAGCAAATGATGAGACTGAGACATTGGGTCAAGTTGTAGGCTTGAATGTTGCTTGGAAAACTCTTCATGTAACAGCTTTATAATTTTACATTTTATTTTGATATCTACAAATTGTATTATTTATCTCTCAATCAACTAGTAAGTATTATGTTATCGTGCCATTTCATATGTAAAAATGGCAAGAACAGATGACACTTTTGGTTGCCATTTCAGAAGTAAAAGTGGCAAAAATATATGGCACTTTGGTTGAGCACTTTCCAAAAAATGGCAGCAAGATTTAATAATGTAAAAAAATGGCACTTTTAGGCTGCCATTTCTACATAGTTTTAGCTTTAATTTCCCAAAAGATATAGACTCTATGCAACAAATATAAGGAGTCTGTCCTTGAGAGTTTGTGTTGAATTAATGGAACTGCAGAACCGACATATAACTTAGAGGCCCTGCTGAGTCCGTGCTTCAGAGTTTGTATTCAAATGGATTCCTCTGAGCTCTCTTCACAGAGACGACGTCGGGACTCGGACCTATAAGATTACAGTAATCCAGCGTCGACACGCACTCCGAGTCCCATGTGGTTCCTGCAAATCGTTTGACGCACAACACTACGGACTCTGCAATTTTACTGTTTGAACAGTCATAGCCTGTAGGACCTAGGTAGCTGCACATCACCACGCAGCGTACTCTGCATTTACTCAAATTTTCAAAGGCTTGATTATTTACTTGATGCCCAAGGCCCGGAACAAACTAACCGACATACACGCGGTACTCTAGTGCCATTACTGTTTGAACAGGGGTAGCTGCAAATCGTTCGAATCACGACGTGGTGCTATGCCTTTACTTGATTGAGTTGAAGTTTATCTAGTCGATGCCGGAACAAACAACACGAGATGAACGCGGCTTGCAAGATCCAATCAAACATCCTATCGTTCCAATAATCCGATACGCTTGTAAGTTGTAAGTTGACTAAGATCAATGACTCATGAGCATATCTGTCAAACTTCGAAGGCTTTCACCGACCCACTATCGCTAGTCTGCGAGTACTGCGTGTTTTTAAAATGCGCGTGCAGTTAATGCACATAGAAACCTGCTGACACGTTTGAAATTTCCATTAGGTCCCTTCAGCTTCAGCTCTGCGTTATTCCCCCCCCATCCCATCCGCACAGGCTGTCCGTCCCCCTAAAGGACGGCCACCTCACCATGGGTGAGGCAGGCCAGAGATGTTGGAAGACTCCCCTGCTTCACACCGTCCAGCAAGTACTCCCACAGTTTTTTTCCCTCGCCTCGACTTGGAGCACGAAGCCTTCCAAGGTCAGGAATTTCTAGGAGACAACACAGCCCAAGCTTGGAACAACCATCTCCTACAAAGCCAAACAGGCCGACTACCCCAGCTCGAGACTCTAGCCCGATCCAAAACGACGGCAGCCATGGAAATTCAGCCCAAATCATGTTTGGAACCTCCCTCGGGAATCCTCGCATGCCTGGGGACCCTTCCTTCCCTCCTCTAATGGGGAACCCAGCCCCTTTGAGACCCTTCTATAATTCCCAGCCCCCGCACAATGGTAGCTTCCTCTTCAACAGCCCGACATTTGGGAGCTTCAAGACTCCAATCCCACCCCAGGCCCCCTCCTTGGGTGAAAGCCCACAAATTCATTCCACAAGAGATGGCTATTCTGCTAGGAATCTCCAAGCGAACATGTACTTTGCATCAGAAGTCTCCCAAGCTCAAGGCAAATATACAACCAGCAAGCAAACCTCAAGAAAGAGCAGCAAACCTGCAGCATCGAAGGGAGGTATGGCTTCTGTTCAAATCCCTTCCAACCTTCTATTCAGCTGGTCCAAAATGTACCAGGAACGTGCGCTGGTTGGTCTTTGCCATGGCCCTCGCCCTCCTACGGAAGTCCTTCGTCAATGGACTCGACAAAATTGGACTCTTGGAGGAAACAAGGTATTATCTACACATTATCTGCCTAATAACTTCTTCCTTTTTCTATTTGAGAGCCAAGAAGCTGTGTTGAATGTGTTGGGGGGGGACAGTGGATGGTTCGCAATTCCCCTCTGTCTTTGTTTAAATGGAACGAAGATTTTGACCCTATGGGCCCAAAACCCACCCGAATGCTGGTCTGGGTAGAATTCCCTGATTTGCCTGCTCATCTCGTTCCTATATTGAAATTAATCGTTGAACCTCTAGGGAAATTACTTGGCCAACACCCTTTCACAAACATCAAGCCGAGATGGCACCCGCAGGTGCTCATTGAGATGGAAGTGTTGGGGCAAATGCCTAAATTCATATTGATTAAGGATTCAGAAGGAAACATAGTCAGCAAACAGGAAATCTCTTACAAAAATCTTCCTAATGCTTGCTTTAAGTGTATGCGTACCGGTCATTTTGTAAGTGATTGCCCAGAGACAATAAAAAAGACTGCTACAGACTCTCAGCTAGCCCCCTCCGAAGGGCAGAAGAATGAGCCTGATAGTGATAGTTTCCAGACCGTATCTAAGAAAATAAACTCTCAAAAATCGTTGTCCATAATAAGGTGAAGAGTAGGAACTTTAATAAGTTCTCTCCTCTCCTCGTTGACCTAACTGAACCAGCCCAAATTATTTCCCAGCCACATGAGAAGGAAGCTAAGGATGCTAGGAAAAATAATGTAGAACTGACAGGGGAAGAAGACATAAAATACTCCACAGATGACATGGGAGAAGACGATTTTGTTGATGACACTCAGTTCAACGAAGACCAAAAATTAACTCGGGAGCTAAATGAATATGATCTGAATCAGCCAATCATGGAGGAAGACAACTCTCTCGCAGGCTGAAAAAGAAACTGTGCCAGGTAGGAACCTCCAACCTCCTCTAGAAAAGTCACCCAAGGTTCAAGGTAAGCTCCAACACCTCAATGCTAAACGTAGGCTCTCCAAAGTGGGTACTAGCTAGGAAATTCCCCACCAATCTATAGGGAAGAAAGGATCCCCAGCTAGGAAATAGAAAAATTAACTCGAAATGAAGCAAGCCATAAGAGCCATCTCATTTAACACCCAAGGATTAACAGATCTAGACAGACCGAGGGTCTTTAAGAAATGGATGAGTGACAACAGTATTAATGCTGACTTTATTTGCTTGTAGGAATTAAAGGCTGTTGACAAGACTCTTGAGTACAACCTCAAAGTTGTGTCAACCTCCCATAGATGGTTCCACACTAATCACCCCCCAAGGAAGGGGGGATCTGCCCTTGGAGTCCATGAGAAATGGGGGTCATCAATCACTAACATTTTCTATGATGATTCTCACGGGTGGGTAGCGGTAGAGATAAAAGCCGAGGAGACCTTTGTGGTGGCCTCTGTGTATGCTTGGGGGCCTGCTAGCTCTCGGCCCTCCCTCTGGACCTCCCTCTCTTTTTTTCAATTTCCAGTTATTTTGCTTGGTGACTTTAATATGGTAGAGTCTAGCATTGATAGATTTTTTAGGAAGGGTGTTGTTATAAGTGGTAGGGAGAAGAGAGAGTGGAATAATTGTAAAGATAGCCATGCCATGGTCGATGCCTCCTCCTCCGATGATTTCACCTGGGATAATTCTCAAAAAGGAAAGGATCATAGGAAGGCTAGACTGGATTGGGCTTATGTCTCCTCAGGTCTCCTTCACTCGTTTAACAACTCTCAGGTCAAGGTCTTCAAAGACATTTGTCTATCAGACCACAAACCTATTCTGCTTAGTCTCTCCAACTCCAATGCTAATATCAAGTCTGGGTAGTTTCATGTGGATCAAGATCTCTTTCACCTTCCCCTTATCAGAAATCAGATTGAGAAGATGTGCTCCTCCTATTTTGAAGGTCCCTCTTCTCCCTTCCAAGCATGGGCTTGTGCTATGAAATCAACCCAGCAGTTCATGAGAGAGACTAAAAGATCTGTCCAACAAATCAGGTAGCTCAGGAGGAAAGCCAAGTATGACTCCCTCAAAACCCTTGAAACTAGAATGCTTGCTGGAGATTGAGAAGTACTCTCTGACATCCTTCAAGCCAAGGCTGATCTCAAAAGGGAAGAGCTTATTGAGGGCAACCAAATTAAGAAGTACACTAGGAATTGGTGGGCTGGTAAAGCCGATAGACCCTCGAAAGAAATGTTTCAGACCCTTAAACAAAAGTCTAGAAGAGACCTCCTTCCCCTTATGCAGAAAAAAGATGGTCTCTTCATCTCTTCCCAAGAAAAAAGAGTACATAAGAAGCTATTTCTCTGAAATTTTCAGTAGTGATCCTTGTTACTCTCCTGAGAAGACCAGGGCCCGGGCTACTATAGCCCATTTTAGAAAAGTTGTTGTCCCAAAGGAGTTGAACAACATTCTCAACCGGGACCTCTCCAAAACTGAAATCAAGTACACCATTGACCTACTAAAAAAAGGCAAAAGTTCGAGCCCTAATGGCCTTCTGAACGAATTCTTCCAAACCTTTTGGGACTGTATTACTTCTCCCCTTTTGATGGTGTGGAATGAGTCCCTCAGGTATGGCTCTCTCCCTCTTTCTGTTAACGAGGGAGCCATCAAGCTTATTCATAAGAGAGTAGAAAAAACCTTCTTAATAACTAGAGACCAATTACTTGTCTTAACACTGCTTACAAGATATATGCCAAAGCCTTTGCTCTGAGACTCTCCGACCACTTAAACTCCTGGATCCGAAAGGAACAGAAGGGTCAAGGGAAGGTACATTCTTAATGCAATCATTAGCATGTGGGAGGGTATTGAGCATGCCCAATCTACCAACCAAGACTTTATGATTTTTAAGATTGACTTTGACAAGGCTTATGATAGATTGGACTGGGATTTTGTCTTTCAATCCCTTCATGACATGGGCTTGGAAAGAAAATTTATTAAATTTGTCGTGGTTCTATTTGGCAATGCAAGATCTAGAGTTGCCATTAATTGTTCTTTGTCTGACCCCTTCCCTCTCCAGAGATCCATCAGGCAGGGCTGCCCTTTAGCCCCCCTCCTCTTTGCCATATCTGCTGATGCCCTTGGTTGGCTTGTCCAGGAAAAGATGGACCAAGGCACCCTAAAAGGAATTACCATTCCCGGTAGCCCCACTTACCTCTGCCTGCAACTTTTTGCCGATGATACCAATGCTCTCATCCATAACGATGACCAATCAATCGCCTCTTTCTGGGATTGTTTGGCCAGTGGCAGCCAAGTTAACCATTCTAAGACTGGAATCAAGACTATGAACAAACTCCCCCCTGATTGGCTACTGCAACAAGGTTGCAAAATGATTAGGGATGGTGATAAGTTTAGGCTCCTTAGTATCTCGATGGGATTTGGTGTCTCCATACACCAAAGATGGGAGTGGGTCCTTGACAAGATGAAAGCCAAGCTCGACAAGTGGAAAGGGATGCAATTCAACATGGCCTCTAGAGTTGTGGTCCTCAAACACATAGTGATTCCTGCCACCATATATTTCCTCTCCTGTTGGAGGCCTTCTAATGCTAACCTAAAGTCCTTTGATAGATTGTGCAGGAACTTCTTGTGGAGTGGAGACGGGAGCATCTACAAACTACCCAAAGTGGCCTGGGAATTATGCACCACTCCCAAAGAGAAGGAAGGCCTTGGGATCCCTAACCTTTGTGAGCTATCTGACAGGATGGCTCCTAAATGGGTCATCACAAGTCTTCTCTCCCCTAATGACAGTTGGTCCCTTTTGCTCCATAGGCACAACATGGACTTTAGATTGAAGGACTGCCCTACCTAGAAAAATTTGGACACTATCCCCCTCATCTATAGCCCTCTCAAAATCACTTCGAAAGGCTCCCACTTGGTGAAGGGGATTTGGAACTCTTGGAACAAGTTCAAAGAGCAACTTATCCTCAAAAGATACTCCAATCACATTTGCTCATGGGGTCACTTGGACTCTATTTGGTTCAGCACACTCAACTTCAAAACTTCTTCTCTGGAGATCTGAAGCATGCTTATAAATTGCACAAGAAGGGCATTCGGCTCTGGGGACTCGGCTCTGGGGACACATATGGGATTATGCCAATAGGAGATGGAAGGATAAAAGGAGTCTTAAAAGTCTATTCAAACTATCTAACTCTGATTATCTTCTTGTGTAGGAAAGGATAGACCTTTGGGACTCCAGGGCAGCAAGGATCCACTTCAAAGGAGAATTCAAAATTCAGTCTTTTAAATGGCAATAAGGGAGTCAGCTTCTCCCCCTCCCCCTCTTCAAAAATTGAATTCCAGTCTTCAATTTAAACTTAATAGACGATGGAAAATCAATTGGAATCTAAGACAATGGGAATTTAGGTTTAGCAACTACTGGAAAAGGGACATCAGCCCTAAAAAGTCTTGCTTGCTTTGGTTAATCTTACATCATACTGTGTGGACCTCCATGAGGGCTTTAAGGATAGGAAAGGGAGATGGTAAATGTTGCCGTTGCAAAACTGAAAATGAATCTCTCCAACATTTGTTTATGGGATGCAGCTTTAACATTCTCGCACTAAATTGGTTTAACAAACTCATGTCCTGCATCCATCTTTCTTCTATTTCACCTAAGGAACTCCTTCTAGGAGAAATCTATGGATTGCCAACAACTCTTTAAAATAGTATAAGAGCAGCCTACTTGTGGAATGTTTGGATTAGTCGTAACGAAATGCTCTTTCAAGGTACTCATAAAGATATACTGCATCTTCTAATCCATGACATTTGTAAGCAGATTGAAGACTCTTTCAAAGACGTGAGGAAGAAGATGCAGGCCCTGGAGCAGAAGATGAAATGCCACACGTACAAAGAACAAGATCCCAAGCTGGCTCATATGGAGGAGAATCGGGTCAAACAGGAAGAAATCCTCATAGCCCTATCACTACTCAAAAATCAGATCTTAAGCTTGCTATAGGCTGTGCTAGCAAAATCCTCTTGAGATGAGAGACAGTTGCACCTCCCTTTTGAATAGGACTTCCCTTTGGTAATCCCGCCAGCATGTTGCGGTTGTTGACTCTCCTTCCGGGCAGCGCTATAATCTTTTTCTTTTCTTCCAATTTAATATAATCGCAGCTTTTCGAGAAATTTGCATTAGGAAATTATCGGATGAAGATTTGCACTAGGATCGATAGCCAGAGCTTAACCCTGAGTGGATACGGATTAAACTTGCACGTTCCCAGTATAAATGTAAGTTGTGGGCTCTTAAGATTTCCATTCAGAGACGATGGATCCGGCACGTATTCTCTTGCTTTCGCTTGTCGTGCTAGCTGTCCTGGCGGGCTTTGTGGTGGCAGAAGGAGAGTCCTATGGAGGCGACCATGGAGAAGGTGGGTACCATGGAGGCGACCAAGGGGGTGGCTATAACGGAGGTGGGTACAATGGAGGCGGCTATCATGGCGGAGATGGCGAACATGAAGGAGGTGGAGGTGGTTACCATGGAGGTGGAGGTGGCGACCTAGGCGGTGGTGGCGACCATGGAGGAGGTGGAGGTGGTGACCATGGAGGTGGAGGTGGCTACCAAGGCGGGGGTGGCTACCATGGAGGAGGTGGCGACAAGGGCGGTCCTCCTTGAGGAACCAGGTAAGAGAATGAGTCAGTTTGTTTGTTAATCGTTAGCATGCGACGATTATTCGTGTTTCCTTTGGCAAGTCTGATCTTAATTTCGCGACACTGTACCCAGATCTATAACTCTGATAGTAATGTGCTTTACGTTGTATTTGCAGCCATATTTATGGTAACTCTATGTATTCTTTGTTCTCAGTTGATTTGCGAAACGGTGTTTCGATTTCAATATCAGTGTGAGGCGGTTGTTTTGTTCTTCCTCGTTGCGTTTACAGTAATAATATGTAGGGTTACTGTGTTTCTTTGTCATTGTCCTGACGGCAAGTGTGGTAGCAGACGAGCGAGTTGAACTGGTACCGAATATAGCTTCTGTGCAAACTCTGTGGACTCCCGCAATCCCGTAAAAGGAGAGTTCCAGCGTGCCTCTGCCAAAGCTTCCTCCTCGCGTACAATGTATATGTCCCGCTCGCAAGAATCAGAATAAAAGAGGCAGTTTTGTTTAAGATGAGGGTACACTGATGCCTGCATCGGGTGAATCATAGCTCCTTGTTTGTTGTCTGTGAATGTTATAAGCTGTTGCTTCTTGTTTGCTGTGAAATTTGAATGCATCGCATAAACTCTCCGACTTTGAATTTATCGCATGTTACTTATAAGTCACGCATCTGCCGGCTCTACACCGACTCATGTTTATCCTAACACTTAAAAGGGCTGGAGGCCGCTGGACAGTGTGGGATCTGGACTCTTAAGAAAACTAATTCGATTTAACGCCCTGAGGTACGTTTTATGAAGAGAAACGAAAAATTAGTCCTCGCGTTTAGAGTAGGGACTTTCAGCACTTCTATTCCTTATAAGTGTGGGTACTTCCAAGCAATTCTAAGAAGAGAACGATTACAATGTTGAATGCCTCTCAAGAAGGATTCTTTATGCACAAAATCTGTATATAATCTTCGAGATGTTAATATTTATCTCACGACATAATTTCTATTTTAGACGTGGGTGACATAAAATATGATTTGAAAGTAAAAGAGTTAATCGGCTTTTTTTATGTGATACATAAGCAGTGAATCTGCTTTTTTTATGTGATACATAAGCAGTTCAACTCTTAAGGTCACTAATTTGACTATTTTCATATGTTGTCTTAACAGTCTTACAATCTTTCTTCATACATAATTCTGTTACCTAATTTTCTTCAAATTGTAATCATGATCATTAGATGGATAACATTCTTTTAATGTTCAAAGAGATTTAATATGCTCTTGTATTCATAACATGAAATATGTTTGGTTATTGGTATTTACTATCTTCTCAATTGCACAGTTGAATCGCTAATGGTATTTACTATCTTCTCAATTGCACAGTTGAATCGCTAAATACTATGAAATATGTTTGGTTATTGGTATTTACTATCTTCTCAATTGCGCAGTTGAAACGCCAAATACCATGAAATATGTTTGGTTATACCATGAAATATGTTTGGTTATTGGTATTTACTATCTTCTCAATTGCATAGTTGAAATTTAAATCTTAGTTCCATGCAATTAAAATCTTAGTTCCATGCAAACTAGATAGCTATGGGCTCTACATTAATTTTGAAAGTGAATCAATGCATTCACATCATTAGGGTTCCACATCATTAGGTCATTCTTGAAGTCAATTATTGCATCCAAATCATCATGGTTGTGGCCAATTGAGAAGTGTACTAAATTACATTTAAATTGATCAATTCAAACTTACGCATAATGTGTGTTTTCTCTTCATACTCCAATTGTTTTCTTTGTGATTAATTCAAACTTATGCTCAAACTTATGCATAATGTATGTTTTCTTTGTACTCCAATTAATGTATGTGTTTTCTTTGTACTCCAATTAATGTATGTTTTCTTTGTACTCCAATTTTCAAGATTGACTTTGCATATAGTAGACAATCCTTGTAAGTAATGTGGCCTAGTTTCCCTAATTCTTGAGTTTGGCGCATAACTCTGGTAGAGGAGAACCAAATGCAATCAAGTCCCATTGATTGCATAAGTTGTGAGATTTTTAACACTAATTGCACTTTTGGTAATCTTGATATAATAGACAATGCCTATGCTATCCTTGGACATAATGGAGAATAGTCCTTGAGTTTAGCAATCCCTCCATGAGATTCTTGACACTAATCACATTGTTGGGAACTTTGATATACTATCTTTGTTCTCCTTGGAAGTAATGGAGCATAGTCCTTGTTGAGTTTAGCAAGCCCTCCATGAGATTCTTGACACTAATCACATTGTTGGGAACCTTGATACACTAGATTGCCTTGTTCTCTTTGGAAGTAAAGGATCATAGTCCTTGAGTTTGGCAATCCCTCCCATGTTGGGTCATTTGTGTTCATTCCTTTAGTTGTCTTTGGAAACCCATCAATGACATTTCATGCCCTAATTTTGAGAGGTACAATGAGGTCCTTAATTTCCATAGGCCAACTACTTGGTTTGTTAACACCTTTGAAACTTTTTGTTCTAAGATGGTTGTAATGCTACCAAATTGCATAGCAAAGTTTGGAGTGGAGAAGAAAAAAATGGAGTTAGATTGAAGAGAAACAGCATGGGAATGTTTTTTCTTTTTTTAATAAAAGAAATTATCGACTTGTATTGTGGGGGGGGGAGTCCTTGGAAAATAAACCAAACCCTAGTACAAAACTTTACCTAGTTTTGAAATCTTAGGCCCAGGCTAAGAAGTGGATGGGAACCTACTTGGTGGTAGAACTTAGAAACTGTTTGCCACGGTTGTCAGCAGTGCTTGGTTGGATCTGATAGCTTTAGCACTTTGGTTGTGTCTGTTACAAGCTGTTTCACCCATCCTCCCAGGGCATCATTCATAAACCCTACCATCCCTTTCCTCCCAAAGACAATCTAGTTGCAAAAATTCCATACCCCCAACAAGATTGAGGCTTGAATGTATGGCGCATGCACTGATAGTGAATGTGACTCTTGTCAAGTCACCCAAAAGACCCATTCTCCAATTTTGACCTAGATGAAACCTCCCCATCAGGCCAGTTTTTGTTCCACTGCATCGTGTAATTTAACATGGTATCAAATCCCAGGCGGCTCTAAGACGGTTGCTTCTATTCGTATCTAGACACAACGAACCAGAGTACATCTCCACATCAGATGGACTATCGATCCTATTGCTCTTGCATAGTGGGCATATAGAATTAACTTTAAAACTTTTGGCCAATTTAGTGCGCACGGGAACCCATTGGTGTAGAGAACTTTCCATGCCATAAAATTGAGTTTACCAAACCTACACCCATTCTAGATCTTCGAGTCTTTTTTTCCACCAATCGGTTGTACGAGTGTACAACGGAGGTGCTATTTTTTTGTTTAACTCTAGGTATAGTGGTTGGGTTTGCATATTTTTGTAGATTACTCTTGTTGCAAGCTTTTTTAAGCAAGTTTTACCCATATATGATCTCTGACTTTTTTGCTCTATGTAATATGATGCCCAGCATTTTGGAATCTCCTTGAGAATCTTATGTATCAGGACAGTCTCTTGGACAGAAAGAGAGGAGCAGTTGATCTCTCCTAGAGGCATCCAACCCTCCTTAAATGGGATCCAAATTTGTGACCAGTATCTCAACCCTTTTTTGCATATGCTCCAAGTCTTTTGGAGATCCTGTTTGGCAATTGCTTGGCCATCTATTTTCACTACATTGCTCCACCAGATCGATTCATTTAGGTTGCCATCACCCCCAGGCCTCCCAAACCCTTCCATGATAGTTTATTCACACAGCCCTTCCATGCCATAACTAACCCTTGTACCATATCCAACCCCACTATTCTCAAGGGGAAGTTTGAGAATAGTCTTTCATACCATAGAATCCCTCTCCATACTCCCACCTTCATTCCTACCCCCTGATCAATGAACCACTTGGCCAAAATCACCCATGGGGCTGACTTCGAGAACATTCGTGAGAGCCATTTTCCCACCAGTGACATGTTCTTGTCGGCAATATTCGGTAGCCCGTATCCCCCCCCCCCCTTTTTTTGGTTCTTTAAGGCTTCCCAAGCTATGTAGTGCATCCGTCTCTTCCCTTCCATTGGAAGGAGGTAGAGAAACTTTTACGGGCCTTTCTATGGGCAGCATGGGAATGTGGAACCTTGAGAAAGGTAAAAACAAGGCAATTGAAAAATGCATGGCTCTTATAATAGAGAGAAACCACTGTACAATGAAGCCGAATGTGGAAGCTTGAGAAAGGTAAAAACAAGGCAATTGAAAAATGCATGGCTCTTATAATAGAGAGAAACCAAATACAATGAAGCCCTATCGCAAAGGCTACAAATACAATCACACTTCCACATGCCAAGCCCATTATTTATTGGCTCTTATTGATTACTCAACTCGACTAAACAATCACACTAGCAATTCTAGCAATGTTCGCATTGCCAGATGTTGTAGTGAAGAATTGGAGTGTGGGAGATGGGTAGAAACAAGGCAATGTGGTAAAATGCATTGCTCTTATATAGAGAAATAGTCAATATTGGAATAATTTGAAGAATCCCAATTCCCATAAAAAACATGGGATTGCGGTGAACCTTTATTAGCTTTTGTCAAAACCCCCTCATGTGATATATTATATCATTCGAAGTATGTTTGATATATAGCAAGAATAAGATTGAAGTTTCATTCCCAAAATGTGGGATTCTTCCCATTCTATCTAATATTGATGGAACCAAATAACAAATATGAAGACCAATAGATTGCATCGGCTATCATGTTGTGATTATTCCTTATACTAATCATGCTTTCTTACATGCCAAGGCCATTGTTTATTGGATCTTATTGATAACCCAACTCTTGACTAAACAACAAGACTAGCATCTCTAGTAGTACATGCATCGTATGAGTAATTTCTAGGTAATATGTTAGAAGTTTTTTGTCTTGAAGAAACTAATTTTGAAAGATAATTCATTATAGAACTCTGCTAATGCCTCTAGTAGGAACTCTGCTAATACCTCTAGTAGTATGTGCACTATAGTTGTTGCCAGTAGTTAATATGTAAAAGCTTCTTGTCTTGAAGAAACCAATCCCAAATATTATTAATGATGAAAAACTTGAAAACTACACCTTGATTCTTTGACATAATAGGACCTCCTAGTTTGAATTTGCTTGAGAACTATACAAATCAATATCAATAGAAGGCATGATGGATATGGAGAGAGTAGTGATGGAGTAGCTTGATTCCTTGAAGTAGAACGATTTATGAAATAGATAGAAGCTTAGCTTTATTGATCATTTATTGACTTAAAAAATTTGATTGATTAGTAATGGAAAGGTGCAATCACTATGAAAAGAGAAGTGATGGAATAGCTTGAATCCTTGAGGTACAAGGCTAAAATTTTATTATACAAATAGAAGAAGGTGCAATGAGTATGGAGAGAAGTGATAGGAGTAGACTGATTCCTTAGGCTAAAATGCTAACGAATCATGCATACTAATAGAAGCTAGCTCTGTGTAGTTCAAGAATTATTTGTAGATTGGGAAAAATTGGTCGATCAGCAAAGACAAGCTCCTAGAAGTTAGATCTATGAGAATCCCTGGAGACCATAATCACTCATCACAAATTCATCATCTAGAATCAAATGGAATCCATGGATACTTTTCTTCTGCATCACTTACCTCCCTCACCTCTTCTATCATCTTCACCACCTCCTCCTTGCACCATCGCATTTGTCATCCTTAGCAACTCCAACCGTATCACTCAATAACTATACACATCTGC
Organism: Dipteris shenzhenensis; assembly: GCF_047967505.1. Lineage (NCBI taxonomy): Eukaryota > Viridiplantae > Streptophyta > Polypodiopsida > Gleicheniales > Dipteridaceae > Dipteris > Dipteris shenzhenensis. The sequence goes on from NC_141615.1 coordinate 11,965,536, forward strand.
CTTAATGGGTCTTTTGCATAATATTATGCCAAGATGCTCGAAAGGCTCGGATGCTCCCCTTGTTCCAATAAAATTGTATGCAAATCAAATTCCTTCTTCCTAGAGCAATAAAGGCTTTGGAATCTCTTTACTAGGGGTCCATGCATGCTAGGGACCAGGGTGTATGTATTATTGGCAAGAATCTAGTACTATGGTATTAGTATGCTTTCGAAGGAAACTAGAGTTATTGCATGCCCAAATTCTCATGTGACATATTTTTAGAATCTTGCAAAAATACAATTGATGTTATGGATCTGAAGTTTGATATGGTTCTAAACTCCGTTAGGGTGGGTTATGCTTACGGTTTTTGTTAGAGAGCACATGTTGATTCAACCGTAGCTTCACTCCAAATGACAACACATCGTCCAAAGAGAAAGTCTACATTTGGTTCAAGCTTTTGTCTCTGCTAGACAAAGAAGAAACACACATGTGCTAGAGATTAGAGCATGTTGGCTAGAGAGTAGATGTTCAGAGAGAGTGCACATCAACCAGAGAGCAAATGTTCGGTATAAGATTTTGTCTTTGTTAGAAAGTGCACATAAAAAAGAGATACTTCTCTCTCTCTCTCTCTCTCTCTCTCTCTCAATACTTCTCTCTCTCTCTCTCTCTCTCTCTCTCTCTCTCTCTCTCTCTCTCTCTCTCTCTCTCTCTCTCTTGGGACACTTGGAAGAAGAAGAGGTGAAACAATCACCCTTCTCATATTCCTTATGAGCCACTTGAGAACAAGGAATCCTGCTTGCTTGTTATAGCATCGATGCCTTGCAAAAAGATGCATGGGTTTCCTAATAGAATGGGGTGTATTAGAAAACTGGTTTTCTAACAATAGTGTACTCCTCATAGCATACGTCTTTTGCAGTTTCATAGAGCTAAATTGTAATCATGTTTCATTCTCATTTCATATGACTTTTGCTCTTACTTATGATTGAATTGTAACTCTGTATGAAAATAGGTGAAACATATGAAACCTGAGGTCACCAGGAAACAAAAAAAAGGCCTGACAACCTCTCTCCAACAAAGAAAGCTGAAATGAAGGAAAAGGGGAAGGGAGAGGTCCTTTAGAACCTTTCCATTCCAACCCGGGTGAAGCAAAGTTGGAAATTCTTCCTCAAAGCTAAGCCAAAATTGTACCACAACATGGAGGACTGGATGCAAAAGATGCCAAGACAAGGCAATCCATCGAGGCTACCACATTGGTAGTCTAAAGAAAGAGTTTTATGAAGACTTTATGTCTGTATATAGAATGATATACCAACCAACTACAGTTATGAAGAATGAGGTAGGCATGGTTTTGGTTCGAGCATATGTTGTTGCCTGTAGCTACTCATGGTATTGAGGTGGATGGGGAAGATTTTTCCCACCACTGAGAAACGAACTTGAGAAATGGTAGTCAGGATAGTGCATGTATCAAATATAAACATTTTGTAGGAACCCCCCTTGGAAACCCCTAAAAATTGAAACACCTTGGGTCATGCCTAGTTTCTGATTACGGTCCAAGTCTATTGCTAGCCACACTGCATGTCATTCCCATTAGGAGGTTGAAGAAGCTAAGTTTAGTTACTCACAGTGTTTGTTCATGGTTCCTCACTCTTTCCCTTATCCCACTCACTTTTGTGCTCTCCTCTAGCCTTCCTCACCCATTTCATATAGCTCCCACATGCATTATGATGTCACTTGTCTAGCTACTAGTAGCGCTTTCTCCTCTCATCTCACTAAGCGACGAATAGATTAACGGACGGTCGTGCCACCTCAAGATTTACAAATCTTTGAGTATTGAGTGGATGCGCATTGCCCTCCATCCATAGACAGCTCAATTTTGCAAGGAGTTGGCATAGAGAGATCATAGTTGATGATGCTAAGTGGCCCATAGACCTTGACGGTGGAGCTGATCTACGACCAACTCTACTGGCCCATGATAGAGAGAGCTAGACCTTGGGTATACTAGTGACATCGATCTGCCAATCAGAGGAGAGTATCGGCTCAACAACCATGACAATGTGCACATTAGAGAAGGTCAATGGGTGGACTCGAGTATTTCAAGAAAAAATGTATACCATCTCTTTGTGCACACGAAGAGTCATTGCACTTACAGAGAGCCTAGGAACCAATCTTGAAGGAGCAATGCAAGCAAAAGCAGCTTGGGTGGCAAACACAGCAGCAACAAAGGGAAAGTTGATTTATATAAAGGTTGGGAAGGTGTTGAATGTCATCTTCCCACTCACATATGAGCTAGAAGTGCCATTGCAAATCACATCATGATGATGCCGTCATTGGTGCATGAAGGGCCAAGGGAAGGGATGCTCATGCCAACACAAAGGCAAAAGAGGAACATCAACGAAGGAAGTTCATCTCAGATAGAGCCACCAAGTTCGTGTGCTCTCCCTTTAACCGCAATGTTAGTGCCCCCTTCTTCTCCTTTACCCCCTCTAGGCTCCAAGTTTAGTGTCGCCAATCTCAAATTCAGCAAGCACTATACAGGTGATGACTTTAAGAGCTACAACCAATGTTGCACTAGTGTCCAATATTGTGGAGGTGCCACGTACTTTGGTGACACCATCAGTGTTGCTGCAAGACTCATGCGGTTGGTGAGTTAGCTGTTACTTCTAGTGTTGGTTCTCTTTTGGGAGGTACAACGGGTTTTGGTAGCTCTCTCCAACATTGACAAGAGAGAATTTTGCAAAAGGTAGTGCCTTCAATACTGACAGTCACACATTGTACAGTAGAGGGTGCTTCCAATGTGTCTACTCAGGTTTTGTGCTCTCTCCCAATTACTTCAGCAATTTTGACCATGGCTAAGAGCTCAATTCTAAGTATTCCATTGAGGCCCTTGACTTCGGTGTCATAGCCTACCTAGTTGGAGGCTTGTGGCTAGTTTTGATGGGTCTGGCAAGCTAGTGGTTCGTGCATCAAGAGACACAGTAGCAACTTGCAGAGTTGCAGAGTCAAAACAATGCCCTATGGACCTAGAACACCACACCTCAGGGTCGCGTGGAGCACATGCTGCAATTGGATCTAGACACCAGACTCTTGAAGTGCAAGAACAAGATGTGGAGCTGGTTGTAGATAACGCCCAAAATCTCCATGAGGAGAGCCTCTAGAGTACCTTTCTAGAGCTAAAGGACTATAGATGCACTGGTGCATTTTTTGGCAATGGTTGTAGTGAATGTGGACCAACTATTTGATCTATTGGAAACTTTATTGGATGAGATGTGGAGAGAATGGGACACCCAAACCTTGCATTGCTTTAGTCCTAGAGACATGCTAACTCGTCTCGACACCCATAGCCAGATGTGAATGGTAGAGAAGGCAGAGACTCTGGTGTGGGTGTGGAGGTCAGTGCGGAGGGTACCTCAACAATCCACACTCCAACTTTAACTACAGCTAGATCACAGCCCGATGATGTGGACAGAGGTGGTCCTGCTACAGACAAAGGCAAAGCATTAGCAAACCCAACCAAGGCAGACTAGGAGGCAAGGTACAACACATTGGATGAAGCTAGAGTGTGTGGAATCAGAGGGTGGACATCCCATATCAATAGACTATAGGAGAAGATGCAAATGCTGTGCTTTTGGCTTGAGTATCAGCTCACTCCTTCGCACTGACATTGTTGCCTCATCCTCCTTGGTGGAAAGTAGTGGATTAGTTTTTGCATGTTCATTATGCTGACTTCCACACTCCCTTTCCCCCTTCACACGATGCTCCAGCATTGTGGCTGTAAGAATTTGAATGCTTGGCATTCTTGCAAGTGCACCAAGATCTAAACTTACCACCCAGAGCAACAATCAGTGAGTATCTATCGAGAAAGTAGTGGTCTACTCTAGTTCGAGTGGATCACTCCCGGCCAAATCATATGAAGTGGCTGGTAGACTTAGAAGAGACACATAGGTGGGAGCAACTTGAGTAGAGGCGAGAACAAAGAGCAAGCGGATGCGGTGTCGATGGAGCTTCTTCAAGCCGAACAATGTGGGATCTCTGACTCTACAATGTGTGGACTAAGAGCATTTAGTCAAAGTGCTCCAAGTCCAAATCAAGATTAGTCAACGACAATCCTTTAGCAATAAATAATAATTTCCTAGATCATTGCTTGGTTATCATGTGGATGTGTTTCATGAATACTTCGAAGATTATACTTGCAAAGGTTCTCTACCTTGGTGTAGCCCAAAATTATTGTAATGCACTTTCACAGCACTAGCTCTGACTTCTAATTCAGTTGTTGGTCCTCACAATCCACCATGAGTGCCATGTGTTAAGGCATTAACAATGTGCATGGGGTTATTATGGAGTTAGCATAGACTCGTAGGGGTGCAAGAGCCCACAACGGCATGCATGGATATGGCGGTTACAACTGCTTGTTGTATTTCATGGGACCAACATATCTTGGGATTACATTCTATTCTAGCTATTCATGCATTTGGGTATTCATAGAGATGTGTCTCTTTTCACTTTCTTGAGTCTCTGTCTATTTCCTATTCGCATGAGTACTAGTATTCCATGTATCCTATAGTGCCCTTCACTTCAGTCGTTACAAGCTTGTAGCATTTGAGACTTTGAAAGAGTGCTATGAGACATTGAAGTAGGTTCTAGATAGAATAGGAATCCCATCAGCTATCCAAAGATGAGAGAATGGGTAAACTTGATAGTAGATGACCATCAAACATTTTGAGTTGAATGGCATGACGCATCTTGATGGTGATTTGAAAACCCTCAAGTGCTTGCATGGATGTGATATAGGGGCAAATGCAACGTTCACATGCCTTTATTGCATGTGTTCTCAATGGAAGCAAATGGATGAATTACAATGGGAGAATGGCATTCTCTCTTGTAGCCAAATGCAAGCCCCTAATCACAACAAGAAGGATCCAAAGCGGGGTCCAATCTTGCCCATCCCAATAGAGAGATTACACATATGTACTTCCCATGCAAAATTGCACATACTTGGATATGTTGTTGTATCTGTATGTTTTATTTTCTTGGAATTTGACTCTGCAAGAAGTATCCGCACACTGCAATGCAAAAGTTGAGAAGTTGCTTTAAGATATGGGATTCCATGTAGCCAATGTAAAACTTAAGGAGGGCAAGAAAATTTTTGGAGCAACACTGAATCTTCCTACCAAAGTGTCCATGGGTGGAGCAAAGGCAAAGAGATTCTTATCCAACCACAACCTTTACGAAGAAAAACATACAGTCTCAAAGTACCTTGGGTTGGTGGGAATATTGGAAAGCATTGTGTGAATGCATGAGACCGATAAGGCTTCACATCCTCAAATAGTGACCTTGAGAGAAAAACTATGGACAAAGGTGGATGCATTGATAAAATTTCTTCGCCAGGGTTGAATCGACAAGATGTATTATGAAGGGTTCATGATGGTTGTGAAAGAGTTTCTACAATTAATTGGTGAAAGCATGGGGGGAGTCACACATTACACATTACATGGTAATCATGTCACCTCATAATATTTAGCCTTGATTTATTAAAAAAATTTGTTGCTGAAATGATGCTCGTCATGTTTGTGCACCATATTCTCTATGCGTACGGACCGTAGTTTGTATAGAATTGGAGCCCTTTGTGCCTTTGGAATACAAAAGGCATGGAGAAGTTGCACTATAGAGACAAGGAAGCCTACTTCAAGAACTCAAGGCATGGTGGTGGTGTCACTTGTAGCAATGCATTTCATGAGATGTTCGATTGGTTTTTAAGATGTTAACTAGGTAGGACTTTGAAGTTTGAAAAGGAAAATGCATGAAACTTGTGAAAGCAGTTCAAATTGTATCAAAGAATAGAAGGAATAATGCTTGGAAAGCGAGTCGAGGAGTCACACGTTGATTGCAAAGAAGAGTTAGACAAAGTTAGACAAGGGCACAAATGGATCCAACAAGAAACCAAAGCTATGGTGTAAGTGTATACAGCTCTACGAAATGAATAAAGTGCATGCCAACACGTAAATAATGATGTTTTCATGTAAGTGTGGGGGGTAGGAAGGTTGGGGGAGGGGGGCAGAGAGGCGGTGGAGGGGGGGGCAATAAGTCAAAACATCAAGCAACTATGTTCAAGTGAGTCTAGAACTCATGAGGAACTTTGTCTAACACTACAAGACACGAGCCACTTTTCGACATTGATACCGATGCAAAAAACAAAGATTTTTTTAAAAACAAGTGAAAAGTGTTGTTGTGGACGTCAATGTCACCGTTGCAAAGAAAACATTGGTGCGGGCATTGATAATAGATATCACCATCGAAAACATATGGTCGCCAGTGTCGGTGTAAGCGGTGTAAGCACTGGTACAATCGCCGATGTATAGCGACACCGTAGTGTTAGTATATACCGACATTTTAATAGTAGTGAAAAATAATTTTGTGGGGTACGATGGTCTCAGTCCCATCCTGCTCCATAGTTGTCTTTTTCATTAGAATCATGATTAAATGTTACAAATGAGTTGTACATGCACATGTTACAATTTTGCAAAAAAGGTATACAATTTTACAAATGAAGTATACATGTTACAATTTTTCAAAAAAGGTCTACAAAGTGGCAAAATTAGTACTCAAGTTGAGAATTGAAATAATGCGCTACAAAATGGCATGTGTTCAATTCCAAAAGGCAAATCCGCCGAAGTAATACGCTATAAAAGGGAAAAAGTGCCGAAATACTAAACGACTAAATGTCCTATCCTGCTATTGCTCCTCCCCGTCCTCCTCGCCCTCCTTGCCCTTGGTCTCTCTATGTGTGCCTGCTCCCTCACCCTCCTCCTCTGTGAGACTAACCGCTTCTTCTTCAAATCCATTCTCTAAGTCAGGATCTTAAGTCCAGATCTTCGTCCAGATCTTCGGATGGGTCGAACGTGCCTCCCTAAGAATGAAACAAGTTAAAAAAAGTTAGAGCGTCAATTGTAAGACAACGATGATAGTCAAATGATAACGATGAGAATTAAGGTATACTCACATTACGCATCACCACAAGGCAGCAATTGATATTGTATCCCTCATTCTCTTTCTCCTTAAACCAAGCGTGGGCTCCAATCTTAAATGCCCTTGTGTACTCCTCGTCGGTTAGAAGCCTACCAATCATAGATTCCTATAGATCCAAATTCAAGGAGTTAGATATGAATGATAAAACATTTGAACAACAGAATATATTAGATATTTAGAAGAAGATAAATATATACTTACCACCCATGCCTTGTTACCTAGTCTGCCACCGCTCCTGAGGTGCAAAGGACCTATGGTCTCCAAGCGTATCCTTGCCACCCTCTATTGAGCCTCAAATGCATTTGATTCTCCTTGTGCTCCTTCTTTGCTATCTTCAAATCTTTTGGGTCCACCCACCTTGGGTTGTGCACTTATCCTCCTTAACAGCCAACCTTAAGTTGTATCTATGAGACTTTAGGAGCTCCCCCATGCGCATAAGCATGAGATTTCGATCAAACTCATACCCTCTAGGGTTGGGAAATTGTCTCTTTAGGGCATCTATGATGGCCTCCTTGGCTCTATTGTCCTTTTGTTTTTGTTAACACTCCCTAAGCTACAAGGGGAGTACTTTTAGAAGACACATTTATGTGGAGTGTTAGTGCATGGATATAAGTTTTTTTGTAGACATATGGATTGATTCCTTGCATGTATATGATAGCAATCAAGTTGTGACATCCATTATGAAAGTAATTCATAGTGTACATACAAAAAAGGTCACCTACTAGCAAATTTGAGAATACAGGTAGACAATTGTGGATGAGAGAATAAGAATGTACTCTTCTTTGCATTTTCCTCAATGCTATTTGCTCATCTAATATTTAATGAGATTGAAGTTGGGTTTTTGTTGGTTGGGGTAATGTTGTTGTATCCTGATCCATACCATCTACAATAATGCGCATGTACTCATTTGGATGAGAAATAGCTTGCTCCTTCCCAAAATGCATATTTTATATTAGAATGTTGAACAAGTCCATGATGAAATTATCTCTTTTTCTATATGCTTCTCTTTGTTTTGGAGATGTTGCACTCTCAAGTGCTCGCTTTAGATCATCAAAGTCACTGCACCTTTACATTTTTTGCCTCTTTGGGATTTTAACATGTCTAAATCTCTTGTCAAAGCATGCCCTCTTTACCTCTGTGTTTCTCCAATAGGCATAAATCCTTCTTTTTTTGTCAAACCTATTGAAAGATGCATTTCAGATAGACGGGGTTGAGGTAAAGCATTTTCATGAATGTAGTCTCTGAAAAATTGATGTTGTCGAGACCATTGAGGCTCTTGTTTTGGGCCTTCCTATGTTTCCATGAATGTTAAATTTTACTCCATACTTTGCTTTATTAGCCAAATCCATGTATGTGCCATGTGATAATCCTGTAGAGCAATGCAATATGTATTATTGCAAATACTTTTTCCATTTATAAGAGTCTTTATATGTTGTCCGAAACTTTTCTTTTTCTTATCATTTACCAGAAAGAAAGAGAGCCTTATGAGTAGATATTCATTTCTTTTTCTCCCTCTTCTTTGCCACACCTGTTCTCTACACCCATTGATGTCATGTAAGTTAATGAAATGCAAACATTTTCCTTTGCAACGTGTAGATTGCATTGTTTTTAGCATTATATCTTCATTCATTACTCTTATTCTCTTTGGTTGCTTTCCACATCTACCTGGACTCGCTTTCTTCTCATGCATATGTAAGTTTGTTTTCATTTTTTTTGTACATCCTTATTTGAAATTGCACAATTCTCCCCATCAAATTTATTTTTCTCTTTGTTTTCATGGGATGTCCATGTCCTTGTGTTTTAGTTCTTTTGAGACTATGCTAAATACTTGATCGATATCCTCATGTGTGCCCAACCAACAAAAACCCAACTTCAATCTCATTAAATATTAGATGAGAAATAAGCATTGAGCAAAATGCAAAGAAGAGTACATTCTTATTCCCTCATCTGCAATTGTATGCCTGTATTCTCAAATTTGCTAGTAGGTGACCTTTTCTATATGTACACTGTGAATTGCCTTCATAACGGATGTCACAATTTGATTGCTATCATGTAGATGCAAGGAATCAATCCATATGTCTACAAAAAGCTTATATCCATGCACTAACACTCCAGATAAATGTATCTTCAAAAAGTACTCCCCTTGTAGCTTAGGTGGAGTGTTAACAAATCTAGGTAATGTTGTTGTATCCTGATCCATACCATCTATAATAATGTACATGTACTCATTTGGATGAGAAATAGCTTTCTCCTTCCAAAATGCATATTTTATTCTAGAATGTTGAATAAGTCCATGATGAAATTCTCTCTTTTTCTGTATGCTTCTTGTTATTGTGGAGACATTGCACTCTCAAGTGCTCACTTTAGATCATTTCATAGTCACTGCACTTTGACATTTTTTGCCTCTTTGGGATTTTAACATGTCCAAATCTCTTCTTCCAAAGAGTATACAAAATTGTGAAAAGATGTCAAAGCATGCCCTCTTTACCTCTGTCTTTCTCCAATAGACTTAAATACTTCTTTTTTTGTTAAACCTATCAAAAGATGCATTTCAGATAGATGGGGTTGAGGTAAAGCATTTTCATGAATGTAGTCTCTGAAAATTGATGTTATTGAGACCGTTGAGGCTCTTGTTTTGGGCCTTCCTATGATTTATTTGTCACTTTGTTTTCATGGGATGTTGCATCCTTGATCTTATCACAATCAAAGTCAAATACCAAATAGTCCTTTGTTGATTTCATTCTTGTCTTTGAAGCAATCGTCATAGGACCATTTGAGTCAATATCCATGTCATCAATGTTTGATAAGCCAATACTTTTGAACTCTTTGCCCTTGTCAATGTGTGTGAATTTATCCACTCCAAATAAGACATCACTTCTGAACCTTTTGCTTTCTCGGTATACCAATGAACTCATACACTCCTGATAAGATATCACTTCTATAGTTAAAAGCATTGAAATCATCTAAGTTTGAGGGGACAACATTGATGATATCTTTATCCTTCTTGACGTGCGTGAATTCATAGACTCTAGATAAGACATTGCTGTTGAAATCTTTTGCCTTCTCAATACCACTGAACTCATCCACTTCCATACATGATTGCATTGAAATCATCTAATTCTGAAGGGAAAACACTTTTGATGTCTTTGCCTTTCGGGTCATTGTTTGCTTGGGTGTAGCCATTTTTGGTGAGGTTCAAGGACTTTTTTGTATATAGGTATCTTGCATGACCAATAAATTATGCATTGCTCAATGGAATTCGGCAATTTTTGTCTTCAAGTTGTAGTACACATTCCAAGCTTGAACATGAGAGTAAAAAATTATGGAATAAGGATTTGGAATGAGACCGTTAAAGCATTACAAGTGCTATGCTGCATGTGAAGCATGCATCAGGAAGCTATAGGATATAGCAATTTATTCAAAAACATCAAAATTTTGTTCTATACATACATGGTGACCAAGTAATCATTCAAAAGTACACTACATGAGCTTCTCTACAACCCAAGGACACACCTAAATGAGATCATTATGCATGGGTTAATGGGCTTCAAATGTTGTGCTAAAGTGATGCATACCCATTTGAGGGCACGCTCCATAAATTTTTTTATATTTGTTGAAAACCAAATCAGATTGAAAATTTGGAATCCGAACTATTGGAACTAGTGCATGGCGGTGTTAAAACATTGATAGTTGTTGGTATTGGTATCTAGATTCACCCTAAAATGGAAGAAGTTGGAAAAGTGCAATTTGTGCATGTGAAAAGATATTTTAATAAATCCAACGGTATTTACAATTTTGAATTGTTTCTTTTTCCATGCACTTGCTTGCTATATGGCTCATAAGCATGACAAAGGTCATTGCATTTAATAATACACATCAAACCCTATAGTGTGCCCTTTGGCCCATTTGTGTTTTGAAGCATTTTAGGCCACATTGCACTTGTTTGGGATATCCAATTCTGCTGACGTGTATCAGTGGAGGGGGGAAAACCAGTGGCTGAAATTTTGCTACTCCCACGAATTTCAAATTTTCACCCCTCTCGCACATCAAATCTTGGAAGATTAAGTACCTACAACCTTCCCCTATCCTGCAAATGCCCTGCGACCCACACGCACCTCGACGTGACCTTGCGTAGACTTTGGTTTGCCATTGTCTTCTTTCGGATAAGTTGTCTTCTATTCTTTGCTTGCATCACCATCTAGCTTCTCTAGGTCTATTCTAGACTGATTGTGGCCATGGCATCAATGGTGGCAACATGTACCTCTCCATGGCTTGCAAGAGAAGTAGACAAAGGCTACGAGATAGGAAAGTTGAAAAGCCAGGTCAAGGCACAAGGAACAGAGTGCGGGTCGAGGAAAGCACTATCACGGTATCGAATCGGCAATGGAAGACACTTTTGCAACATCTGCAAAGGGAGAAACAACAAGAAGAAAGAAGACTCCTTGCAGAGCAGTAGTAAGAAGCGGTTGCAGATGCATGCATTCGATCATTGCCATCGGAGTGAAGAACACTCCAACATATGGTATCAGAGCTAGCTCTCCTCTCTTCCTCCTCGCTTCTCCAATGGAATGAGGTTGAGGGAGGCCAAAGGAAGCTACTCTCCCTCTTTTCTCATGGAGAGCCTACCTTGGCCTCTTCATGTTGGCATTCCCTTCTCCTCCTCCTCATACTAAATGACCTCGCCTCCCTCTTCCCCTCATGGATGCTCCTCATCTAGCTATGCAAGCCTCTTCCTCAAATTGGCTATGAGCATTGCTTCAATGGCTGCTAGTGTTGTCTGAGTGGAGAAGCCGAGTTGAAGCTGATTCGTGGAGAAGCCCAGTTGAACCCGATTCATGGTTTTTGCATGGAGAAGCCATATTGGATGTTGATTCGTGGTGGCTATGTGGAGACTTGACTAAGTTTGTGGAGCTATTACTCAGGGGAGTTCACCTCATAAAATTTTAGTGTACCACGTGCATTCAAAAGGAGGGGTATTTTAATTCAACTTTTTGGAAAATTTTAACAGGATTACAATAACAGAATGGGTAAATTTCAATTCAACTTTAGAAAAAGTCCATTTAGCTCATAAGTAAAGAGGGGTATTTTATTGGGTGAAAAATTTTAGTTGAGGGGTTTTTTAAATACCCCGTGAACGCACGTGATACGTAGGGTTTCGTAGTAGTGCACCCTCTAAGAGTTGTAAGCATCATTTGGGGGATGTTTCTAGCCTATTTGTGCCAATCTTGGTATGCGGAAGCTCGAGCTACTATACTTCATGGAACTGGTCATCATTTTTGCTGATGCTATCACTGTTTGATTTTGTCTACTTAGCTAAGTCAAGGCAGCAACATCAAGCCATTCAAGCTAACTAGTCTCAAGTCCACAAGCTTTATCTTGCACCCTAACGTTCGTAGAGTAACAACCCTACCAACACCTCGGGAGATGCATGCCCAAGAGGCGATGCTCTCTAACCTGAGAAATTCCCTACTGAATGTGAAATGGGTGCATAGCTTAGATCAACTAGCTGCAAAGAGGGCGACATTAGCTATGTTGGTGTCCCCTGAAACAAAGGAGAAACATCTTGGGCGCACAATGTCAAAGATGTTTTCAATCAAAAGGACCACCATGGCTCTAATGGTTGAATGTAGGGCAAAAGCAATGCACGATCATCCCGATTTGATAAGTCTGTGAGCTTCAATAGAACATAAGAAAAGGAAAGACAGCCTAAGTGTGGAAGTCATTGCTATAGTGACGATGATTTGGCACAAAAATACGAGAGTTTCTTCAAATAGGACATCTGTAAGAAGTGAATGAGACACAAGGTGTTTGAGGAGCACATCATACACACGCTAGATACAATGCAGGTTAGTGGTGCCTAAACCATCTCAGTGGTTGTTTGTGATTGAGCTTTGGGATAGTTTACTTGTTTCATTTCTTAAACTAGGCTTGGACTAACTGTGATTGTCCTAAACCAGCCTGGTGGTTGGAACATCATGTAACCGTAGGCTAGTTCATCTCAATCACCACTTATGTGATTGTCCTGAAGTAGCATGGTTGAACAGACATTAGTTGTTGTCCAGCTTAGTGGCAAGGTTGAACAGAAATTAATAGCAATATATTTCACAATATATTATTATTTTACTAAATCAGCCTGGTGGTTGGAACATCATGAAACTGTGGCTGCTTTAGCTCAATCACCAGTTATGTGACTGTCTTGAACCAGTGTGGTTGAACAGACATTAGTCTCTGTGGGAGCCAGTGGTTTGTCCAAAGGGAGAGCATGAGTGGCACAGGATTGAATGCATTCATGGCAAATGCAAGCATTCCATTTTGAAGCGGAAGAAGAAGACATTCAACGTCTGTCCAAATGAAATGAGGGAAGACAACCATGTTCCTTTATAATGGAGGAGATTTGAATATGTCAATGTTAAAGGATCCGATAAAAAGAGATGGCTATTGTCATATAAGAGCACCCATCTAAGGGAGCTTATAGGTCACGTGGTTCAATCCATCCCAAAATGTGCTTCACAATTGCATGGTCAACTGGCAGGATAAGCAGATCCAGATGTGCCTTGCCAATTTTCCCCGTGACACAATCGTATATGTTAATAGATTTTGCAAAAAAATATGTTTTTCAAGCACAAGATAAGATACAAAGTGCTCACTCTAGTACAACAAGCAAATAACAGTTCTTGTGCATATCACATATAGTCATTTGCTTGATTCTTCTACGCCTGATGCCAATCTGCTTATGCTGACTCACAAGAGTCCAGGTCATTGCAATGCATGTACCATTTCTACATTTCAGATGATAGGGAACATGACATCTTATTTGTGCAGCATGATTTTCTATTGCATTGGGAATGGCTAAAAAAAAGAATATCCCCATGCAAAAAATATAAAACAACATTAGGTGTGGTCAGATGGTGCAGTTGCCTCTTAATTCAAATCAGCCCGTGGACTCTCCTTAATCTCAAGGTTCAAATCCTTGACTGGTCTAAACATGATGTGGAATTTCTTTGGGTCTAGCCATAATTTCTTTGGGTCTAGCCATAACAAGGGTGAACATGATGGTGCGGTGATGTTATTAAGCAAGCTTTGTTTAAACACCAATTAGCATGCCCTCAAGAAAAACTCAATGATGCCCATGATGTTGTAACATGGCTTACAACCAACCTCTCCATAGGCACGCATTCAACATACATAAAGCCTTAAGAATATTATAGTACGTAGAGTGTTCCATGAAGTGAAAGTGGATGAAATGCAAAGGAGAAGCTGACACAATTGTGAGAAAATTAAAGGAGTTTGTGGTTTGTACAGCATATGGGGCTTTTCAAACAACCAACTGATTAAAACAAGAAAACTTTCTTATTTCTACAATGCATGCATCATAGGGGATCATGACGATTGTGAGAGCATTGCAACTGTGAAGACATGGAAGCGAGTTCAAGTTTTCCCTCTATGTTCAAATGGAGTGACAAACAATGGAGATATAAACGACCTGCCATAGTTTGGGGGATTTCAATGACCTCACTGACTGTTTGGAAGAGGGGGATAACTTTGCAATTGTCGTCACAGATTCTGGGGAGAACGAGGAAGATGACCCATACTTTCTATTGTAGTGTACAAAACATAAGTACAAGGTTGAGGAAACATTTAAGGATAATTGGGGAATAACCTATGAGAAGTGGGGTAGTAGTTGGAGCTTTTTGGTACAAAAAGCATTCAAGAGAGGCCGCAATTACGAACTGCTACATAAAAGTCTACAAACATGTGTGTACTCTCATCTAATAAGAGCTATTAAGTTTGAGATGTGACCTATGCCACAACGAAAGAAGGGCAAGAGTGTCTTCAAATTGGATTTAGACATGCATGAGCACATCTTGGGGTGTCTTGGAGCGGCGGACAAGGATGACTGAGATAGTACTAAGAAAATGTATGTACTCTCATTGCAAGGAAACAATATGTCCACTTGTCCTACAAAATGGAATTTGTATTTGAGACTATGCTTCTTTTTTAGTATATCCCAAACAACCACCGAGCTGGTTTTATTAAATTGTTTTTGTAAATCTCGAACGGTAAATTCCATGCTTGTTTTTAGTATATCCTCAGTATATCCCAACAACCACCGTGCTGGTTTCCCATAACGAATCCACACATCCACAAATAAATTGATCTTGTAATAATAGAAGCAAACCACCACACTGGTGGCTATTGATATCCTAGTGCAAACCAACCACTGCACTAGCAATAACTTATCTAGCACTCCAACCGTGCTATCCCTACACTACTGCTGTGCTATTGCACAATGCTATACTAAAACAGTGCCCTTTAGATTGTTTATCATTTCGTTAACTGTCAGATTTCATCCCATGCTTGTTTTTAGTATATCCCAACAACCACCGCACTAGTTTCCCATAATGAATCCACACATCCTACAAATCCATTCATCTTGTAATAATAGAAGCAAACCACCGCACTGGTGGCTATTAATATCCTAGTGCAACCAACCACCATGCTGGTGATAACTTATCCTACACTACTACCGTGCTATCCCTACACTACTACCATGCTATCCTAAAATTTATTGGACAGTGCTATACTAAATCAGTGCCCTTTAGATTGTTTATCATTTCGTTAACCGTCAAATTTCGTCCCATGCTTGTTTTTAGTATATCCCAACAATCAATGCACTGGTTTCCCATAACAAATCCACACATCCTACAAATCCATTCATCTTGTAATAATAGAAGCAAACCACTGCACTGGTGGCTGTTAATATCCTAGTGCAACAAACCACCGTGCTGGTGATAACTTATCCTGCATTACTACTATGCTATCCCTACACTACTGCCGTGCTATCCTAAAATTTGTTGCACAGTGCTAGTGTGCTTTAGAATGGTTGTTGTTAAGCATGAAATTTCAACCACTGGGCTACTTAAAACATTTAAGTACTAACATGGAAGCACGTCGATACAAAATCAGGTATTACGAGCACCATGAAAAAGTCCACAAGTCCAAGAAATGTCTGCAAGATTTCTATTGTTTCAAAATACAATGACATTTTGCTTTTTCAAGGAAATTCCAGACTCCCAACTATATTATCAACCTCTCTATGGCAAAGCATGTCCTAGCTCTTTAGGCCAGTCTGATGCACAATGGAAGATCTCTTCACACACTTGGATTACACACTGCTTGCTTGACTCTACCGACTTATATGCCCATAGTAACTCCTCCTTTTGCTGGGGGTCCTCTTCATCCTAGTCTTTGCACTCTATACATCTTCACGCCTCTATCATGTCTTGCCAAAAGAAACCTACATCATGAGCTTGACAAGTACCTTAAAGGAGTAGGAAAAACAATAGCCAGGGAAATTAATATTCACTGTCTCTGTCGACTCCAAGTAATACACCCACCATTGAAGCATGTCCTCCTTGCAGCTATTTTCCTCCTTCTTCGGGTCTGTTTCTACGAGGATTTGAAGATCGGTTTTGTGAATTTATATTTTGAAATTTTGCTCCCGTACCCCGGACTCCTGCCCCGAGATCGGCACCTTGGTCATCCAACATCATTTTCAGATAGAACAAAAGCATTCCAAAGTTATTTTGGTATGCCATATATTCGTTGTAGTTGGATTGGCAGTAGGTGGATCGGCGTATAGAGTTTTGGGGCTAGATTTCATAATGGGCTCTTAGTTGTGTCTACACTGCACTTAAATAGGGAGAGATTTCATTGAGCCTGACCTTCTCAATCTTCAGTCTCATGTTAGTTTGGTAATTGGAATCTTTGAGTTCATTGAGTCCGACCTTCTCATTCTTCAATCTCATGTTAGTTGTCTAATCGAAATCTTTCATCTCACATTAGTTGTCTAATCAAAATCTTTCGTCTCACATTAGTTCACTAATCAAAATCTTTCATTCTCACATTAGTGATCTAATCGAAATCTTTCATCTCATATTACTTATCAAATCAAAATCTTTTGTCTCATTATTATCACTACACTAGTGTGGATCAAAGGACACTATCTAGTCACATAGCTGAGAAAACATTGCCCAAGTAAACTCTGTAGAAGATTAACAATTCAATAGTTACACACAGATTACATAGATTACAATCTCAAAGACTCCTTTACTTCAGATTACATCTCAAGGACTCCTTGTTGAGCTCCCTGATTGTAGGCTTGACCCTCCTTGCTCCTTTCCAGAATGGGGCTGGTGCCTTCTGGCTCGGCCCCTCCCTTCATGCCGCTTCCTATTTCCTTGATTTAAGCTTCTTGGTTGCATGCTCGGCCCTTCTTGCTCCTTTTCTGAAGGGGGCTGGTTCCTCCCTTCAGGTTCGTTTTCCTCGTAGTTAGGTTTGTTGGTCTTGGCCTTATTCAATTTGAGCTCCTTGTCTTTAAGATCTTTTTCCCAAATGGCAAATTGAGTTGTAGCGTCTACTTTCTCATCCCGTAGATAGCTGTAGCAAGTAGGCACATTTGATCCATCCACCATGACTTGAGAAATGGCAAATGGCATTCTCTACAGCTAGATTTTGCATGCACAAATACTCCCAGGCAAAAAAAATGCACAGGGTGGTAGCACGCAGGCCATCGAATACAACAAGTTATCTATGATGGGGGGGTATGGTGGCATACCATGCATTTCAGACCCTACTGCATAGCAAGATAGGCATCCGATTTAACTCTTGTAGTCATCAATACCACAGTCTTGCTCTATACATGACGAAGTTGCTTCTTGATTCCTTCCTCCCTCATCCTAAGGCTATGGATGTTCTCCTTCATCTCCTCCACTTTTTGCTCACTCTGTGCAATAGCTTCATTTGAATCCCTCAACATCTATTGAAGCTGCGTAAATTGCTAAAAAACGTCTTCATGGGCCATTTCCAAGACTTCCACTCTGGTTTGGAAATCTCTCAGGATGACAGACTGCTTTTTATAACTATCGAAAGCCACGGCAAGCTCGTGTTCACATCTATCATGAGCTTCTTGCAGGGTCTTGTCACTTACTCTTTGGACTTCCAACAGTGTTTTGAAAAAGCAACCCTCACTGTGGCTACTGCGAATTGCTCCACCGTGGTGGCTGGAACTTGCTCCACTGTGGTTGCTCTTTGCATCCTTACTCGCCTGGGGAGCTTCCTTGTTTTGTCTCCTCCACCCTGACTACTCTCTGCCCCATCCTTCCTAGCCTTGAAGCTCTCTCGCATTTCCTGCATCACCTTTCTGGTTTTTGCATTCTCCCTTTTTAGATCCTGCATCATCTAGTCTTTTTCAATGTTCAATGCATTCTGCATGTTGCAAAGCCATTTGTAAAGACCCTCCTTTTCGTCTCTCTAATGTTCAAGATCCTTTTGCATCTTTTCTAGCTCCTTGTCCACCATGTCCCTATCATTTCTCGCTTTTTTGAGCCTACTATCTCGGAGCTCCTTCATGTGCTCCTCTACCTCTTCTCTTCTATGCCTTTCCATGTCAACCAATTTTGTAGCGGCCTCAGCTTGCTCTTGTGCTTGCAAGGCCGTCGCTTGTGCCTCCTCTACCGTGTCTTCTGCACCTTGGTGGCTTGAAATTTATAATATATATAAGATCGGTGGCATTTGGCATTTTACTACGTTCCTCTCATCTGCCCTTGCTCTGCTACTTTGCTCCACACGCTTTGCTACTTTGCTCCACAACCCTCCTCTAGATCTTTTTTGCCAGTAGATGTATATTGTAATCTCTTTTGCTCAATTTCACTCGATAAATTATACTTTTGCCCTCATTTATATTTACTGCAATAAGGACTAAAATACCAGGAAAGAAGGACTACAATTTCCTTGGTTTATGACCAAAATAGCGCTAAAATAACTCCAACAACCCACCATTGTGGTTGCATGGAGATACATCTAGAAAAATACAATTAAACTTTCAAAAAATGCAACTGATGATATGGCTCTTGAGGGGTCCCCTCTAGGGGCAAGGGCCATATCGATGTGTGTTATACAATATCCAGGATGCTACTGGAAAGAAATGGCATGTCGATATGTCTCTTGCCCCTAAAGGGAACCCCTCAAGGGCCATATCGTCATTTGCATTCTACTTGGTTGCACAATGGAATACATTTTCCTTGGTACACAAATATATAACTCCAAGAACCAATGTGGTGGCTTTCATATAACTCCTTATATTTGCCAATGCACTGGTCGTCATAGACCATCTCTTCTAATATGTAAAAATAGGTAATGGAGCTATAACTCCAAGAACCAGTGTGGTGGTCTCTCCAAGACAACCTTGAATTCTGGGCGATGACAGGCCCTCAGGCCAAAGACTGCACTGAGGCGATGCTCAAAATGATAGATTGCATCTCATTATTATGCCAAAAACCAGTGCAGTGGTCTCTCCAAGCCATCCTATGATTTGCATGGGCTGCAGGAAAAGATGTGGTAAAAGGCTACACGATGATAGGTGGTTAGGCCAGAGACTATGCTGCGACGATGTTCACAATGATAGATTGCACCTATTTATTATGCCAAGAACTAGTGCGGTGGTTTCTCCCAGCCAACCTTCAATTTTAATGATCTACATGGGTGCGATGCCGAGTGATAGGTGGCACAGCTGCAACAAAAGGTTGCACGCTGATAAGTAATTAGGCAGCGTAGGCTAGAAACTGCACTGCACAAAGTAGTGCAAAGATGCTGTGTGTTAAGCTATATGGTGTTTAGGACAAATAGATTGTGTCTCATTGTTACACCAATGCACCTTCATGAAGTCAGAATTCAAATATTCAAATATTCACCCAGAAGCGCATCGTTGCGGCCCCAAAATGGCCCCGAAAATAGTTTCACGATTGGCTACACCCAAGCAAATGTTGACCCTTTCTCAAAATGCATGAATTCATCCACTCTAAATAAGGCATTGCTTTTGAATTCTTTATCTTTCTCGCGGTACCAATGAACTCATCCACTCCTGATAAGATGTCACTTCTATACTTGAGTCCATTGAAATCATCCATATCTGAAGGGACAAAGCTTGGCTCATTGGCATATTCTTTAAGTCCTTTGAAATTGCAGCATACCTTATCTTTATCATTGAAAACCACATGTCCTTTTTTTATCTTCAAAAATTGCATGCTCCATCTCAAATCTTTTTCTTCCTCATAATAGGGACCATCGAATGATGTTGTGTTATCATCCAATATCATTAGTAACTTTCACAATCCTCATCTATGCAAATGACCACTAATCCACTTATTCAAATCCCAAAACTTTACCCTTTGCTAATGATATTATTTGCAAAATATCTGCCACACTGAAATCCAAAGAAATGCACTTTGTATTTCTGACGATATGTGTTGGATAAGTCTCATCTCTATCCCATGCAATAAATGATGGGTTGAAAACATTATAAGGCATAACATCTCCAAGTATTTCCATATCTCCACACTTATGCTTTAGCTCAACATGTGCACTAAGAATCTTTGATACAATAATTGCCACCATATCCTCACCAAGTCTTTTACAGTGACAAAGATAATTTGGATCACTATCATGGATTGTAGAAAATGCAACTACTTCTCTTTTGCTACATAAAATCACCTCCATCCCTAGAGCAAAATCTATAGCCATCTCCTTTATGAGAGTCCTTTACAAGCAAGCAGCAGTAGCAACAATTACATAAATATTAGTCTCTTTTCAATAATCTACTTATTAATTATAATTTTTTATTAGTACTTTAGGGAGGATAAATGGCTTAGGGCTTAGCATTTACGATATAGGACTTTCTATATATGTTAGGCATCAATGGTCGAAACAAGATGAAACTTGGTAGGACTCTAAGACATCAGGGCATAAAGATCTTGACTCGATGTTATTGCATCTTAGTAAACTGACATGGGTACCTTTAGTTTGGTGGATGGTGATTAGAAGAAAGACCTAGGATGGTTTTAGTGGATGGTGGATGTACTTTGGTGGACTCCAAGTGGCTAATTTTGACTTTGGGGAGGCTAGGTTAAGAAGTAGTAGACACCTTTTAATGTGGACCCTTGGTCTAAATCAAAATCAATGGCTAAGATGGACGTGAATAATGGAGGGTTAGGATGGAGGATGATAATTGAGGGTGGATATCAATCTCCTTAGATGGAGATCTAGGATGGTTGAGGTGCAATGAGTATCCTACCATACATAAAGTCTCTATTTGTATTAATTAGTTGTTGGGGGGAGGGGGGAGTGGTATATGATGGCAAAATATTTAGGGATAGTGAGGGGTCGGGGAGGGCTACAATTAAATAACAAGGGGAGGGGGCAGTGGTATATAATGGCAATATATTTAGTAGGGATAAACGAGGGAGGGGAGAGGGATTTGATTAAATAAAGGGGAGAGGGCCTCAATTAAATAAAGGGGGGAGGGGGGAGTGGTATAAATATTTAGGGGTAAAGGGGGGAGGGAGGCTTCAATTAAATTGGGGGGGGGGGGGGGGGTAGTGGTGTATGATTATAATGTATGATTATAAAATATTTAGGGATAAATGAGTGAGGGGAGAAGGGAGTGGTATAAGTATTCAGGGATAAAGGGGGGAGGGAGTGCTTTGGGATACATGGCAAAATATTTAGGAAAAAGGAGGAAGGGGAGAGGGCTTCAATTAAATAAAGGAGGGAGGGGGGAGTGGTATAAATAGTTAGGTTTAAAGGGGGGAAGAGTACGCCTTCAAGTAAGTAAAATATTTAGGGATAAAAAGAGGGGGGGAGGGTTTGAAGGAGTACGCCTTCAAGCATACACCTTTAAGTAAGTAAAATATTTAGGGATAAAAAGGGGGGGGAGGAGGGTTTGAATTAAATAAAAGGGGGAGGGGGGGAGTATTAAATGTGATCAATAGGTACCTTCCCTTGATCCAGATCAAGATCAATGGCTAATATGGAGGTGCATCATGGGGGCCCAGGATGGAGGACCATAATGGATGGTGGAGAGCAACCTTCATAGATGGAGGGCTAGGATTTAGGTGCCTACTACATTCATCTCCTCTCTTGGATCTTCCATCAAATCTATGGCCTAGATTGAAGTGCCTTCTACACCAATCTCATCCCTTGGATCTTCCATCAAATCTATGGCCCAAAATGAAGCCCCTTCTAAACCCATATTTTCCCTTGGATCTTCCATCAAATCTATGGCCTAGATTTAAGCACTTTCTACACCCATCTCCTCCCTTAGATCTTCCATCAAATCTATGGCCTAGATTGAAGCCCCTTCTACACCCATCTCCTCCCTTGGATCTTCCATCTAATCTATGGCCAAAAGTGAAGAATATTTTCCTATAATCTCCTCCATTAGATCTTTGTTATCATGAAGGGTAGATATTTCATCCCTCTATTCTTTGATGATATCCCTTAGATCCACCCCTTGATTTAATGGGTTTTAGTGCTTTATCTCAAATTTGAATGTATCCCTTGGATTAGAGATTAGATCAAGGGATACAGGTCTTGGAGTGAAGATCATGGGTTGAAAATATGGGTTGGACATATCCCCAACCTTAAATAGGTGTACACATGCCCTTTTTTTAAAACAAAACCAATCGCACACACTAGAACATGTGTGGGTCACCAACGTTGGTTTTTCATAACCATGTTGGGCATCGATAGTTGAAACAAGATGAAACTATATAGGACTCTAATACATGATGGCATAAAGATTTCGGCTAGGTGTTATTGCATTTGAAGTAGGGTAGCAAATTGTTTTAGGATAAATAACAATTTTTGTGCCACATTGTGAGTCGAAACATTTTTTATAGGGTAAGGACAAATCCATGGCTCTATATCTCATAATGAACCTAGAGTTAATATGACTCTAAGTCACATTGTACCCAAGCACCATGTACCAAATATTGTCCCATAAATATGTCTATACATGCATTTTTATTTTACAAATTGCCGTCGCGCACACTACAACACGTGAGGGTCACCAACGTTGGTTTTTCATAACCATGTGCAGCATCAATGGTCAAAAGAAGACAAAATTCGTAGGAATCTACTAGATGATGGCATAAAGATTATGGCTAGCCTCTATTGAATTTGGAGTAGCATAGCATATTGTTTTAGGCTAGATAACCCTTTCTTTGCCGCACTGCGATGAGAAATATTTTTGTTAGGGTAACGTCAAATCCATGGCTCTATATTTTGCAATGGATTGAAACTTGGTATGATTCTCATTAAGATTATACCAAAGCACTGTATAAATTTGTCCCATAAACAGGTCTGTACATGAATTTTTATTTTAAATAACCTCGGGTCAAAACTTGGTAGGACTCTAACATATTATGGCATAAATATTTTGGCCAGTTTTTTTATTTCATTTCAAGTGCCATAGCATATTGGTTTATGATAAACAACCCATTGCTCTATATCTTGTAATGGACCACAAATTGAAATGACCCTCAATAACATTTTACCCAAGCCCCATACCAGATCTTTACCCATAAATTCTTCTATACATGTATTTTGATTTTATAAATCCCCATCACGTACACTACAACACATGAGGGTCACCAACGTGGGTCTTTGATAACCACGTTTGGCTTTGATGGTCAAAAGATGAAAAATCTTGGTAAGAATCTATTACATGATGGCATAAAGATTATGGCTAGGATTTATTGCATTTGGAGAAGCGTAGCATATTGTTTTAGGCTAGAGAACCCTTTCTTTATCACACTACGACAAGAAATATTTTTGTTAGGGTAAGGTCAAATCCATGGCTCTATATCTTGTAATTGACGGAGACTTGGTATGCCCATCATTCATAGTACGCTTCTATACCGAAGCACCATATCAAATCTTGTCCCATAAAGAGGTATATGCATGGCTTTTTGTTTTAAAGAACCTTATCGCACACATAGAACACGTGTGGGTCACCAATGTTGGTTTCTCATAACCATGTTGGACACTGATAGTCAAAAAAAGATGCAACTTGGTAGGATTGTAATACATGATGGAATAGATATTTTTTCCAGGTTTTATTTCATTTCAAGTAGGGTCGCATATTGGTTTATGGTAGACAACCCTTCTTTTGCCACACTGTGAGGTGAAACATTTTTTATGTGGTAAGTTCCAATCCTTTTCTCTATATGTCATAATGGACCGAGAATTTGTATTACTGTCAATAATTCTACCCAAGCACCATACCAAATCTTGTCACATAAATGTGTTTGCACATGCCTTTTTATTTTACAAATCCTCGTCACACACACTACAACACATGAGAGTCACAAGCTTTGGTTTTTCATAACTATGTGCGACATCAATGGTCATAAAAAGAAATATCTTTGTAGGAATCTACTAGATGATGGCATAAATATTATGGCTAGGCTCTATTGCATTTTGAGTAAGGTAGCATATTGTTTTAGGCTAGATAACCCTTTCTTTGCCACACTTAGACAAGAAATATTTTTGTTAGGGTAAGGTCAATTACATGGCTCTATATCTTGTAATGGATTGAGACTTGGTATGATTCTCGTTAATATTATACCAAAGCATCATATTAAATCTTGTCCCATAAATAGGTCTATACATGCCTTTTTATTGTAAAGAAACTCATCTCACACACTAGAACGTGTGTGGGTCACCAACCTTGGTTTTCAATAACCATGTGGGACATCGATGGTCGAAAGAAGATGAAACTTGGTACGACTCTAATATATGATGTTATAAATACTTTGGCTAGGTTTTTATTTCATTTCAAGTAGCATAGCATATTGGTTTATGGTGGAATAAAACATTTTTGATAGTGAAAGTTCAAATCCATTGCTCTATATCTTGTAATGGAACGAGAAATTGTATGACTCTCAATAACATTTTACCCAAGACCCATACCAAAATAGGTTTATACATGCCTTTATATTTTATAAATCCTTGTCATGCACACTAGAACATGTGGGGGCCTTCAACATTCAAGGTTTTTCATAACCATGCTCAGCATCGATGGTTGGAAGAAGACAAATATATGTAGGAATCTAATTCATGATGGCATAAAGATTATGGCTAGGATTTATTGCATTTAGAGTAGCATAGCATATTGTTTTAGGGTACATAACCCTTTCTTTGTCACACTATGAGACGAGAAATATTTATGCTAGGGTAAGGTCAAATCCATGGATCTATATCTTGTAATTGACCTAGACTTGGTATGATTCTCATTCATATTATACCAAAGTACCGTATCAAATCTTGTCCCATAAATAGGTCTATACATAGATTTTTTGCTTGAAGAACCTCATCGCACACATAGGACATGTGTAGGTCACCAACGTTGGTTTTTCATAACCATGTTGGACACCGATAGTAAAAACAAGATGCAACTTGGTAGTATTTTAATACATGATAGAATAGAGATTTTGTCTAGGTTTTATTTCATTTCGAGTAGCGTAACATATTGGTTTATGGTAGACAACCCTTCTTTTGCCACACCGCGAGCTGAAACATTTTTTATAGGTTAAGTTTAAATAATTCTCTCTATATCTCATAATGGACCGAGAATTGTTATGACTCTCAATAACATTTTACCCAAGCACTGTACCAAATGCTTTTCCATAAATAGGTCTATACAAATCCATGGCTCTATATATCAAAATGGACTGAGACTTCGTATGATTCTCATTAATATTAGACCAAATCACTGTATCAAATCTTGTACCTACATGGCTTTTTGTTTTAAAGAACCTCATCACACATAGTAGAACATGTGTGGGTCACTAAGGTTGGTTTTCAATAACCATGTTGGACATCGATGGTGGTTGAAAGACGATGAAACTTGGTATGACTCTAATATATTATGGTATAAATATTTTGGCTAGGTTTTAACTTCATTTCAAGTAGCATAGCATATTGGTTTATGGTAGACAACCCTGTTTTTGCAAGAGTGTGGATTGAAACATTTTTTATAGTGTAAGTTAAAATCCATTGCTCTATATCTGGTGATGGACCAAGAATTTTGGTATGACTCTCAATAACATTTTACCCAAACCCCATACCAAATCTTAACCCATAAATATCTCTATACATGTCTTTTTATTTTACAAATCCCCATCACGCACACTACAACACGTGAGGGTCACCAATGTTGGTCTTTCATAACCATGTTCAGCATCAATGGTCAGAATCAAACAAAGGTTTGTAGAATCTAATACATGATGGCATAAAGATTATGGATAGACTTTATTGCATTCAAAGTGTAGCATATTGTTTTAGGCTAGAAAACCCTTTCTTTGCCACACTACGATTAGAAATATTTATGCTAGAGTAAGGTCAAATCCATGGCTTCATATCTTGTAATTGATTGAGACTTGGTATGCTTCTCATTCATATTATACTAAAGCATTGTATCAAATCTTATTTTAAAGAACCTCATCGCACACATAGAACATGTGTGGGTCACCAACATTGGTTTCTCATAACCATGTTTGACATCGAAAGTCAGAACAAGATGCAACTTGGTAGGATTCTAATACATGATGGAATAGAGATTTTTTACAGGTTTTATTTCATTTTGAGTAGCATTGCATATTGCTTTATGGTAGACAACCCTTCTTTTGCCACACCACCAGGTGAAACATTTTTTATAAGGTAAGTTCAAATCTTTTTCTCTATATATCGTAATGGATCGAGAATTGGTATGACTCTCAATAACATTCTATCTAAGCACTGTACCAAATATTGTTCCATAAATAGGTCTATACATGCCTTTTTATTTTACAAATCCCCGTCATGCACACTACAACACCTCAGGGTCACCAACATTAGTTTTTCGTAACCATATGCGGCATCGATGGTCAGAAGAAGACAAAACTTTGTAGGAATCTACAAGATAATGGCTAGGCTCTATTGTATTTTGAGTAAGGTTGCATATTGTTTTAGGCTAGGTAACCCTTTCTTTGTCACACTGCAACAAGACATATTTTTGTTAGGGTAAGGTCAATTACATGGCTCTATATCTCGTAATGGACTGAGACTTGGTATGATTCTCATTAATATTATACCAAATCACCGTATCAAATCTTGTCCAAAATATAGGTCTATAGATGCCTTTTAATTTTGAAGAACCTCGTCTCACACACTAGAACCCGTGTGGGTCACCAACATTGGTTTAATCATGTGGGACATCGATGGTCAAAAGAAGATGAAACTTGGTATGACTCTAATATATGATGTTATAAATACTTTGGATAAGTTTTTATTTCAGTTCAAGTAGCATAGCATATTGACTTATGGTAGACAACCCTTTTTTTGCTAGATTGTGGACTAAAACATTTTTGATAGCATAATTTCAAATCCATTGCTCTATATCTCATAATGGACTGAGAATTGGAATGCCTCTCAATAACATTCTATGCAAGACCCATACGAAATCTTCACCCATAAATAGGTCTATACATGTCTTTTTATTTTACAAATCCCCGACATGCACACCACAACACGTGAGGGTCTTCAACATTCAAGGTTTTACATAACCATGTTTGGCATCGATGGTCAAAAGAAGAGAAAGCTTTGTAGTAATCTAACACATGATGGCATAAAGATTATGTCTAGGATTTATTGTATTTGGAGTAGCATAGCATATTGTTTTAGGGTAGAGAACCCTTTATTTGTCACACTGCAATGAGAAATATTTATGATATGCTACATCAAAGCCATGGATCTATATCTTATAATTGACCTAGACTTGGTGTGACTCTCATTCATATTATACCAAAGCACCGTATCGAATCTTGTCCCATAACTAGGTGTTTACATGGATTTTTGGTTTGAAGATCTTCACCTCATCGCACACATAGAACATGTGTGGGTCACCAACGTTGGTTTATCATAACCATGATGGACACCGATAGTCGAAACAAGATGCAACTTGGTAGGATTCTAATACATGATGGAATAGCAATTTTTTTTGGGTTTTATTTCATTTTGAGTAGTGTAGCATATTGCTTTACGGTAGACAACCCTTCATTTGCCACACCGCGAGCTGAAACATTTTGGATAGGGTAAGTTCAAATCCTTTTCTCTATATCTTGTAATGGATCGAGAATTGGTATGACTCTCAATAACTTTCTACCCAAGCACCGTACAAAATATTGACCCATAAATAGGTCTATACTTGCCTTTTTGTTTTACAATTCCCCGTTGCACACACTACAATACGTGAGGGTCACCAACGTTGGTTTTTCATAACCATGTGTGGCATCAATGGTCAGGATAAGACAAAACTTTGTAGGAATCTACTAGATTATTGCATAAAGATTATGGCTAGCCTCTAGTGCATTTGGAGTAGCGTAGCATATTGTTTTAGGCTAGATAACCCTTTCTTTGCTGCACTGTGAATATTTTTATTAGGGTAAGGTCAAATTGTTGGTTCTATATCTTGTAATGGACTGAGACTTGGTATGATTCTCATTACTATTAGACCAAAGCACTGTATCAAATCTTGTCCCATAAATAGGTTTATACATGCCTTTTTATCTTAAAGAATCTTGTCGCACACACTAGAACACGTGTGGGTCACCAATGTTGGTTTTCAATAACCATCTTGGACACCGATGGTCGAAAGAAGATGAAACTTGATACGACTATAATATATGATGGTATAAATATTTTGTCTAGGTTTTTATTTCATTTCAAGTAGCGTGGCATATTGGTTTATGGTAGACAACCCTTTTTTTGCCAAACTACGGACCGAAACATTTTTGATAGGGTAAGTTCAAATCCATTGCTCTAAACCTTGTAACGGACCAAGAATTGGTATGGCTCTCAATAACATTTTAGCCAAGCCCCATACCAAACCTTGACCCATAAATAGGTCTATCAATCTCTTTTTATATTACAAATCCCCATCATGCACATTACAACATGTGAGGGTCACCAACATTGGTTTTTCATAACCATGTTTAGCATCGATGGTCAGAAGAAGACAAAGCTTTGTAGGAATCTAATACATGATTGAATAAATATTATGGCTAGGCTGTATTGCATTTCTAGTAGTGTAGAATATTGTTTTAGGGTAGAGAACCCTTTCTTTATCACACTGCGATGAGAAATATTTATGCTAAGGGTCAAACCCATGGATCTATATCTTGTAATTCACCTAGCCTTGGTATGCTTCTCATTCATATTATACCAAAGCACTGCATTAAACCTTGTCCCGCAAATAGGTTTATACATGACCTTTTGTTTTAAAGAACCTCATCGCACACATAAAACATGTGTGGGTCACCAACGTTGGTTTCTCATAAGCATGTTGGACACCGATAGTCGAAACAAGATGCAACTTGGTAGGATTGTAATACATGATGGAATAGAGATTTTTTGTAGGTTTTATTTCATTTTGAGTAGTGTAACATATTGGTTTAGGGTAGATTACCCTTCTTTTGCCACACTGTGAGTTGAAACATTTTTATAGGGTAAGTTCAAATCCTTTTCTCGTAATGGACCAAGAATTGGTATGACTCTCAATAATATTCTACCCAAGCTTTGCCACCTATCACTGGGTAGTGTGCCCATGTAAATAAGGAGAATTCAAGGTTGGCATGGAGTGACCACCGCATTGGTTCTTGGGGTTATGGCTCCATTACCTATTTTCACGTATTACAGGAGGAGATTTATGATGACCACCCCCACCTTCCCACACACTCTCCCTAACCAGCGTGCCTTACACCCAATATACACTCACACACATGGACATGTATGAAATACACTCAATCCCCCCCTTTTTTTCAATGACACTCATTCCCCCCAACACACACGCTTACACATGGCTTTGCAAAGAGTAAAGGTGAAGCAAATTTGGCTTTATAGCCTACCATAGAAGGTTTTAATAAAGTTTCACCCCCTCCAATTCTCTCACTATGCCACTTCATCTTGGCCTTTAATCGTATGAGCACTAAGTGTCTTTTAGGTGCTTAATCCCCCCATTTTCCCTTAATTTTGATGTCTTAAGCTTTAATTTTATTTTTTAAGAGTTAATTTCCCCCTACTCCCGGCTTTAGCCTCTTACCCCCCTCTCTTACCCTCTCGTACCCTCTTTTACCCAACCCTTATACGATTCTAAGTTTGATAACCCTTTATCTTTTCTAAATTAAGCCTTGATTTTTAATAGCCTTATATCATTTTTTAGTCTAATGATGGTGGTTTTTCTAAATTGATTTAATGATGGTCTTTTTAATTTCCTTAATGGCTTAACTTTTTTTTATCCCCACCCCCTCTTTATAATGATACCAAATTAATACTCTCCTATTCGTAACTAGTAACGTATCTACAGACCTCCCATACCCCATTTATTAAAATGCAATTAACAATGGGAAAATTTTTCTATACTACCCCCTAATACACCTAACCTAACTACCACTAACCTTTCCCTCTTTACAAATTTTCTCATACAACCCCATAATCTCATAACTAAATTACCCGTAATCGAAATACCTCTGACAACCCCCTAATCCCCCCTTCACTGTACAATAGGGGATTTTTTTGAGATGAGGCAAAAGATTATACATTAGGGGTGGAGGGCCTTTTTATGTTTTCCTAATCTAAATTTTTAAGTTAGGGGGCCATGCAATATTGGAGAGGTGCCATGCAATATTGGAGGGGGCCATGCAATATTGGAGAGGTGGGGGGTTTAGGGAACATCTACTAATTTTTACCCAAGAAACAAAAACATACACATTTAACTAGTTACAATTAGTCATGTGCCAAGTGTATGCACGAGATAAACTTGCACTATGGTTGTTTTAGGCCAGGGTAGGAATAAAATAAGGAATTCTATTATCCATTGAAAAATATTTAACGATGGCCTGATCTATATCAAGGATATGTGAGAAAAATTTGTCTATGGTTTAGTCTAAATAGATGAGAAAGAACATAGAGTTAAGGAAAGGGGGGGATGAACTACAATTTTTGTGTTATCCTTATAAGCTTAAATAGGGATGTTTTATCATCCTACATGGACTGCATATAGGGGGTTTTCTTGAAGTTCATGCACACATGTGACGTCCCCCTTTTATTAAGAGTGAATCCCCTGTGAAAAATTCTTCCTCTTATTGCTTATTCTATGCTTGGTAGCATAGCATGGTGCTTCCGATTCTCTTTGGTGACTTCTCTACCACTTTGTATGATCCTATGGTTGGCATTGTTTCCTTTTATTTGATTCGATAACATTTTCTGCAACTTGTATGTTTTTTGGTCTGTCGTATGAAACATTGGAGGTTTCTCTACGGAAAGCTTTCAAACAATTTGGATCGATTATGGCCGTGAAGGTCGTACTTTATTTCCCTTCCTTTAGAAGATACAGTAGAACGTTATACGTGATCCCTGCAAGCTCATCGCCAATGCATCTTTTGGCTCTCTTGCATTGTTTCCCCATTTCTGTCACTTAGGCCATTGCATGGCAACCTTTGCAAAGTGTGTGATTACTCGGCTTTCTATTTACGAGTTCATGGCATGATCATAGTGGCTTAGAACTTCTTGGCACACCTCTATGGACTTCTCGGCACACACGGACCCTTGTGGACTTGCCACTCCATTACTAATTTTTGTTGGATGATCTTTCTTTTCATCGTGACTACTTGTGTTGCTTTCTATGTTGCAAATTTGTAAAGAAGTCACGAACTTCTTATTAGTCGACCACATCCACAATGTTGAACGGTGGTCTGCTTGCTTAACACAGCCACTATTTTGTTGATTGCTCACCACCTTTGCTTGGATCCTTAGCTTTGACCATTTGTGGCTTGGCTTGGCCTTTTGCTATTAGCCGTGCTAATGTGCCATTCTTTTCTTACTACGGTATTTTCTTTCCTCTCCCTTGGAAGTACTGTCCTCTGCTTTTTTGGTCATCCTCGAACATTTGGTCTTATTGGATATTTCTTCACTCCCTTAGCTACGTATATGCTTTAACACATATAGGTATGTATGTATGTATGTATGTATGTATATGCCATGGAGAGAAAAAATCTAGATACTTAAATACACCATAGTCTTGATCTACTTTTCCAAGTGTTTTCTTGATCTATCTTTCTATATGTTTGCTTAAAAACCCAATTCCACTGCACTAGATACTTAAATACACCATAGTCTTGATCTACTTTTCCAAGTGTTTTCTTGATCTATCTTTCTATATGTTTGCTTAAAAACCCAATTCCACTGCACTAGATCTTAGGCATTTGCTTCATCTTTTGCATGATCTAAGACCATTTTCTTTTAAGATTGTCTCTACTTGATGTTTTATATGGAGCCTATATATTGTTACTTTGAGGCCAAGGTGTTTTCCTAAAAACACGATTTGAGCTTATATAGCTGAGGAACACCCTATATCATGTGTATGAGCAAAATCTGTTACTACTGCACCTAGTTCCATGCATTTGATTTATCCAATGTTTGGGTACATACTATTATTTACATAGACAAAATTATTTTCTTGAAAACACAATTCAAGGGTATTTAAATAGAAAAACCATCATATCGTGTTTATGTGCAAACATTCAAAGAGGGGAACCTAACCCTTATGTGTGTTTGTGCAGGTGATGCAACAAAACCATTCAAGAAGACTATAAGGGAGGAGGAATCTCCTAGTGAGAATTGGTTTTTGAGTGCTTCTGTTTCATTTAGCTACATGTGCAGGACTCAAATTTATTTTTGTATTATGCAGTCAAGAGAAGAAAGCCCAATGAGAAGGGTTCAGACAAAGGTGGACAGGCAGTTGTTAATGGAAAGGAGAAGGAGGAAAAGAATTCATCCCCAAGTGTAACTTTTCAAATTTTTACAAAAGTCTGAACGTCAAATGCAGTATCAAAAATACCATGAGATGTTCAATAAGGAGATGGATTTGCGTTCTCTTCTAACACAGCACAAGGATTTTCTTGGAGAGGTGTATGAGGCTTTCAACAAGCTGACAGTTGAAGGATCTAAAGTTGTTAACAAAAAAAGCTCTGTACATATCAAGGACATTGCCTGAAATGACGATTTCAGATATCAAATGCACAAACTATTTGATAGTTTTGAAGACTGCAATAAGGGAATCTACACTGTACACAAGGGCAATTGCATGATACTTGGAGAGTCACTGGCATTTGCAATGTATGTACACTATGCTGATGGGTTTATTGAGGACACAAAGGATAATGATGAGGAAGAGGAAATAGAAGATACCAGATGCGGAAGAGAATATCTACCTGAAAGAGGAGGTGTAGTAGCAACATTGGATCTAGTGGCTCTAAACAATGAGACACTAAGAGATGCTATCCTAGTGGATGACATTGAGGCTGAAAGCTCTGACCTCACTGTGCCCATTCTTCCCTCTTTCAACATTGAGGGAAAAGAGTATGTCCTGTTGTATGACATACAGTGCCCCCTTCAATTTAAGAGAGGATTATGCAATTGCCCTTATTGCTCAGTCTTGCAAGGTCAACAAGAAGATGACGATCCTTTGCTAGAACTAGAGGACAAGTTCAATCCTTCAGAAGAATTCTCCATCTGTTTTGAGCAAGCCAAAATGTATGAAGATGTCGATGAGACTATCTTCTAGGAAACACAAGCACAAATGTACGTCACAGCAAGCTTGGATATCAGTCAGAGCTCGGAGGGAAAGGAGGAGATGGGTATCTCCTTGTTTAACGATGATGTGCTCCAAAAAGATGAGAATATTGAGGTGAAGCACCTACTTTCTTCAATTTGGAGTTTAGATATGCAATTTAATTGTCTGGTTTCTAATCTGTGTGTGTTTCACCAATGGTAATTGTGCATTGAAGATGACACATTCCTCCTGAGGGTAGCTGGAAGTAGAATTCCTGGGCTTGGTAAACTATCAAGCCTTTTGCATTTTGAAAGACCTGTCTGCTGCAAAGATATTGATTTTTCACAAATTGCTTAGTAACAATGGAGCTGCCTATTACTTATTTTTTCAAGTGTTTGTCGAAAGTTTTGGGTGGTCATCCTATATCATGGCAAACAGATAAGATCATTCTGATAGAGAAGCGGTCTGCTTTAATTATTTTTGGGTGTTATGCTAGAAAGCAAGATCAAGAGCTGGTTACTTTTTGACATATACTGCATAGGCACTATCCCCTCGCCTTGAAGGGTTATGGAAAGCATAAGCTCATACGTAGTTGAGAGCCTTCTTTGGTGGCCCTTCTCGACAAAATAGATGAAGAGCAAACTGTGACAAGAACAACTGTTGCACAAGATGAGAAGAGTTTGGTTGCTTCTCAGTTCAAGAAAAAAAGGTCTCCAATCAAAGTTACAAGAAGGTTTCCAAGAAAAGTTGGAAAACCATTGGAGAAATAGCCTGTATGGCATTGTATATTTTACAAGATGGAAGTAGACTTGAATTGTGAGAACACTGCCATTAAGAATGTCTTAGTTATGTTTATCTGTATTCGTGACAAAAACAATGTACATTTTGAAATAGAAATATATGTATTAGATTTCAAATATTTCAATGATTGCATACAATGAAACAATAAGTGCTATCTTCTTATGCATGAAAGATCCAAGTCATCGTTCATTGCAAAAAGAAAATTGTTACATTAAATGACAACTATTGAGCAAAAGGATTTAGCACTTAGCTTCTATCTACCCATTTGTGGTTTATAAATATCTTTGAGTGGGCGGCCACTGAGCATGTCTCTGTGCTGCATTTGAGTTCTCCAAAATCTACCTCCTTCTTTCCTTTTGAGCCAATCTGAAAGCTAGCTTAACTTGTGATGTATTGACTTTCTTCTTGGCTTGAAATCTTTGTAGTATTCCTCGATAGAACCACTGAAAGACTTCTTTTAAACTATTGGCTTTCTATTTTGTGGACCAAATTGTAGGGCATCCATATTTTTTTTCAAAGAAAGGAAGGTGATTGTAGATTATATGTTGTTTTGATGCACAGGCAAGTAGGCATTAGAAATACATAAAACTAGTATCGTTTGCTTTAAAAAAATACATGCATAAAAACAAGATATTGTTCTTACCATGTAGTGAGTGATGTTACATGTTGTCCAAGCCTCTTTCATTGCCTTTCCAAAACTCTTTACCACTTCTTCAAATGCTTGTTGATCATTCTTGCTCCAGGTAGCTTGGTCACAAAAAACAAAATCTTATCTAAGCATTTCCACACTTCTGCCTTGACATCTCTTATCAATCCGTCTGCCTGATGGTCTTTAATAGCATTATGTACTTTTCTTCACAAGTTATATTTTATCCTTGATACATATGTTGTTTTACTGCTATTTATTTTTCTCTTCTCTAGATGAGACAAAAATCTTCTTGCCTTTACTCCACCAATAGATGGCTTGATAGAGACATCTTTTACATTTGTAGATTTTTTAAGATCCTTTGTAATATGTGCATCTCCTCCTTGGAGACCAATTTTCGATAGCATTGATTCTAATGATTGTAGTGCCTCTTTTCTTTTGCTCTCAAGGAAAAGTTTCCATGCAAATCCAATATATAGGAAAACTAGTTTCTCAATGATCCTACATAATGCATGCAATGTACAAATGTGAACATTGCATAATGGGATTTGAAATTTTTATCTACTTTATCTCTGCTAGGTGCTCTTTTCCACCATTTAGAATCTAAGACATGGTTTGGTTCGTTGCAGTACAAGCAAGGAGACTTTGAGTTACCCCCTTTGCTTATATTGAACATACACTTCAATGTCTTCACGTCACCTGCCATATGCCAGTCAATTTGAAAATCACCCTTTCCTGGAACATAAAGATGGCGTCCTTGGATTTGACTCTTTATAATTGATGGTATATTTGGGGTATATCTGTTTGATGAAATACCCAATAAAGTTATTGCATGGTCCCGTCTTCACTTGTCATTCGAAACCAAAGGTTTGCAAGACATGTTATATAAAATTTATAATATTTTTAGCAAAGACTAATTTGGAAGGGGATAGTTTACATACCTCAAATAAGCCCAACCACCATACGTGCTTTTTCGATTGGACACTGAAGTACTTTGAGCTAGAATTTGTGATTGATTGATCAAGTGCTCGATTCATCAAAGTGATAGAAACTCCCTCTATCTTTTTTTCCTTGACAATTTCACACTCATCTAGATTCACAACAAACTTCAAAACTCCTTTACATTCTTCAAATGTGATATTGTA
This sequence comes from Dipteris shenzhenensis, assembly GCF_047967505.1. NCBI lineage: Eukaryota > Viridiplantae > Streptophyta > Polypodiopsida > Gleicheniales > Dipteridaceae > Dipteris > Dipteris shenzhenensis. The sequence goes on from NC_141615.1 coordinate 12,001,618, forward strand.
GAACTCAACCATTAGTCTTTGTAGGTGTTCTACAAAAATATTATTTCATGCATTATATGTAGCGCTTCCCTTTTCACTTTCATATACACTTTCGATATGAAAGTGATGTCCAATGAACTTATCAATTTCTTGGTTAAGAAGACCTTGTTCCTTCCACACTTGTGCTAGTGTTGGTAGCAGCACACGTTTTATCCATTGATCTTTTAATGTTGATGACAACTTTAAAAATTGAAGCATATCCTTTTATGCTCACTCCACTCACATCAAGAGCCTCTTGAATTTAGTGACATTAGCTCTACTTTCCAATACAAAGTCTTCAAGAACTTCATGTTTTACCTTCTTAAAATATTTTCCCTCAATCATGTTCTTTGCAACAACAGTGGAGACTAAATCCTTCATTTGTTTTATGGGAATTAAATTAGGATCAATGTTTTCTTTCTGAGGTCTCAAAATTTTCGTGCAGCAAGTACACTTTGCAATACCACAGATTTGCTTGCAAGAAAGACACACACAAAGGCTAAACAAGATGTGTTGTTACCTTGCTTTCAGTACTCTGCATTTAAATCCTCTAGTGCCAGCTTTCAACTCCGCAATGTTTCAAATTCTCTTGCTTTGTTGTCTGTCTCCAAGAACCGTTCTCTTCATTCTTGCTCTTCATAGCTCATTCTTTGTCTTTGAATGCTCTTCGATTTCTCTCTGCAAGTAGTTGCTCTTTCAAGTTTGAATTTATCAACATTTCTCGCACCTTCTCCATTCTTTCTTGGACATACAATGTCTTGTACATTTCTGCAGTTGAATGTTGAGTTGAAATGTATCCATACAATCCATTGTTCCCGTCACCTACTAGCGTTTTCGGATTAGACAATGGAGGGCTCGAATTTCTCAATGGGGATTTTGGGTAAATATGTCCATCGCACCATAAGTCGATATGCTAGGAGCCTGCTCTTCTGATGTTTTCCTTTTGCTTAGCATTTAAATACAACCTGCAGAACCTTTTCTCTTTTTTGTAGTGGTGCATTATTCTTCCAAATCAATGTGCAAATGGTGTAGTCGCTTCTTTTGAGGTTCTTCAGTAGTATGGTTGCACGCAGCCATTTCGTGCTTCATCCCGTTTGCTTTTTATAAAACTCATAATTAATCTTTTGTAGTAACCATTCAAATATTTGAAAAATAGATTAGTGATGGGTTCTTTATGAGAGGCCATCAAAATGCTGTTGAAAGAAATGCGGAATCTATAAGGAGAGTTTAATGCTGCATCTTCTCAGTTATTTAAAAGGACTTCTTTATTCCTCCATGGATTGACACACTTGTAGTCCTGAACTGACATATATCCATATTTTATTGCTTTCTCCACATTTTAGAGGAGTGATAAAAGAGATAATAGCGAGTTTCTTAAAGGGCCCCAAAATGAGCTCCCTTTTTTCCTAATGACTACCTCACATATTCGACACTTATATACTCAATTTTTGTATCCCTCTTGGGGTTTGGTTGTAATAATACATTTGATATTTTCAACTTAATTTGAATTCTTCATGTATTTATTCTCCATACCTGAATTATTTCTAATTTATAGTGATAAACTATTTTATGTGACTGAATCGATTGTATGGTTCAATCATTGATGGGATTATTAAACCTAAACACACACATTGATCTCCCAACTAGCCCTTGGTCGAGCTAGTACAATACAATCAGTTTCCAATTTAGTAATGGCTACTCTTTCCTTTGATTTCTAACTACTAGTTTCATGTGCAGAGACATTGTATCCAACCTCTTGTGAATTTGGATTACCCAACTACATATAAAAACACTTTTCGCACTTATGATACTTATCCATTTCTACCATTAAAAAGTCATCTAGCATTCTATTAGGTGGGGAGTAAGTTCCACATGGTGGGCTTACTCTTTGGGTTGGGGGTGGGACACACACACACACACGCGCATGCACACATGCATGCACACACACATGTACATGCACACACGCATGCATGCACACACACATGCACAAATGCATGCATGCACATGCATTTGGATGTTTGCATGCATATGTGCACGTGCACATGCATGTGTATGTGTATGCATGTATGTGTGCATGCGTGCACAATCACCCACACACACGTGCACGCATGCACACATGCATGCTTGCACATACATAGACACACGTTTTCACATGCATGCATGCACACGTGCACACACACATGCACACGCACATGTACACGAATGCACACACACAAGAACGAGTATGTGGGCATGGGGGATTAGGAGAATACCGTAGGTTGGAAAAGGTGGTGCAAATATAGGACAAGGAGGGAGTGAAGAGATGGAGTTAATATGGAAATATATATGGAGGTTAAGGGGGAAGGGAGGAGTTGGGGAGGAAGCCAAGAGGTAGGCAAGGTGAAGTATAACATGTAAACATATAAACAATAATATGACATGCTATGATAATGAAGTTGAAATTTTGGAATGTAAGGACTAGACCTGCAAATTGAATTCAAAATTTTGGTACGTAGGGGGAGGCAAAGTCTTGATAGTATGTGTACTATGAAAGCCATTCATTTGAAACTCTCTCTCTCTCTCTCTCTCTCTCTCTCTCTCTCTCTCTCTCTCTCTCTCTCTCTCTCTCTCTCTCTCTCTCTCTCTCTCAAATGCATTCATATTTACTTGCATGTGTAGGCATTCATGCATGCAAGCATGCACCCCACACCACGCATATGTATGCACACATGCGTAAAGCACACACAAGCATTCACACATGCACGTGCATGCATGCGGGCATGTGTGCACGTGCGCGTGTGCACACACACACACAAAGAAAGAGATGTGCACGTGCATGTGCATGCACGCACGTGCGCACACACACACATACCCCGAGCGCATGCACACACTTGCATGTATGCATGCACACAATAGAGAGAGAGTGGGGGTGGGCAGGTGTTTGCAAGGGGGAGTTCAAAGATGTGCATATAATATAAAAATGAGACGAACTAGATGTCAAGGAGCTCTCAAGCTCCTCTCAAGATTTGATATTCAATATAGCATGAGAAAACAAAAAGGGTCCATTTGATCTGATCCATTGCCGATATCTTAAGCATCTTGATATGAACACATACTTTTGCCTTGTTTTTTTTGAGAATATAACTTATACTTGAAAATCGCAAGGTTTGCTTCCTACTTTAATATTAATAATCATTTTAGCTAGTCCTTGATTCCATGTAGCTAGTAGAATATATATACTATAATTTCTTACCCTATCATTTAGCTTAACTATAAGATATTTTATTTAGACCAAGAAATGGTGGATGACATCACGACCATGTGTGATTGCACATTCTTTATTTTTGAATGGACTCAAAACTCACCTTCAAAGTAGAAATGACACCTCAATAATAAAATTTTACATGACCACTTGACTAGAGAGTCTAATGTTCTTCTTTTCAAGTGGACCATGGACATTTTCTCAATAGTTTACTCCTTTTAAAAGCTTATTGGTTTGAACATGTCTAATTGGCCAACATCTTTAGTGGTTGGGATGCTATTTCAAAAACCTTGAGAATAATACTTGCACAAGCTAGATATAATATAGAGAAATTGTAAGGGCCTTCCACATGGCATATCTGAGTTAAGGCTGGTGTAGAAGGAGTCACACACTAGGAAACTCGTTTATTACATTCTTTTTGATAGATTGTTGGATATACCATTCACATGGGATTTGGGCTCGTGAAAGGTTGGAAGACCAAGGGTATCTTGTGCATTGAAATCAAATATAGTTCTTGTTTTATAGGAATCATGTCATTGCAAGTAGCTAAAAACTGGAATAGTCCTTTAATGTTTTTACTTGAAATGAGATGTGGATGTTTGTTTCGATGGAAATAGAAGGACTAGCGGAAAATGTGCATTTCAATTGGCATTCAAGGGCGCCCAGTTCTTCTAATACATACTTTAAGGACCTTTTGTGAAGAAAAAGAAGTTAAAATTATAGAAAATACGGGGACTCAAAGGTTGACAATGGGAATGCTACTTCAATCAAGATTTTTGTTAAGTATTTTTTAAGTCGAGACCAAGTGGAAACTATAGAAAGCCCTTGAAAAGAAGAAGCTATTCTAAATGGAAGATCTAAGAATGGACATCACAATGTAAGGATATGACATTTTGTGCGAAAAAAGATCCAAAATTTGTAACTGAGACCATTGCACATGAGTACCAATGGGAATGGAATTATGTTGTTAGAAATAGTTATGTTAATTGTACTAATATAACATAAAGGCATGTTCATCTTGATGTATGATGGAAAATCGTTGTTTTGGGAGATAGATGAACATTAAATGAATTGCAGAATTGCCTATGAAGCCTATTGCGCGCTACCGTCCTATGTTCTTTGTGGCGCCAAAGGACTGCTATGGTGTTCTCTAGGAGCTTGATTCCGTCCAACTTCCTTTCAAGATTAAAGGGAGAGGTCATTTATGTGTAATAGTTCTATGGAATTGGGTATGAAGACTTGACCATAGTAGCAAGGCCTCGTCGGGCCTTGCCTTGGCACTAAAGTCTAACTGTGATGTATATTTATTTTAATCTCACCCAAAAAAATTTAATGAAGGCAAGGTGTGAAGACGCCCTAAAGTGGGCGCAAAAACAAGAGAGGGCCGCCAAAAAGGGGGTGGCGTAACCGAGGAAGGAGGCATATAATCCGAGGGAAATTTTAGAGAACGAATATCGCCGATTTTAGGGGTCATATTTTGGCGGCGGATAGTTTGATTTGCTTCGCAGTCCAAATATATTATATTGTAACAATAACAATATATATATATAATATGTTTAGAGAGAGAGAGATGCCCCGTGCACCCCGCCTTGAGTTTAGCTTCCAACGTCGCGACACGAATGGGCCCCATCCTTCTCTCTCTACATCTCCTCCCTCCACGTGGCGCCCCCTCGTCGCCTCCTTGACCTCTATTATTTATATTTTTTTGTAATCAGCCTTATTATCGCTCCCTTGGGCGATTTCTTCTTGGCATTTGTCCCCTTCGCATCTCTCATTTCCCGTTTTTGTCCTTTAATTACCAAGCTTTTGTCTTTCAATTCAAGGAACCTTTCCTTGAAAACTTTCCAGCGCGAGAACCACTTGAAGGTGCATGGGGGTGCATGGGGGACATAATCGCATCAACTTCCTAAATAAATCTTGTATGCCCAACCATGGAGCTTCAAGGTGCATGGGGGACATAATAGCATCAACTTCCTTGATAAATGTGCTTGCCCAAACAAATTATAAGATCATAAAAATTTAAGGAGCGAACTTTGCATATATAATGATTTTAGAATACAAAAAAGCATATATATTACCACAAAATAGTCCAATGTGCTAAAAACTAATGGCGTTGGAATTTATTATAGGGAATGAGACTTTTTGCCTACCAATAAGAAACACATACTTATAGGTCTTAGTAATATTTTGTATTCTCTTATAAAGCTTGGGTGTGGACAAAGTTCACATCCTTATAGACCTTAGTGTTTAATATGTATTCTCTTATTAAACTTGACTGTGGACAATATTGGTTTCAAAGTTCACATCTTGGTGATTTAGATTCCTTACCGACCACCATGCCATGGTACAAACACTAGCGTTGTGAAGGACATGTACAACATGATACAAACACTAGCCTTGTGAAGGACGTGTACAAATGGGGTGGATATACTAAACCCATCTCGTCTCACAAAATACAACAAGTCTTCCAAGAAGTATGGTTTTTACGATTAAAGCACATCCTTTAGGTTGAGGATAGATCCTTTATTATCATTGATTTCTTTAAGGACTTAAGCCCTGAACAACCTTGTATGAATCCTCCTCGAGGTTTTCTAGAGTTTTGAAACACCACTAACCCATACAATTTTCAACCTTTAGTAGTGGATCCCTTATGATGACCTACCAATTTTTTATATTTTTGTCCAGACTCCAATCTCCATATTTGTTACGCTTAAACTTAAGATTTTGACTTAAACTGAACCTAGCTACTCATGGTTTATGATAGACATGAGATCAACTAGGCATGATGCTTAGGTGATGATCGTGAATTCAGGTGAATCATTTCATGATTCACAATTCTTATTGCATGCCACAGTCTATCACATGAGCATGAATGGCTTCCATGAGCTTAGTGCTTGTAGATAGGCATTATGGGGCCTCTTTCCACGAGAGAACATCCAAGCTATTTTAGGAAGGTAGAGAATGTAACTACCTTCCTACCATCATCTTTCGAAGTCACGCAGCCCTGTCTATGCCATCATTCTTTAGAAAACTCAAAGCACCCTTCATTTGAGAGTATTTTCACTACCCAATGTTCAAGTAAATGGATGAACACAAACAGCTAGTAGTTCGTTTGTCGAATAGAGTACAACCAAGTATGGATGCCAGTTTGAATAGACTTTGTAGGTGTTCTCTCCATTTAAATGGCTGAAAACAAACAAATAATAGTCACGTAGGCTCTCTGAATTATGGATACCCGATTTCTAACAAAACATGCAAGTATTCTCTTCATTGAAGCTAAGCTATTAACTTGCAGGGTTTGTCCCATGGCTTGGCCAAAGCCCTCAAACTAGCCAAACTTTGGAAGGGAAGTAACCTGTTGTGGTACTTGGTGAAAAAAAGAGTTAACCATAGGGAGAGGATAATCAGGTATGAATAAAGCAGACAATGTCATGCTTCCACGTATCACTCATCAACCATCTTCTTGCTTGTTTGGGGTTCCTCCTTCATTGGAATCTCAGCCGGGCTTGTGTGGCTTGGGGCCCCTTATCTGTTGGTGGCTGGGCATGAGAGACGCCGTTGATGGTTACAAAGTCCCGCCCACTGGACTTTCTTATTTCCTGCATCAATGCGTCTCGCTTGCTTTGCGAAGACTCGATCCAAACTATGAGCGAGCAAGGGAGTTGAAAAGATCAAGTAGCCAGGAGGGAGAAAGATCAAGGTAGCTAACTCGTTCCATGCGATACGTGCGAGCTGGACTTTAAGGACAGGACCAAGATAAGGTCTAGGCCAGACTATCCTTAGAGGTAGAGTGTGAGAGAAAGGAAGCGAGAGAGAGAGAGAGAGAGAGAGAGAGAGAGAGAGAGAGGCCGGGGAAGAGAAGAAGAAGTAAGAGTAAGAGAGACAGGGAGAGAGAAGCACAATAACAGAAGAAGAAGAAAATCGTTGTGTTGCCGAGATCAACAGAGAGAGAGAGAGAGAGAGAGAGAGAGAGAGAGAGGTCAGAGCGCGAGAAAAGTAGCTACGTCGTGCTTGCTTTCAAGTTTGCATTCTCGTGAATCGTGATCCTCTCCTGAAGCTCTCAGATTTTCGGGTCTGTCGCCATGCAATCCGCTTGAATTTGCACCGTTGTGGAAACCTTTTCGTCTGCTCTGATCTTTCTCCCAGAATATGGCAGCTGACAGAAGTTCAGTTCGTGACACTGTTTCGGGAAGGCATTGCTACTCTCTTCGTTCCGCAAATTCCACCCTTAGCTCGTCCGATCACGTTTCCAATGCTTCCAATGGATGCGCAGCCTCTGGAATCTCATCTTCTGTGACGTGCGAGTCGATCTATGATAGGTCTGCATCTTGTCCTAGCCCAGGCAATACTGTCCAATCCCCAATCAGGCACTCTCCTCTGGGAACCAAAGTCAAAAATTTCTCGCAGCGCACCGACCTGCCGGATGAAGATGATGCTATTCCAGCTAGTCTTCGAGGCAAGAAGCGAAGGAAGAAGTTCGTGGGAGTGAGACAACGTCCATCGGGTCGTTGGGTTGCCGAAATCAAGGATACAACTCAGAAAATTCGGCTGTGGCTTGGGACGTTCGACACTGCTGAGGACGCAGCTCGTGCATATGACGAAGCCGCTTGCCTGCTCAGAGGTAACAACACTCGGACCAATTTTGTTCCACTTCCCGCAACGAAGACTTCTCCATTGGCATCGAGGGTTGCTCAGATGCTGCATGTCCGTCGTCACCGTGCTCCCGCTTCGGCTGGATGCGCTACCCAAAAGACTCGCAACAATCTGTCGACGTACAATTCCGAAGGTCGTAGGCTGTCTTCTGGCGGACAGCACCCGCTACTAGAGAGTCCTAGCTCGAACTCTGAAAACGAGGATGAGGATACTGGTAGCTTAACAGCTTCGCCGACCCGCTCCAATTTGTCATCGATTAATTACACAACTAGGGAAGCCAGTCCTGAGTTCGAAATTTGGGGAGGTAATGATAGAGCCACTGTTGGCTTTCACGGTCCAATGAAAAAGGTCCGTAGGGAGGCTCTGGAACCATCCGTGCTATCGAGTGAAATAGAATCAGAACGTCAGTTTTGTCTCAGCGATTATTCTGATAAAACGAAAAGAGGCGGCTACGGCAACCAACTGGAGTTGAGGAAATGGCAGGAGTGGAAAGAAGCATCCCGTCGACAGCACGAGCAAGGATTTGAGGAGCAACGGATTGCCCATCTGCCGGAGAACACTCTGAATGATGAACCATTGAAGCTCCAGAGGGGTGGCTACATGGATGCGGTCCTCGGTCTCAACGACGACATACTTGGCTCCTCGGGGATGGACATGACTTCGCAAATCGAATCGGCCTATTATACGCCGTTTGATTTTGGTGTTGAATCGTCACTGTGCCCTTCTATACAAGTGGATGATTTTCCTCTGATTAGCGAGCTATCCGATAAACTCGAGGAAGCTGAGAACACGTTTGGCGAGGGCTCGGAGAATCCTGATCAAGAGGATGACGAGGCAATCAAGCACATGAGATTTGAAAGAAGGGTGTCAGCTTCCTTATACGCTCTCAACGGAGTCCATGAGCTGTTAAAGCAATCTCATACAGCTGCAGCAGCCCCTTACTTCACCAGCTCGTCTTCACCATCAGCCAGTGCAGTTTCGTCTTGCAATTCTCTTCATTCCAATTCTCCCTCATATCTGCTTTCTTCCCCATGGAAATCTGCAACAGCAGATTCATCGGTTTGGAAGACGAATCAAAGTCACAATTCAGCCACAACATCTCTACTTGCTGAGAATCCAGACGCACAAAGCCAAGAGGCAGCTATGTGGAATTCGTGGGACCTTTCACCTCTCTGCCCCCTTTCAGTTGCTTGATGCAAAGCTGATATAAAAGGAATCCTCAGAAAACTGAGCCTCTTCATGTAGATTATACTTTAACTACTGCTGGAATGGAACCAGACGCTACGTGATGATATCCAGCAAATTATCTTACTCTGCTATATTAACTTCTTAATGCTAATCACATATTCCGCTGCAGTTTCTTCAATATGTGTCCAATTTTGTGATACTTTTAGGTTGCGACTTCGTGCTGCTGTGGTTATACTGTGCCGCTTTTAAGTTTAGATGGAGTTGCTTGAGTGATCGAACGTGATTTCCAAGTCCTGTAAACATAGTTACAGCTTCCAAGATTCGCACAAGCTGTAAACACATTGCCGTTAGTTCCCCAAACTCTTTTAGCAACGCTCAAATCCTTAATATTGTGAGAATAGAATATTTATGAGGTGTTGTAGACGAACGAAAACCACCAGCGGGGAACAAAGATTCATAATCCAGCTGAGACAATTGAATCTGAGGATCCCTAAATCCTGGTATGAGACAGGCTACAGCTCATGTTGGGCTTAATTAGAATAACAAAAGAACCTGAACCCAGAAAGCAGGTGAAGGGGGCAGTTATCGTGTGTTGCACGTTGAAATCAGAACATGAAAGAAGGATCACTTCAGACTTCAGGTCTTCGCATTCGAGGGAAACAGAATCGAAATGGATCTCTAAACTTAATTAAGGTCATAAATTATTCAGAGGACTCATGCAAGTTCATTTCCCATATGTGCTAACACATGGATTACATAGTTTGGGAATGGACTTACTAAAATTAAGGTCTTAGCACGTGAAACAAATGGGTCTACAAACGTAGAGCAAGTGTGCTAAGAGAATGGGAGTCCTTATTCCATATTCAATGGGTCGAGGGGATTACTTGCTACACAACTTTTTGGTCATTTCCTCCATGTCTTTGAGCATTGATGTCTAATTGTTGACTTGGCTCTCCTTGCTGCTTGACAATGAAGTCCGTCTACACTTTCCTCATATATAATCTCTAGGTATTTGAGGAAGTTGCCTCCTCAAGAAAACTTCTACTCCATACAATTTTACCCACGTTCTATCTCTATATATAGCATAACACAAGAACGTGTGGCTCATTCCACAAAATGGGGAGCAGGAAGGACGTTTACATTTTCGCACCTGAGAATCTCTTTCTTTTTTCTTGCCCATCATAATCTTCATTCAAGCACATCAATTTAGTTAATATTGGGAATATCTTGTTTCATTGAAAGTCATTCTTTGGTTTTGTTAATTTGGAGAATGTATTTATCATTTTGTCAATTTTGAAAAAAATTTGTAAATACTCGCTCGGGGAACCTTTTCGACTCAGTTGAACTCTTGGAATGCCCCATGCAGCTACTTTTCTTAATCAACAATTGCCAACAATTTGCCCACAAACGCTTAGGTTAATTTGCACCCGTCTGCACTAATTCAAATACCTTTTTTTGAATGTTGTGGGCACCTTTTGTGATAAGCATTCCCACGTTGGCATCCATGTCCATTATGTCCACACTAATCATGTCCATGCATACACTCATAGCCATGCCTGCTTGCTAGATATTTCTTGATCTATAGTGAGCTCCTATAAGAAGAGGATGGAATCCATAAAGAAGACCAGCCTAGGATCTAATAATAGACATGCTTGATTTGCCTCTCTTCCCTATTCGTCTTGCTATAATTCAATTTGATCCAAATTCCTAGTCGTTAGATTTTTTTATGGAGACACGGGCTGGATGGAAAGCGAGAATAACAAACAATCATCTCCTTCCCAACATGTGACCTTGGACCTCTCTCAAACATATTTGTGACATTGCTTTTCAAGTTTGTGCCATCTAGTCTCCATGTCGCAAATCTTACAACTAATCTTATGTTGCGCTAGGTCACGAATCTTGGTCATGATTCAAAAATCAATCCCAAGCCCTATAGTGGTTCTATGGACGATGACATCTATTGTGGCTAGATCACTTCTCAAATTTGGCAAAACATCATTGTGGTCAAATGCGCATATTAAGGTAGAAGAAATTATGTTGCATTGTATCTTCAAGTAGATGAAAATGTCAAACATTCCTGGCCCATCTAGACAATACTCTCACAAGTACTTTCGAGTGTATAAAAATAGTTAAAGATGCCTTGACTAACTGGCTTCAAGAATTATGCCAACTTCCGATTGGATCATATCGTAGTTTGGCAGCAAGGTCACATAGGCTTGCTCCTCAGAGATGAATCAAATATGATTAAGGATCTAAAATTATATTTTTGATAGTCGTGGCTCCATCTTCAGATCTTGCCATGAACACAAGATCAAGGACCAAAGACTTTGAACAAATCGTCTAGTCCCCCAATGCGTCAAGTTCACGTCTAGTAACTTTGGTGCTAAACTCCCTACCCTTCCTCCTCTTTTTCTGATGAATGCCGATCATATACAAAATGCACAGAATGTTTAGAAGAATTCTTCTCATCCACGATTTCCATAGCAGCCTAAAAAATGACTTCCCAATCATTATCATAATGGTAAACTTAGGCATTTCCATTGTATTAGATATATCCATGTATTAGATATATTTCCATTGTCTTAGATGTATCCATGTGAAGAAATACTATAGAATCCTTCAAACCATATAGGAAACATTGACTCTTCCACTTCACTGGCTTTGAGAAAATAGCATTTGGAGTTTTGAAGGTAGACTCGGCCTTAGATCTCACGTATAGCTTTTGTAGTCGAGGCTCTCTTCAACCAGCGTCCCATACTTTTGCGTGTTGACTCTGGTAGTTCTCTAGCCTCCTCCTATGATCCATTCATACATGAAAATGTAATACTCCTATTTATTCTCTGCAAAGGAATAGAGTGATCTTTGGAGATAATGTGACCATCGTTTACTCTAGGGTGAACATTTGCTTGGGTGTAGCTAATCGCGAAACTATTTTCGAAGCCATTTTGGGACCATTGCGCAATGTGTTGGTGGGTGATAATTTGAATTTTGCACGGACCTGTGCTCTTGCCGAAAATTTTTTCCAGCATCATGATTGCCGCACTGGCGTAATAATGAGACACAATCTTATCATTGTCAACAGCGCCACAGAGCACGACACATGGCACTATATGCATTTACTCATGAGCACATAGACTGTTGCTCTGCCTCTGGCTTGACTACATCACACAACTTTTGCCTTGCCACTTGTCATTGCATAGCTTTGCCATCTGTCACTGCGCAACACAATCTTTTGTTGCGTTGACCACTATGTTGGTTCGAGCAATGATGTTGGCAAGGAGCGACCACCACGTTGGCCTGACTACAACACAAAATTTTCCCTTGCCACTTGTCATTGTGCAGCTTTGCCATCTATCGATGCGCAACATAATCTTTTGTTGTGCTGACCACCATGCTGGTTCGAGCAATGATGTTGGCATGGAGAGACCACCACATTGGCATGAAGACCACTGTGGCATGATATCTCTAAAGGGGACCCCTCAAGGTCCATATCCGCAACATCGTGCTGGATGTTGGAGCTATATTAGTTCTAAACCAATGAATACAATGTCTTATTTTGGAGATTTTTTAGTTGTATTACTCCTTGTGCGATAATTTCTCAACCACCACACTCTATCTTGGAGCTATTTTAGTTCCAAGCAAAGGAAAATGTAGACATTCTCAATTTATGATAGTTTCCTTACAACCACCGTGCTGGTGGTACTACATTGAAATTGAAACAAAAGAAATTACAACTGATAGCTTTTGCGATAATAGTATTACATCGAATTTGAAACAAAATAAATTACATCCGAAGAAAACATTTAGCAAAATAGATTACATCCAAAGATGCTAGCATTTTGTCTTTGTTACACTTCTTTAAACATTTTAGCACTTGTCAACACCACCGTTGTCGTAGGACCTGATGTCACTTTTTGCCCTTGTTAGCACTTTCTTACACTTTTGACCTAGTGCCTCGTATGCAGGGGACAATACAGTAGTGCTATCGTAGGTAGGACTTTCTTACAATTTTGACCTGGAACTCCTCGTATGCAAGGGACAATACGAGCACCTTCTAATTAAGCATAGCCTTCTTCATAGAAACTTCTTTCAAGGAACTGGGAGAGAGAACTCAACTTGGTGGTGAGCTTAATCAAGCACAACATTCAACAGTGGGATAAGGAACTCAATCTAGTGATGAGCTCCAACACACTGACACATGCTCTCAGTGTGTTAGAGCTCATCACCAAGTTGAGTTCTCCTTCCCCAGTGCCGAAGGTTGTGCTCAATTATGAGAGGCTCATCACCAAGTTGAGTTCTCTGCCAGTGCCTGACGGAACAACGATGACCCATTTCCCTTGGCCCCCATCTTGCAACTCCCTTGGTCATGGCTATGGGTGGTGGAGTGTTGCAGGATGGAGAGCCAAGGCAAACAATGGATCCCATGACTTGGGAAACATTATGAAGGGGCATAGAGGTTGCAATAGATGATTCATCATAGGGGTGGAAGGGGGCTTGGAGAGCATGGAAGGGGGTAGGAGAGAGATTTTCCTGGGTGCGGTGATTGTTTCCCTGCTCTTAAGGCCTTTATATAGCTAGAATTTCCTCCCTCCCACTCTTTTCCCCTTCGTTTCTTATGTCAATTTGTGTGACTCTAGGTGCCTATCACTGCTAAGAACACACAATCCACCCACTGGATTTTGTTGGTAGCCCAGCCTAGCGTAAGCAGTCATATACATCATCATCTAGCCACCATCGCATGCAATTAGATGGTTTCCATGGGAGAACTTCTCGATCATCGGAGCCAAGATCATAATAATTCAATGGGACGATGGGGGAGGAGTGGTGGCACATGCACCCAGCTTGCTAGTAGCCTAGCCTAGCATAGGCAGTCATATACATCATCCTCTAGCCATGACATCCAATTAGATGGTTGCCATGGGAGAATTTCTCGGTCATCAGAGCCAAGATCATAATAATTCAATGGGGTGATGGGGGAGGAGCGATGGCACATGCACCGAGCTTGCTAGTAGCCCAGCCTAGCGTAGGCGGTCATATACATCAGTGTCTAGCCACCATGATGTGCAATTAGATGGTTGCCATGGGAATCAATGCATTGTCATATTCATCCATATTCATCCATTACATTAGATTCTGGCTTAATGCTTATCTGAGCGTGTGAATTAGATGGTCCCTCATGCACAATAATTGTTATTACAATCTGAGTTCGACTGTTCATGCTAATCTAAACCTATGAATTAGATGGTCCCTCATGCACAATCATTATCACTAAAATAAGCGTGGTGGTTGTTTGGGATTAGTATATAGTTTGGGATTTACATTTTCCCTTGTTTGGGATTTACTAAACAAGCGCGATGGTTGTTTGGGATTTACTAAAGGTTATATTTTGTGGGGGTTGAAGTTAATCCTAAACCAACAAAAATGCATTTCCTTGCCAGTGCCTACCTCCTCTAGCCTTAGCTATCATACAACTAACCTGTCATATTCATCCATGTAATGTGTGGGGAATCTATCGGTACATGGGTCATCAAAGATGGCAAAGATCTCACTGGGATTACATCGTTGAGCATGTCAAGACGGCTTGATTTGAAAGATTAGAATATGTGAACAATTACAGCTTGGATAGTAGGAGAGCAAACTAGTTTAAAAGCCCGATAGGTCTCGAGTGAAGGAACAGAGGAGAAATAGAGATGGAAAGCCACAACAACAATGACATTTTTTATGCCGCTTGTCTTGAGCTTGATGAAGCCATTTCGCAAGGGGTCCCTTGGGAACCCAAGATTGTCGTAGATGATATTGATCGCTTGGAGGAGGAACATAGAGTTCCCAAGAGTGTCATTCACAAGATGGTTATATTGCAGAAGGAATTGTGGGAAGGCCTTCAATACTATAAGAACCCACAATTTGCAAAGTATGTTGCTAAATGCTCCCATTGTGTGAAGTGTCAAGCCCTTGTCCTAGAATCCTTGCATAAATATAAAGTCCTTCAAAGATCTCGGACTTGATCTCTTGGAATCTTGGATATATATTAACTTGGACTTTTTTAGGGGCTGACCACACCTCTAATACAATCGGCTTTTCAATAGAACTTGAGTTAAGTAGTAAATTGTCTTCTTTGAGAAAACAAAGTAGTAATTTGTCTTTGTATTTATCCATCCTTAGATACAATGGTGGTATCTTTTTGAAATGTAGAAGAGTAAAACTTGGTTATATACTACTCGGGTATATAACTTTAGGGGCTGACTATACATTTGGCTTTTCTATATAACTTTAATTTTAAAGTAATAATTCGCCAAATATCTGTCCTTGGATATGATTGCTTCACTCAGCTATACTTTGTAATTTGAAAATGTTGCAATTAGTTGGATTCAAAGGTTTTATTTTCTTATGACTGCTTCACTCAATTGGACTTTATAATTTGAAAATGTTTGGACCCTAAGTTAGATTTGATGGACATTTTTGAATAATACAGTATGATTCTATAGCTTCAATTCATTTAGGATTTGTGGTCACTAGCTCGATGGCTGAATTCTGATAATAGATAAAGAGAACCAACCTAAAGGGGACTATTTTAGTATAGCACTTTGCAACAATATGATTCGTTTTAGGATAACAAGGCGGTAGTGCAGGATAAGTGGTTAGGATAAGTGTTTGCCAGTGTAGTGGTTGGTTGCACACTAGGATATTAATTGCCACCATCGCGGTGGTTTGCTTCTGTTATTACAAGATGAATGGCATGGAATTCATTCATTTAGGATTTGTGGTCACCCATGGATTTGTGGTCACAACCGGGTGGTTGAAATTTGATAATTGTTAAAGAGAACCAACCTAAAGGGGATGCCATAAACAAATGCATTTTGTAATATTTCACCAGCCTAGTGTTGAACTCTGACAATAGTTAAAGAGAACAAGCCTGTTTGTGGGAGCTATTTTCCTTATGTGCAACCAAGGAAAATGCAATTGGACCTCATGACATGCGATTAGATGACTAAAAACAAGCACGGTGGTTGTTTGGGATATACTAAGACAAGCGTGGGATTAATCTCTCATTTGGATTTACAAAAAAAAGCATGGTGGTTTTTTGAGACACATGATGAGGATTTAGGTGGCCTTTCTTGTGACACATGATGAGGATCCAAGTGGCCTAGAGACTACACATTCATCGGGAGACATGGGCATCAATCCCCATGGAGCAATGCTGGACAATACAATGAGATCTCAAGTCATTCGCAGCTTTCCTGCATAGGTCAAAGCCTATGTGTGTTTGGCAAATTTGCAACAACAAACATTCTTGTGTTTGAGTTTCCTGACGTACCAAGGCTTCCAATGCTAAAAGCTCCTCTACCCAATTGAAATGTCAAGATTCTGATCCATAAATTTGAGATCCGATCCATTTGCCAACCCAACATGCAAGCCCCATTTTTGCATATGAGGAAAACAAAACAAAATACAGTATGTGCAAAAATGCAGTCTAATTAAACTAATCAACCTACTGGAAAACAAAACAATTTTAACCCCTGGGGTGGTTTAATACAGTCATATATAATAAGGTACTACCAAAACAAAACAATTTCAACCACCGCATTGGTTTAGGACAATCACAATTTCAACCACTGGGCTAGTTTAGGACACGGTCACAATTTCAACCACAGGTTGGTTTAGGACAGTCACTATTTCAACTACAGGGCTAGTTTAGCCTGACAGTCATGATTTTAACTACCGGACTGGTTTAGCCTAACAATCACAATTAGACAATTTAACAAGTATATTTCTTTTCATTTTTGAATTTCACAATTAGAAAATAACAGTATATTGCTTTTAATTTCTATACCAATATATTGCTTTTCATTTCTTTATTTTTGTTTAACCACAATTTCAATTAGATACTACTGTTTGTCTTGAAATAGGACCGGTGGGCTAGCTTAGGATAATCACAATCACATTAAGTCCAAGGGCTACTATGGCTCTATACATCAAAATGATAAAAGAAAGCTTAAACATACATCCAATATTGACACCTTGAGCAATGTTGGATTTGGGCCTCTCTGGCACCCTCAATGTGCATCCATACATGTTGAAGTCCATTCCCGTATCACTCTATATCATCTATCCAATAGGTATAAAATTGTGTGCCATTTTGGGGATCCAAAATGCATCTCTAATGCTTGCTTTAATGCATGTATATATTGCTAATCCATTGTAGGGTGCTTCATCACCCATCACTACATCCTCTTTTCAAGTCCTATTGGCACATAAGTATCATTTCTTCTCAGGAGTCATGTGGTTGCTTGTGTTGGAGTCAAATCACCATGTGTCCTCATCCTTCTTTTTTCTAAGTTGTGGGCTTCTCAAAGAAAGCATCATTGTGAGATGAGATCCTTGTGTTCATAGTCTTAAGAGTTATCTTCATTGTTGGCATAGTTTGTGGATTGCTGTTGTTGATTGACTCAATGAGAGTTTTGATATTTATTGTATTGGACACCATTGGCTAAATCTGTGCTTGTTTTTGCATTCTACTTGTTGCCAATGGCCTAAGATGCCATAGTAATTGTAGTTTCCCTGTCTTTTAGGAGTACTTACCTAGTTTTCTCCTCTTCTATAGTTGCCTTTGCCTTTGAGATTCCTTTGATTTTAATTGTCTTTTCCTTTGAGATTCTATAGTTGCCTTTGCCTTTGGGATTCCTCTAGTTTTAATTGTGGATGAACATATAGCTTTTTTGCCCTGGCCGTGTCCTTTGCCTTGATTTTGGGCAACCATAGTTCCTACCTTTTCCTCAATTGAACCCTCTTCCTCCCCTAGATATGAGATCAATATCATGATTCTTGGATCATATTGAGACCATGCCTCATGTGCTCCTGCATGAGCATGTTCGATATGAGGTGGAATGAGGGAGGTGCATAGTCCTTTCCTAGTCCATTGATGGCAATCTAGGCTAGTCATTTTAGGTTGACCTCTTATTTGATTCAAGTGAGTTGATTGCCAAGGTTCTGTAATCTAAGCAAGTTGCCAAGGTTCTATAATTTGAGCAAGTAATTTGGACCCAATTCAATTGGAATCTTGGGATTTTTGTTCAAGTGATTATCTAGCAAGAGAATGTATGGCATGTTGGCACTAATCTATCTCTTAAGGATGTTCCATGTAACCATGGCTAATGTCTGACCTCAAAGGATAGGGATCATGGCACCCTTTAGTTGTGGTGGTTTATCACTATTTTGAGATCTACATTCACTTAGTTTAGGTTCACTTATTCTAGATTAATTTGTTTGCCTCATTTTGGATTCATGGTTTCCAAGTTTAGATTTTGGGCTTCGGGTTCTTGTACGTTAATCTTTTGAAATGGCATTATGAAAAAGTTGTTTTCTTCATAAAAGAAATTACAATGTTTGCATATAGTTTCTAATGAGAGACATGCACGATATTTGCCTCCATCTTTGCCTTTTCCACCATAGGTCCATTAAAGGAAATGCTCGAAAGTGGTGGGATGAAGATTAGCCTACTTCTATAGCTGATATAGTGTACTTTCATAAGCATAATGGCACACCAAAATTTCTCCTACCTACTTATGTTCTAGAGGTCTTTTCTCTCCTACTTATGTTCTAGGGGTCTTTTCATAAGCTTAATAGCACACCCAAATTCCTCCTACCTACTCATGTTTTAGAGGGTCTTTTCTCTCCTTCAACCTTGGTTTGGAAACCCCACCTCAAGAGCATTAATGGCACAAGCAAGCACGTAGAGTTTAGGATGCTTGGATATGATGGTTGGAAGGGTCGTCCTCCTTTAATGCTCCATCCCTCTTTTATCATGGATGATGCAACAAATGAGGGCTACTTGTTGATAACTTGTAAAATGGTAGTTGAGAACATAAAGCATAGGTTCATGCTATTTATTCCTCAAACTCTCAATGTAGCATCTAATTGAAGAATTTTAAAGTCAAGATGGGAAATCTAGAAGAATCTTTTAAAGACTACCTCTTATTCACGTGAATTTCACTTATTTTGGGAAAAGATGGTAGTTTTGTGTGATGATTTTTGCTAGAATACAAGAAATCCATGATTTTTTGGATTTTTATCACAATTGTACTTTAGAAAGAGGTATGGAAATCTATCCTTGGGATTTATCAATTGTATAAAAGTCATCATATATTTAAACCCTTACAATGTAACCATGTGAATTCTAATATAGATAAAGGGGTTGGGGAATCACACATTTCAATGTCCAAATTAAATACATGCCAGTGCTTTATTGTAAATATTCTTAGATATCTTGTCCCTAAATTGAATTGATAAATTTATGAATACATAAAAAGAAAATCATTTCCCAAATTCTCATCCCATTGATGAGATGAGAAAGGAAAGGGGTATTTATGCAAAGATAAGCCTTAAGGGGCCCTCCAAAGTAAAAATGGTAAATGTGATAGAAAGGTTTTGGAAAAATGGAGGAGCAAAAAGTCCCCCCATACCTCATCCAATCTCCCAATGCAAGCATCTATAGTAGCATCGATGGGACTGAACAAGTGGGGGGATGGACTCTTTTTTCTTGCTCCCTTTTTTTCCCCCAATTTGGGTGCTTTTCAGGCCCTTGGTCATTTTTTAGAGGCTACGAGATAAGAAGAGGCATGTGGAAAGGGAAGAGGGGATCAATTAAGCAAAATAATGAAGGGGGCTTCATTTATGAGGGGAGAGGGATGGGAGATTTGATGCCACTTGAAAAAGGAAGGCATGTGGAAAGGGGAGTGGGTCTTAAGCACTATAGAACATACTACTATAGTGCTTAATTCAGGCCCCTTCCCCTTTCCACATGCCTTCCCTTTTCACACTACCTCCCATGCCTTCCCCTTCATAAATGAAGTTCCCCTCCCCCCACACCACCTCCCCTTGAAAATGAATCCTCCCTCCCCCCATACAGATGATAAAATGACCCTCCCCTCGCAAATGGTGGAAAATGGCCAATATAGCAAAAATTTTAGAAGAAGTAAAAAATAATCACCTTTGGTGTCCTTACAAAACCTTGTGAAAATCAGTCATGGTCTTCTTATTGATGAGTTCATTAAAAATTGGCTAAAATGGTCAAAATTTTGTAAAAATTACAAATTTGGGTTTATAAAATAGAGATTGATTTCATCAAACATGAACTTCAAGCTTCACGGTTGATGAGATCATCAACCATGAAGGATTTGAGGGAGAGCAAGCTCTCTTTTTTTTTCCCCAAATTGACCAATTATGAGGGGGAGCAGTTGCATTTATGAAAGAGGCAGGCTGTGGGGGACATTTATGAAGGGGTGGCAATGGGCAAGAAGGAATCAATTTTAAGGGGGGCAGTTGCGTAATAGCATTAGGAGGGAGAGGAAAATGTTGGCTCAATGGAGCACCATATTGTGTGGTGCCCAATTGAGCTCCCATTTCCCTCTCCCCCCCTTCCAATAGCTTCAACACTCCCTTCCTCTCCATCATACTAAATTCTTACTCCCAATGCGCTCCCATCACCACCCTATCATTAAGGAAGGCCCCACACCCATTTAATAAGTGCTCCCAAATTAAAAAATATTAAGCGCCCAAAAAAGTTCCAAATTGACCAAAAAACAGGGAAATAAATAGAGTACCCACGGTCCACCACCCATGTGCAATCTTGTTGATGACATCATTGAGAAGATTGCACATGTGAGGGAATTTTCTTTTTCTTCCCTTTCTTTTTACCAATCTAGGCCCATTGTCCTTTTTCATTTGGGAAGGGACGTTAACAAGACTAGGGCTCCCTTAAGGGACTTCTTCAAAACAAATTCCCTATCATCTCCTCAAATACATAGTATTGAAACAAAGCAAGTTTCTCATCATGTTGACCTCATTGACACAAAGAAGCACTTTGATGATAGTTTTTTCCATTAGAAAATATGAAGAAAATTTTCAACATGAAAAATCTATTTCATATATTTGAAGGTCAAATCTTATGGGATCATTATATGTGTATTTTTTAATGTTTAAGAAACACTTATATTTAGGAAAATAATAATGCTTGTATATAGTGATTTTGATGCATTTGAGCTTGCTTGGAAGTATTCTTTGTTGTTAAATCATAGGAGGAGTTAGTTGGTGTGATTGCTAAGGCGTTTGTGGTGTAAAATCTCATTGAAAACATTAAAAAATGATGTTTGAGTCAGATTTGGTTGAGGTGTGAGTGAGTTTCCAGCCATCGCCTTGGAAAATCTCCCATTTGTCACTTTTAAGTGGTTTTTTTTTTGTGGTTTTTTTATTTGAGTATGTAGATTAGTAGGATAGCACCCCCTAGTTCTCACAAACCCTACACAAAAACTTTAAAATTCACAACGAGCACCAAAAACTAGTCGACAACATAGCCAGACTATGTGTTGTTGTGTTAAGCTTAACACAATGATTACACAAGTCGCTGCATTATAATACGACAATGACGGCTGACGCGTTCATTGCCAGTTGGTCAACCACCCCCACCCACCTCACCTAACTAACATGTGGCATTAAATGAACTCATAACTATTATACTAGAAGTCAATCCAATGCTTTAAGGCTAACACAAGGACTCTAAGGCATTGCGTTAAGGAGTCCCTTCTATATTCAGCTACTGCATTAAGTGCCCATTGCATTACGAGGTCTCTACACTTGGAAATTCACAAAAGGAGAATCCAAGTCTCCACTATAATGAGACCTTGCTAACAAGAGTGCACACTACACATGGGCATTGCCTCAGAAAATAGTGGCAAAGCAATTGAGTGTTTTAGTGCATTAGGCTATTAAAAGGCATTTTTAGTAAAGGTAAATGCTTTGTAGATTGATCTTTTATAAAAAGCAACCCCACTCAGTTAACATTTTAAAAAATGACATGTGGGAAAGTTATCCAATGGCCTGAATTCTCCACTCATGTTGCTAACAAGAGTGCACAAATGCACTGCCTCCTAGTATTAGTGGTAAATCAAGCACTTTTGGATGCAAATAGGCATTATTTTTGTTTGATTCAGACATATCCTAATTTATTATTCTTTTTTGGCACAATGACTATTAGGGGCACCAATCAATGTGCACAATTTCATGGATGAAGCGTGACATCGAATGGTTCCTCTAGTTCTCAGTACATCATGGTCTCATACCTTTGATTTGTTTGTTAGGGTTTGCATACCTTAGTGTTGGCACCTTTTCTAATGGGTATGATGTGTATTGCCACTTATGGAGAGATTACTTTAATTCCTTTGTTAGGGTCTACATATCTTGGGGTTGCAATCTTTTCTAATGGGTATGGTGTGTATGGAAGGATTCCTTTAATTCCTTTATAGAACCAAGAAAAACAATATTTGTGTTCCATCAGTAGACATTATTTGGGTTCCATCATTAGTTCTTTTTCATTCATCTTCTTCTTGATAGCCAAGCTTTTCATTGAGATGAATATATATTATTCTTCTTCCCCTTCCAGGGTGAGATTCAATTTTATAGTCCTAGATGAGCCTTCACCTATATAGGGCCTCTTTCATGCTATTCCTTTTGGGATCTATGACTGTCTTACTGGTTTGGCATTAGTGTGGATGCATTTCCTCTTGTATAGCTTTTGAGGTAGTCAGGTACTTCTCTCATATGAATTTTTAAATGTTTGGCACTTCATTTGACAATAGCACTTATGGAGAGATTCTTAATTCATCTTCTTCTTTCTAGCCAAGCCTTTCATTGAGTGAATATAAATCATTCTTCCTCCCTTTCAGGGTGAGATTCAATTTTATAGTCTTAGATGGGCTTTTACCCATATTCTTTTTAGGACCTATGACTCTCTTGCTGGTTTGCCATTAGTGTGGGTGTATTTCCTCTTGTATAGCTTTTGAGGTAGTCAAGTACTTCTCATATGAATTTTAAAATGTTTGGCACTTGGTCTGATTTTAATGATTATCATTGGTCGCTCTTGATCTTCTATGTTGATGCTTTCATGTACTAGAGTTCCTTCAATTTCCAAATTCTATGAGGTGGCCCTTATTCATATGTTTAACTTAAACTTTTAGATCTTTTTTCTATGAGAGGATCGTCCATCAATGGAAGGCCCTTCTATCTCTTCTCCAAATAAACCATGACAAATAAACACTTTCTCTATCTCATTTTTTAATCAAGGGAGAATAACATAATCAAATAATTGCTATGTACGGGATAAGCAAGAAATCCATACACATTCATATTCAAAAATCTGATCTGACAAGATACAAAGATACAACTCTCCTGAAACATGCATGGATGTCACGTGAGCCAACTTTGAGCAGTTGCAACATTCCATTCGTGACTTTTTGGATCCTACAAACTTAACTTATACTAAACCATATCCTAAAATGCTTATCTAAGGAGATATTATATTTGGTTAACACCTGGCACATCCCCATGGATAGAAATTTTGGCACAAAATTCCTAGCATGAGAACCCAAGACAACCTAATCAAAAAATCCTACGTTTCATGCTTTGAATTATCGTTGACACCATTCCTAGTTCAACATCTCACCAATTCGAGACTATGTAGTTAACTGCCAATAGATCTTGGTAGAATACCAAGTTACTAATAGATTTCATACATAGCTATCACCTACAACCCAAAGTAGAGTTCTTTGCAAAAATAATACCATGTGGACAAAATTAGGTATGAAACAAAATGCAGATAAACTAATGAAATAAATACGTAGATTATTGAGGATTGTAAAAAAGTTTTAATCATTTTTTTCTTGAGTAGAATCCACTGCTAGAGAATCATCCTTTTTCAAGATGTTATTAAACTTGGCTCCACCATCTATCTATACATCCAAATAAGCATAATCCCCAAGTTGTAAAACTAGCTTTTGCATTGTTTCCGTATGTCGTCTCATCCACAAGCAGATGGAGATAAGGATGTTGCAAATCAAGTTGTCAAATTGTCCCTTGACCCAAATTCTCAATGATTTTAAATGGACCATCATATCTTAGCTTTACCTTTCCCCAAAAATTTCCCACCTTGGAATTGAACATCAACTCTCAATCTCCTACCTTGAACATTTTGAGCTTGATATTTCTATTTACCCATGCTTGTTTGTTTTCCTGGATAACATGTGTTTCTTATCGGCTTTGTAATTGATCCTCTTCCATCTACACAAGTTGATTCCATTGAAATTCTACTGACTCTTTGAGGATTGAATTTTATGTCATGATTCAAAGGCTTCCAGCAATGAACTCCATCGAGACTACTACTTCCAATCCATAGACCAACCTAAATGGCATCATTCTAGTACTGACTTTGTATGCTGTCCAAAATGCCCACAAAGTGGAATCGATTTTGGTGTCCCAATATGTCTTGTTTTCTAATACTATCACTTTTAGAGAACTTTTAATTGATTTATTCATGCTTTTGGCCTGCCCATTGCAAGTGGAATCGATTTGGTGTCCCAATATGTCTTGTTTTCTGATACTGTCACTTTTAAAGATCTTTTAATTGATTTATTCATGCTTTTGGCCTGCCCATTGCACTATGGGTGATAATTGGATGCCTTTTTGTGAATAAACATGTGTACTATCATCGGTTTCTTCACTACTTTACCTAGGAAATGACCACCTTAATCCAATACAAATGAGTGATAATACTCTAATACAAGAACTTCTCCGTGCTATTTGAGGAATTAACTCTAACTGCATGTCCCTCTACCCATTTAGTATAAAAAAATTTGTGGCCACCCAAATTTATTTATTTCCTGTATGCCTTGCGGCTAAGCTTGAACAGGCCTACAAAATCCTGTTCCCATTTCTAAAATGCTTCCAATGGGAGTACAAGATTCAAAGGCATGTAATCAACATCTCTAAGTTGCCCATCCCTCTGACGATACCATCATTTTGTTGCAAAGATGTGTGAATATTTGATTGCTATCAACCACCAAAGTACGGCCTTAAAAATATTATGGGTTGTTATTTCACCAAAAAACTTGTAACACAGCTACTCATGTTATGGGACACAACATTCGGATGATTTGATCAATTTCTTGCATGAACAATGCTCCTGTGATTATCATGAATGGTTTGCTCTAGAGTGCCAATGGGTGTCTTTGATCCTTTACAAGTGTTTTTGGGCCTCCTCCATCCGTAAGGAACATAACATTTGATCATACCAGTCCGTTGCATACATAGCATGTACCAAAAATAGTGAAGTGTCCAACAAATCATCTAAAACTCCTCCCATCTAACTCTAGTCTTGTCATATGATCTGTCACACAAGATGCTACCTTTTGAGAGTGTGCATAACTCTGTATTGAAATTCTTACAGTAATAATATCCGGCAAGCCAATCTTCCTGATGGTGGGTGGGGCTTGTACATTAGGGGTACAATAAGGCTTGATGATCCACATGGAATATGACCTGATTAACCAAAAGGTAATGCCAAAGTTTTTGTTATGCATAAAGTATTTCCATCCTTCTCTTTTAGTGACTCTATAATTTCTTTCTACGAGTGACAAAGTTTGACTCGCATAATATATTGGATGGAACCATTTGGACTTGTGTGTCTGCATCATGACTACTATAATTGCAATATCGAATGCATCCACAAACACTTGGAACCTCAGACCCCAATCTGGTGGGATCAAAATTGATGCTACAACCAACACCTTCTTTAGCAATTGAAATGCTTTCTCTTGGTCCTCCTTCCAGATTAACAATTCATTTTTCTTTGTTAATTTCATCAAGGATTGATAAACATAGAAAAGGTACCAAAAAAATCTATTGTGCCATTTGATATGCCTAATGAATTGCATGACTTCCTTCATATTGTGTGGTGCCTTTGCTTCCTAGATGGCTGCCACTATCCTCAAGTCGATTGCCACCCCTTATGCCCTAATAGGACTCCTCTTTGAACCACAAATGCACATTTTGATGGATTTAGGCTGGAGTCAAGATTCCTTGCATTTGGTGAAACACATCCACAAATGCTCACTGTGATATGCTTTCTTTTCAAACACATGAATTCATAAAAAGAACACCCTCATAAAAGTTGTGAAACATGGGGCAACAACTTCCTATATCTGGCCTTGAAATGTAGGTGGCACATTCTTTAGCCCAAAATTCACTACGTTACTAGAAAACACTCCCCCATTCCATCACAAAAGCCATTTTGTCCTTTTCTTCTTTGGGCATTTGAATTTGATTGTATCCATTGAATACATCTAAAAAATTGTAAACTTCATTTTCGACTACTGAATCCAACATGGTGTCACAAAATGGAAGCGGGAACGGGTTGGTTATTGTGGCTACATTCAGTTTTTTATAGTCCATACATGCCCACAATGGTTACTGGCAAACACTCCCAATTCCATCACAAAATCCATTTTTTCGTTATCTTCTTTGGCCATTTGAATTTGATTGTATCCATTGAATGCATCTAAAAATTTGTAAACTTCATTTCTAGCCACTACATCAAACATGGTGTTGCATAATGGGAGAGGGAATAGGTTGGTTATGGTGGTATTAGTCGGAAAAGAAATCGAGACCAGAGGCTAGAGGCTAAGCATGGCGACGCTCGAGGGCCATAGAGAAAAGGAGATCGTGAGGGTGAACCGTTGTCATAGGAGGAAAAAAGGAATTAGAAGTGGAGAGAAGGAAGAGGGAGACTATGACACAGGGGGAAAAGGAGAGGGGGAAGAGAAGCATGTACATGATAGGAGGAGGAATGTAGAGATGGAGACATCAAGGGAAGAGAACCATACTTTATTTGAAAGAAGGGATGAGGGGGAAATATCAAAATACTAGCTAGGTGGCTTAACAAGAATGAGCGTGTCTCATCAAGGAATAGCCCCCTCCTTTTATAGCCAAAAGAGGGGGTCTCTCCCAATTAATGTATCCTCCCACATGCATGGTGTGTGTGGAAAAGTCTCCCATGTGGGCTAGGCGGTTACGCACTCTCAATTGTGTGCGACAACCCTTTGCCTCAATTTTCCACATAAATCAAACCCCATATCTCAAGTCTATGATACTCCCTTGGTCTCTTCCCAATTTTATAATATGTTCAAACCTCTAGGAGGACAAGTGGAGGGTTGGCACAAGGAATCTTGCCACCTCATCCTACTTTCCCCATTATTTAACTTGCTCTCTTGGTCCTTCTATACCTCCCCCACATGGGCCTATCCCATATGGAGGGAATAACTCAATATAATATCCATTACCACCTATTTTATATTACTTCTCCCATGGACTTTGAGCCATACCTCACTAAATGCAGCCTAGGTGGAGGGGTGGCACATGGAGGAGCCATGCCACCTTACATTTTATAATATTACTATCATGGATTTTGTACAACACACCTTATGGGTCCTCTTACATGGAAGGGTGGCACATGGTCATGCCAAGCGAGCCTTTTGTCGATTCTTTTGGATCTCTGTTTGGTGTAGTGCAAGGCGTCAGGTTTCATCTAACTTCTCAAGTTGTGCCAATCTGGCCTCTACATGTTCATCTTCTGTCATCCTCTATTCCTGTGCCAACAATCTCAAGGCCGGAATCTCTATCTCTAGTGGTAAAACTACCTCAATACCATACACCAACTCAAAAGGAGTGTGACCTGTCGATGTTTTATGAGTGATGTTGTAAGCCCACACGGCTTCAGTGACCTTCTGATCCCATTGGCTCCTATTCCTTGTGGCCATTTTTCCCATGGTTTTACAAAGGAAGCCATTGGTCCGCTCTGTTTGACCCATGGATGCTAGATAATAGATGCTAGAAGTGTGATGATCAATACCCATGCGATCCATGAGTAACTCCACTGCTTCATTTAAGAATGGACTCCCATGGTCAGAGACTATCTCCATGGGTGTCCCAAACCTTGTGCAGATACGTTCAAATATGAAATTTGAAACTGCCTTGCCATTTGCAGCGGGGAGGGTGATAGCTTCAGCCCACTTAGTGATATATTGAGTGGCTACCAAAAGATACTTCTTTTTGCGGGCAGTCATGGGCAAGGGCCCGACAAAATCTATTCCCCACTTCTGAAACGGATGGATGGACATCACTGGGTGATGTTGCCCAGGACGCAAATCCTTCCTAGTAAAGAATTGACATGCTTCACAGGTTTTGCAATACAAAGTGACATCCTTGAACAAGGTCAGCCAATAGTATCCAGCATGTAAAATCTTCTTAGCTGTATAGTCACTGGCATAGTGGCCTCCACAAAATCCATCATGATAATGCTTCAATACCTTAGGCACTTCATCTGCATCAATGGCCCATCTTAGTACCCCATCCATGCCTTGACGGTACAACACCCCATCAAGGAGGGTGTAGCACCTACTATCTCTGCAGATCTTCTTTCTTTCATAGCTAGTACTTTCTGAAGGAAAGGAGAAAGCAGTCAAAAACTTGTAGATACCACCATACCATGGATCCCCAACTTCTATGGCTGCTACAAGGGTTACATCAAGGCACTCCTCTAAATCAATCAAAGCATTCTTCAAGTTGGAACAACCCCCTTTTACAATTTTGAAAGAAAAATCATGTTCTTGTAGAATTGCCAACCATTTGGCCAACCGGCCCATGGGATTTGGTGATTGAAGGACCTGCTTTGCAAGACCAGTGCCAGTGAGTATAAAGAAGGACTTTCCAGCCACATAATGCTTAAATTTCTCAATGCAAAACACCAAAGACAAGGCATGCTTGTCAGCTTCTGAATAGCATCGCTCAGTGTCGAGCAATTGTCGAGAAGCAAATCGAATGGGATACATGAACCGATCCTCCCCTTGCTAGAGAAGAATACCTGCCAGAGTGTGCTCACCAAACCCAAGATTGATATAGAAAGTCTTTGACCAATCTGGATTGCGTAGAATGGGTTCTGAAGCCAGAGCATTCTTGATTTGTGCAAACCGATGATCACAATCCTCATCCCAAGAGAAATCAACCCCATCTTTTAATAGCATAGTCATGGGTCTTGTCAAAGCAGCATATTGATCAATGAAGCGGTGATAGTATCCTGCTAGATTGACAAATGAGCATACCTGACGTTTGGTTGTAGGCGGGGGGAGCTTGAGGATGGCTTCTACCTTCTCGGGGTCAAGCTTGACGCCCTCGGATGAGACAATATGTCCCAATAACCTCCCTTGAGTGGCTCCAATGGTGCATTTCTCAGGGTTGAGACTGCCATTTGCATCATTGACCCTTTGGAAGGCCTATCTAACCTTCATGACGTGCTCCTTACATGACGAGAATATACAAAAATCATCTAAAAACACCTCCAAGAAATCCCCCAAATAAGAGCAAACACCATCTGCATAATCTTTGAAAGGTAGCAGGAGCATTGGTTAGGCCAAATGGCATTACTTTGAATGCAAATGTCCCCAGGGTGTGGCAAATGTGGTTTTAAGCACGTCTCACCTTAGGGCTTAATGCTATTAGTTGAGGGAGTGTGATGCTCAAAAACCGATCAGCAAGGTCCTGAACGATCGAATAGTCCTCTTGCCCTGAGCCGATGGGAAAATCCGAGGGTGACCACTTACTCCTGCGAGATCTTTTAGTCTTCTTTGTTGGTGGGTCTACCATCTCAGCATCTGAGGGCTCTGAGAAGGACACCTTCTTCCTGGGTCGGCCCGGTCCATGGTTTGGAGAGGGGTCCGAGGTGGCATGACTTCTTTTCCCGAGGTCAAGGATCTCTACATCAGAATCCTCAGTGCCCGACTCACTCAGAAGATTCACCCTTGGAATATTGGGGCATTCTGTGCGATAATGACCCTTCTGGTGGCACTCATAGCATACAACATTAGCGCGGTCTCTTGGAGGGCGGTTGGCTTGATTTCGGATGCCCACCATCTCAAGCCAAAGATCATTCAGGGCCTTAGCTAGGTCATTGACTCCAGGTTCTATTGCAGGGGGGCCTCTTTAGCTGGAGGGACCATGGGAGTAGAGAGGAGGGGGGCTCATGGGCGAGGCTGGGGAAATCCTCGAGGCGGAGGGTGAGGATATACACCTTGTTGAGGGTAAGCATCTAAGGGAGGACCATACATTTGAGGTGGAGGCAGTGGATACATCCCTAATGAGGGGTGGGGGTATGCCCCTAAGTTAGAACCCCCAGGTTGTTGTTGCAGGAATTGAGGGGGTTGTGGAGGGACAATCGTCTTCTTTGAAGCGGGGTCAGACTGAACTTTATCAAACTTTTGAGCAATGTCATTTGCTAGCACC
The DNA here is from genome assembly GCF_047967505.1 of Dipteris shenzhenensis. NCBI lineage: Eukaryota > Viridiplantae > Streptophyta > Polypodiopsida > Gleicheniales > Dipteridaceae > Dipteris > Dipteris shenzhenensis. The sequence goes on from NC_141615.1 coordinate 12,031,877, forward strand.
ATAGTTTCTGGATTCTCCCATTTAAGCTTGAGGCAGAATTCATCACTTGCTCCTGCTACAAGGTAGCTCAGTACATGCTGAGTCATTCTAGCTCAAAATCCGGCATTGTCCTCCTGCGTGGCAATTAAACGGTCTAGGAGCACAGCCGCTCGATCCACATATCGACGTGCCGTCTCACCTTCTGACTGCTTCAAGTTTGCCACCTGCAGGTACACATTCTCCGGCTCCTCTTCTTTGCCGAAATACTCAATCATCGCTGCTGTCAACCTTGGCTAGCTTTGGCGAACGTCTTCGGCTTGCTTCTCATACCACACTTGAGCCAAACCCTCTAGAAGTGTGGGAAGAACCAATAGCCATCTGTCTTCAGTAAGAAAGTTGAGAGAAACACAACGGCGCTTGAAGGCCACAAGATACTCATTTGGATTTTCTTCCACCCGTCCACAAAACACGGGAATGTCAGCCATGCTTGGAAGATGGAAAAGAGAGGCTTATCTATGAACAAACAATAGAAAGAGGAAGTTTAAACTAAAAATCAGGTGAAGATACATCCACAAAGCACACATAGGCAGGGTAGGGTGTGACTGGTGTAGTGTGAAATACTACACGGGAAGAATCTTCAGCATAAAATAGCACATAGACAATCTTAAAAGGACCAACCCTCCTGATATCACATCCATCTTTACAAGCGAGGGTTAGAGGCGCGGCGTTGCATGAGGTTGTTTATCAAGGCAAACAAGAATGCCATGACAAATGTCAACAGTTGGAGAGCTTGCATATCACCTTCAGCTTCTTCCAATTCTTGTAGTTGCCATGCTATTTCTTCAAGGGGTGTGTAATCTGGCATCCTTCTTTTGAGCAATGTCCTTGAGGACCTTTCTGATGATCTTCCGAAGTCGGTGAACTCGTATCAAGTATGCCCAACACTTAGTCTCATGATGACCACAACCTTTGCATTCCTTACAAATGATCACCCTCCTTCGTGGCTTGCGGCTTTGTTGGGGTGGTGCTTCCACTCGCGTCATGTGTAATTGAAGTACAAGCTTCACGTGCCAAGAAATTAGCAACTAGATTTCGAGCTCGAGGGGTATGCTGAATTTTTACCTCTTCAAATTGGTTGCAAAGTTCCAATGCTTGTTGATGTCGTGGAACCAAGCCTTTGCTCCGCACCTTCCACCTTCCACTAACTTGTTCACACACTAGTTGAGAATCTCCTTGCACCTCCAGTTGCTTTGCATGACGTTCTTGTGCCTTTTGTAGCCCAAAAATGAGCGTCGAGTACTCAGCTTGATTGCAAGTACTTGCCGGTGTAGACTTGCTATAACAATACTCCTCACCACGTGGTGAAGTGAGCTTCACACCCACACCAGCAGCCTTGGTCGAAGGTTTGTAAGCTCCATCAAATTGAAGAATCCAAGATGTCATCACACCAAGACTAAAATTCAGACATCCCAAGTTTCTCGGTAGTCCAAGATAGGTAGGAGGAGAGGGTGGGGAGAATTCAACACTTGAGCTAAACGTTCAGCACCAAATAAACTTGCAATCCTTTATTGATAGTTTATCTTAAGACCAAAAAGAATTACAACTTAAAGCTTGAAATGAGGCACAAAAGGTTGATTAGGTACAAATGGATTCCTTGGTCGAAACATTACCAACCATAGCCGAGGCCTAGAAACCTTTGTAGTGAAATTGAGAATAAACCATTCAGGACGAGCTTATCCACAGGAATCAACAAGCAGATGTGCCAAATCTCCCCCAAGCTTGGGGAGCATCCCACCCTTTGATGAAGGACACCGTTTTAATTACCTCTGAAGCAGCAAGTAGTTCGATCACTGCACAATGAGTAGAAGTAAAATCAAAATTCTCCCAGTGTATCAGTAGTTCTTCACCATGAATCATCCACGGTGTATCATTCCACCCGTCATCTCCTTGAATAATGCACTGGACAATCAGCTGTTGAAGTCGACATGAAGATCAAGGAAGACATCTCGTGCATTGGTAGCCATAAGGTGTGGAGGACCAGGCACCAATTCCTTAAACGTGTCGAGAAGTGACATAAATGTCCACCCTCCTCGTGTGGCGTGCATCTGTGAAGTGAGCTTGGAGAAGTTCTGAATCGGCAATCTAGTAGGAGATGTGGATAAAGCACATAAAATGAAGTATTTTTGCTTTTTACAGCAAGAGCAAACTCCCTACGATTAGAGAGTTACAGTTCCCACGATTTCAATATATGAACAAAAATCATTACATTTTTACCACTTCCAACTTGTTGGCCCAATGATAAGTCTGTGAAGGGGGAGGTCTTGGGTTCAAATCCTATTCTTTATCCTATTCTTTAATAAAAAGAGAGGAGAGGAGAGGAGAAGGAGAAGAGAAAGAGAAAGAGAAGAAGAGAAGAGAGAGGGGGGCGCGGGATCTGTTGTTACAGTTTTGTAGAAACTCAGAAAACTGTCCGCGACCAGAAGCCGCAGTAGTCCAGAGAACTGTCACGCAGGCAGTAGATGCGCGGAGCGAGAAGACTGTCCACGACCAAAAGCCACAGCAGTCTAAGAAATTGTCGCACGGGTGTATGCAGTAGATGTGCGAAGTGAGAAAACTATCTGCGACCAGAAGTTGCAGCAGCCCAGAAAGCTATCGCATGGTCAAACATAGTAGACGCGCGAATCGAATGCGCGCGCAGTAGCTTAGAAGGAGCATAGATGGTATAGTTTTGTAGATGCGACCGGTATGAGTAGGAGATTCGCCACTAGCCGTGGAGATTCGTATCTCAATAGCCACACCAATTCTATTAGCTAGAAAAGACATCGAGACCAGAGGCTAGAGGCTAAGCATGGCGACGTTTGAGGACGATAGAGAAAAGCAAATCGTGAGGGTGAACCATTGTCATAGGAGGGAAAAAGGAATTAGAAGTGGAGGGAAGGAAGAGGGAGACTATGACACAAGGGGAAAAGGAGAGGGGGAAGAGAAGCATGTACATGATAGGAGGAGGAATGTAGAGATGGAGACATCAAGGGAAGAGAACCATACTTTATTTGAAAGAAGGGATGAGGGGGAAATATCAAAATACTAGCTAGGTGGCTTTACAAGAATGAGCGTGTCTCATCAAGGAATAGCCCCCTCCTTTTATAGCCAAAAGAGGGGGTCTCTCCCAATTAATGTATCCTCCCACATGCATGGTGTGTGTGGAAAAGTCTCCCATGTGGGCTAGGCAGTTACACACTCTCAATTGTGTGCGACAACCGTTTGCCTCAATTTTCCACATAAATCAAGCCCCATATCTCAAGTATATGATACTCCCTTGGTCTCTTCCCAATTTTATAATATGTTCAAACCTCTAGGAGGACAAGTGGAGGGTTGGCACAAGGAATCTTGCCACCTCATCCTACTTTTCCCATTATTTAACTTGCTCTCTTGGTCCTTCTATACTTCCCCCACATGGGCCTATCCCATATGGAGGGAATAACTCAATATAATATCCATCTCCACCTATTTTATATTACTTCTCCCATGGACTTTGAGCCATATCTCACTAAATGCAGCCTAGGTGGAGGGGTGGCACATGGAAGAGCCATGCCACCTTACATTTTATAATATTACTATCATGGATTTTGTACAACACACCTTATGGGTCCTCTTACATGGAAGGGTGGCACATGGTCATGCCCTGCCACCTCAACCTTGGGCCCTATGCACACCATATTTTATTATACTATTGCCACATATACAAACACACACACATATTAATGCCTTTTTCCTTAGACAATTTTATCCATAACAGTGGCTACATTCAGTTTTTGGTAGTCCACACACACCCACAATTTACCATTCTTTTTTTAAACTATGACTATTGGGGACAACCATGTACCCTTTTCCACCAAATAAATGAAACCCATTCTGAGTAGTTTGTCAATTTCTTCTTTCACCACCTTTGTGTAATTGAGTTTCATATGGTACCTCTGTTGTACCACGGGCACTATAACCATCTTGAGGTTGATCTAATGTACACATAGACTTGGGCACTCCCTTCATGTTCATGTACTCCCAAGCAAAGATATCTTTGAATTTCGCTAGCAACTACACCCAATCTTCTTTAAATTTTCCTTATGCATGCATGTTGATCTTTATTGGCTATGGATTTTCTAATGTACTGAGAATTAATTCCTCTACATATTCCTCCTTCACTCTGAACATCCTCTTCATTTATTCCTCATAGGCTTCCAAGACCTTCCTGATTACATTCTTGTTCCACTTTTGTTATGCAAAACTATCCTCATCCTCTACTTTTAATTATGGGTCCAGTGCCTTCTTATTAGATTTGTTTCAAACTTTCTTAGGCTTGCTAACTGAAACCTAGTATGCTAATGCAGCTTTTGTTAAATACTATTGTGCAAATTGTCCTACATCGATCTTAAATAGTGGCACAATAGATGGATTTGCATCAAGGAATTCTTGCTCCTTGATGTCATCCACTTCCGTCAGCATATTCACACATTGCACAATGAGAAGACTATTTTCCTTTTACAGGACCACCTTCGGGGTCATTTCTGGATGCATGCTCATCAAGGACATCCTAGAGTGTTTAAAAAAGGTCGAGGTTTTAGTCGTGACTCTGTCTAAGGGCCCAATGAAGGGGAAATCTTCTGAGAAAAAGGAGCCGAAGGAAAAGCAACTCTAGTAAAAAGACCAAGAAGAAGTATGCACAACAACATTGAAAGAAATACAGAAGATCCAAGCTAAAGAGGCAACCAACCCAGTCTAGCAATAGATGGAGAAGTTCAATTTGATGGAAAGTTAGAGCGGTAATCTGACAATGGGTCTGACACATAGTTCGATACCAATCCGATTCCAAGAGCAAAGTCCAAAAGTTGGAACTAGGATGTGGAAAGTAAGAAATTGAGTAAGAAAAATATCTCTACAGAACTATTCAGAGCTTTGAAATGGGCATTGATTACGATTACACTTAGCTAGCTGCTATTGAGTTTGACTCAAAAATTACACTTAACCCACTATTGACTTTGACTTATGTATTTTGAGAAAAATTCATCAAGAAACTTTAGGATGAGCTTCTTTTTCTTGTCATCCTTGTCCAAAACATTGTTAGAAATCCCTTCACTTGAATCAAAACCTATATTGGACCTAATTTTTGTGTCATTTGAGTTGGTGTTGGAATCATCTTCAAAATCCATATCCACCTTCTTTTTCTTTTTCTTTGTCATACCCAATGCACCTTTCCACCTTGTTGGTCGATTCTATTAAGGAATTGAATCCAAATGTGCCTATGAGAAGGGCTATGCCTCCCACATCACTACAGATTCTTGGTTGTAATCCTTTGTAATAGTATTATGCCATCATCTCCGAGGTCAATCTTTCCACTTGGGGTAGCCTCGCAGTTTATTTTAGGAATTGTAACAGACAATTTCTTCTACTTCAACTCCCTTAACTATTTTGGGCATCACTGGTGGTTTTCTTCTTCTAAAACATTTCCAAGAAGGTTGTCTTTAACTCATCGTATGTGCCAAAATGTCCTACTCCATACGGGGTAAACCATCGCATTGCCTTTTATGCAAGCATTCCCTCAAACTATTGCAGCTTTTATGCATCTCCAAACAAGGCGTCAAAGCTACTGGCTTGCCATCATGTTTAAATTTAGCCACATGACGATTCGGATCTTCCTTGTGTTACCCCAGAACTCTGAAAGCTTACATTTCAAAATGGCCACCCATGGGTGTGCCATTGGAGGTACCGGCAATGGCGCTGATGGTGGTCTAGTCGACAGTGGAGCTGAGGATGATGATGATTCTAGGTCTACACTCTCATCTCTTAGACTATTTGGCAGAGTGTGAAAAGTTGGTTTGTCTTCCATTTGATCATCAAACTCTATGTCCTGATTTCCTTTATCTTCCCTAAATCATTGTTCTAGGCCTTCTTCATCTTTAAATTTAGATCCTTCATCTGATTCATCTATTTGTTCTTCAAATCTTTTGCTTCTATTGCTCAAGTTCTTCGTTCAAATTTTCTTCGTTTCCGACAGCATTCACTGCTGGATGCTCTATTGCCTCCTCAAAATTATCGGGAATAGTGTTTTCTAGTTCCTCGAGTGCTAGGAGATCTAGTGGTATATCTTCAAAATCTACGTCAGTAATGCAAGATAGATTGAATGGTAGTCAGCAATTGGTTCTTCTTGTATCCAATTCGTCTGACCCCAGAAGAGTGGCAATCCCCAAATTTCCTCTGAATTGATCCTTTGGACTTTCTACCTCCGATTCTTCTCGAGATGCCATTTGGACCATGTCATCCACCCTTTGTGGAACTTTGGTTTCAATTCTGCCACCTCTTATTCCTTTTTCATTGTTTTGGTGTTGTAGTTTCTCTCTTCAGAGTCAAACTTGTCTTTTGGATATCAAGTCTTAATCGTTACAATTCTATGACAATTATTCTCCTACATGTGCATTGCCATGATCACATTCCTTTTTCAAATATTAGGTTTTAGAAAGAACTCCAAAACCATACCTATTCCATCAATGTTTGGAAACATCAAGACCCACCTTTTTCTAGACTTTGGATTGGGGTGATCTAAATTTGTAAACTATGAACCAAGGCCCTTTCTTTTGATTACTCCACCACTATGACTATCATTCTAGTTGCACGAAATTCTTTGTGTTGCAATCTTGCCAACACAATCACGCACTCTATCTTGGCCTCACAGCCCTACCAAACATCCATGAACCCCAAACTTGATTGATTTTTTGAACCCATAGGATCACCAGTGTTAAATGAGGTTCAAGACTCCACAAGGAAACTAAGGTTTGGATTGCAATGGAAGGCTCTTATATCTCTACTTTGAATAAGCCATGATAGATAATCAATCAAAAACTTTCTCTCTCTCATTTCGGATTTAAGGGAGAACAACAGAATCAGATACATGCTATGTATAGGATAAGCAGAAAATCCACACACATTCATATTCAAAATTTTGATCAGACAAGATACAAAGATACAACTCTCATGTGGAATGCATGGATTCAACATGAGCCAACTCCAAGAAATTGCAACAATTCATTCATGACTTTTCAAATTCTATAAGCTTAACTCATACTAACCATATCCTAAAATGCTGGAGTGCACTGTCAAGCATTTCTTGGAAGGATTGCAGATTGTGTCTCCATTGAACATCTTCCGGCGAAGAGGAGGGGGGAGCTGAAGGAACATCATTGTCTTCCATAGGCATTGGGTCCTCTTCAGCAATCCAATGTGGGCAACGTGTCAGCAGGTGTATGTGCAAAATGTGCCAACTTGAGTAGTATGTTGAGAGCTTCATCTGGGAGGTCGATCGAGGCATTGGAGGAAATGGATTGGGAGGTACCATGCTATCCAATACTAGTGTTGGAGCCATTTGAGGAGTATTCAGGGAGATTTGTGTGAGGAACAGGGGGTGGGGCGGGTTGGGGGGCTTGTTGCGTGAGTTGGGCGGGATCGATCGGAGGTAGTTGTGGGATCTTGGCACATGGGGCAAAAGAGTTAAAGATGGCTATGGCTTCTTGCCCCTCCTCCTCGGTGACTTCTTTGGGGTATGCTACATGAATTGTATCAAAATTGCTGACCAAGGACTCGAGCGAGTCCTAGAGAGCTTGTAGCACCTAGTTGTATAATATAATTATGTCGAGGGGATGGTAGGCGGTGGAGCGGTATGCCACGAGATGCCCTTGCATTTGAATCAAGGAGGCTCGGCCATAGGTTTGCATCCAATTAATATCAGCTTGAAGGCTTTCCGGAGTGCAGACCCAAGGGTTGAGTTCATCAGGCTTGGCTAGCTACATCATGTCATCATCCTGAGGTGAACTCTGACCCGACACCACACCTAGAAGTTGAGCAAAATTGAGTGGTCAATAAGGGTTTAAAGGTCAGAGGGACAAAGAAGAGAGAAACTAGAGAAAAGTAAGACATGGTAGGAATGGGGCGGCAGTGGTTGGGATTATGGCGGAGGATGGTTTGGAGGGTGTTAGGAGAAAAGGGAGCAGTGAGATCGAGGTGGAAGATAAGATTTTGTGCACGGAGGGCGTCAAAGTGCATCTGAAGGCTTTGGGGGACTGTGTGGGGTGAGGCTATACATGGCTAACTGTGCGGAGACCTCTCAATACATTTGAAACTCCTGTTGCTTATGGTCTTCCAGCTCAAATTCCTCTAAGCAGCCAGAGGTATGTGCCTAGGCACTCATTACCTTCCTGATTGAAATGGTTAGAGCCTGTTCCTGCGCCAAGAGATCCTGGAGGGTCTAGATTTGCCAATCATATCCCTCCTAGATTCTTGCTTGTTGCACCTCAGCTTGCGCCCCTATTCGTCTCTGTAGTGCAGAGGCAAGACTCTACCTTGTTGACCTGGTCCATGAGGGTTTGGACCAAGGATTCACTGGCAACGAGCTCATCTTTGAGCTTGGTAACCAAGAGCTCCAGCTCCTCCGCCTTGTTGCAGTACTCCTCCGCTTGGTCAAGGGTAGTTTGCCCTATGGCTTGGGCAACGACCATTAATGTGTGGCTGTCGCACGTGGACAGTTGTGCCTGGAGGAGAGTAGAGGAGAGCTGACATGCTTGTTCTTTCCATCTCTATAGAATGGTGCATCCCATTTGTGGGAGCTAGGCCATCGCATCGAATAATTGCAGCGCTCCATTTGATCGGCACAAGAGAGCTGCTCAGCCATCATGTTTCTGTACCCATTGATACTATGGCACACTGTAGAGCTGTAGGGAGTGAGGCTCGCCCATGGAGATGAGGAGGAGCCAATGATGAAGGAGGTGGTCTCCTATGGGTGGGTAGTGGCTGAAGCCGAGACTTGGGGCATAGAGGGGGTCGCATGAACATCTTGAGCTCTTGGGTGGAGGCCAATGTTGACTGTCTCGTCCCCAAGGAGATCGTCAACGTGGATGGGCTCTTATTGTAGAGTCTTTCCCTTGGCACAGGGATCTAGTCCATGCAGTGCTATCTGCATAATAATTCTTGCACCCAATGATCCTCATACTGGGCAAGCAATTGACTATTGCGGGCTAGTGTGGCTGAGCGGGGTAGTTGACCGGAGTGGCATTGGAAGGCTCTACTCTTACATGCTTTGGGGTGACCTCTGTCTCCTCTTCATCAATTGGTACTAGTCCTATGGCAGCTTTGTCAACCAACCCATAGCTGACTAGTCATTGCTATTGAAGCATGTGATAAAGAACGGGCATGTACAGCATGGGGTTTCTGAGCACCTCACTGTGTGTCTTGATCCCACATCTGATTACCAAAATAATATGCCCAGTTAGTGACCTAGGGGGTTGCCAATCTCGCCAAGATGTTGGGCACGATCGATTGGTGGTGATCCGTGTGACTTGGGTCAACCACTATAAAGCGCATACTGACTTTTCCAACTCTGGCTTAATTATTTCCAAAAAATGAATTCACCCCTTGCTCTTCTTATGATCATATTGGCAGAGATCACCAAGGGCCTTGGGCATCTTCTTCTTCTGAGAGTATTTGTCGGCGATGATCGGAAGGTCAAAGGTGGCTTTTACCACATCCATGTTGAGGTGGTAGAAGTGGGGAGTGCTTGTTGCATTGTGCAGGATGCCGATGTTTGTATTGGAGTTGTAGGCTTGGAGAAATTCTCCCAGCAGCCTCATATCCAGGTGACAGGGGAGGCGGTTTGCCAAAAATCCTAAACCTATTAACTATGAGCAATGCATGAATTGCCGACTCCTTGAGCACTTGATATGCCGCTGCATTGTGTGGTAATGGAGGGTGTGGTCGTGGCCCTCGCATGTGTAGTGAGAGTGGATGGCACATCCGTCGAGCTGCTGGAGCCACGTCTCTCCAAGCGGTGAGTGCGTTTGAGATCGCACAATTTTGTATTTCCCTTGTGTGGGGGCAGGGGTGTGCTTGATCTTGAGGGAGGAGTGCTTGTTGTTGTAGGCACATCTTGGGTGTCCTAGTGGGTCACAATTTCTTCCTCCATTTGTAAGTCCCAAGCTAGGAAGCCGGAGGGCATACGGATGGTGCCTGAAGGCATGCTCTATGAGTCGGAAGGGCAGGAGGCTTACCAAATGGGAGGTGGAGATGGGAGGTGGAGACTGAGCTCCATTGCGAACTCAAAGAACTCATTTTCCGAATCCATGGGGAAAAAGGATGGCAACGGAGTAACAAGTGAATCAGTAGAAGAGGAGGAGGCTGAGGACATGAACTCACGGCTAGACTGTTGGCTAGAATAGGGTAGGGAGCTGGGGGATTCCTAGCTGAATTTTGGCAGAGTTTTTTTGTTTTTTCTATGGCGACGATCCAGGGGGATAGGGGGGCCTTTTTATATATTTCACTCTCCCTATGGCCCGAGGGATGGCATAAGGTGATAGGATGTGGGAATAGAAGTTATGGCGATGGGCGGTGGGTTGTCAGTAAGGCAACGGTCGGCGGGATGGCAACTATAGCAATGGTCGACATGATAGAAACTAGGGCGATGAGCCATGGGGTTGAGTGAAAGGCAACGACCGGGGGGATAATAGTATGGCAATGGCCAACAAGATAGCAGTATGGCAATGGCCAACGTGATAGCAATATGGCAATGGCCAGTGGGATAGCAGTTACCAGAATTTGAGAGAGGAGAAAAGGGAAGAAAAGAAAGAAGGGGGAGGGTGAAAAGGATAGGGGGTGTGGGAAGCGAAGAATAGGAGGAGAGAGAGAGAGAGAGAGAGAGAGAGAGAGAGAGAGAGAGAGGTAGTGGCCGATTTCAGTGGCCCACTCAAGGATGATGTCAATGAGGAATAGGGAAGCATCAGGAAGATCATCTTTGACCCCCATCAGAGCTTCACCATTTGGGATCCTCGAGAGGTGGTCGGCTAGGACATGGGTCTTCCCTTTACGCACTGTGATGGTGTAGTAAAACTCCAAGAGGATTAGCATCCACCTAGTGATGTGTCCCATCATGCATGGCTTGTTGACCAAATACAATAGTTCTTGATGGTCCATAAAAAAGACAAACTTGTTGGCTAACAAGTAATGCATGAACTTTTTGACTACATAGACCATGGCTAGGCCCTCTCTCTCTGTTGTTGTGTAGTTGACCTTGGCATAGTTCAATTGCCAGGTTCAATTGCCAGCTAACAAAGTACACTGGGTTAGTCTAGGTTATACTCCCCTAGTTGGGCTAACACACACCCGATAGTGAAATTGGAGGCATCTATGTGAACATGGAATGGTAGATTTTGGTCTAGGGCTCGTAATACCGGTGCAGTGGCCAAGGCTAGCTTGAGGGTCTTGAAGGAGTTCACCTCGATCCACTCAAAGACTACTAAAAGTTTGTATATTGGCCAAGCTATGTCTCCATAGAACAAAATGAACCTTCGATAGTAGCCCGTGTGGCCGGTAAATTGTTGCACTCCCTTGGAATTTGTGGGGGGTGGTAATTCTAGAATGAGTTTGATCTTGTTGTAGTCCATGGAGATACCATTCTAGGACACTGTGTGGCCAAGAATCATGCCATGTTTGACCCAAAATTGGCACTTAAGGGGATTTGGGGATATACGATACAACCGACACTTTTCCAAGACCAGTCTCAGGTATCTCTGGTGATCATCCCCTGTCGAGCTCATGCATATGTCATCCAAGAAAACTTCCAAGAAGTCCCTTAGGTACTCCTTGAAGATGGTGATCATCAACCTTTTGAAGGTGGTGGGTGCATTGGTAAGCCCAAATATCATTCCTCTAGCTGCATACACACCCCACTTGGTTGTGAAGGCCATTTTGTGTTGATCCTGTGGAGTGATGGACACTTGATTGTACCCAAAGAATCTGTTTAGGAAGCTATAGGCTTCCTTTATGGCTACCCTTTCGAGGACATGTTCTGTGAATGGCAAGGGGTAGTGGTCGCGCTTAGTGGTGGCATTAATTTTTTTTTCAGATCCACGCATACTAGGAGATAATTTTGGCTCCCTAATTTCTATTGCTGGCCCGGCTGATTCAATAGATTTGAGGCGAGCTCGCTCATATCCAAGCCCTTGGGCTCGTTGTTCTCCTTCTTGGTAGGCTCCACACTGGAAGACCTTACCGATGGTGATACTTCTGATAGGGTCATGATTTTGTCTTGGGTAACTTTGTCCATCATATTATCACTTATACGGATAGCCACCTTGCTGCATAGTTTGAAGGAAGTAGGATTCATAACCATTAAGTGGTCATGCATCTTTGGGTTTGCCAATCTAATGAGGAAGCAGGGGAACAATCATTCATCACTCATCTACTCATATGGTTTGCAACAGGAATTAAGGTGTTTGATCCTAGCTACGTAATCCTGAAGAGATTATTTTTCATTCTACTTCACCTCGTATAACTTATAAATTGGGCTCCACTTATGTCCAATGGGGGCGAACCTTACAATGATTGCTTTCTGCAGTGTCTCCCACTTGACCTTTTCTTCCAGGTTGAGAACCTTATACCATTGGCTTGCCTTGCCATCCAGACAGAGGCCAAATGCATTAACCATTTCTAGATCTCCAAGAGCCCCAAAGGCTTTGCATATTTGCTTGAATCACTCCGTGTGGGAGACCGGATCTCCTTCCCCAAGGAATTTGGTCATCAACTTGGAGATGGCTCTGGGTCGACTCCTCGAGGGATTAGTGATCCCTGCTAGAAATATGGATGTAGCCAGGGGTGGTGCGGCCCCCCTTCTAGTGCATTCACCAAGATGCGCATCGCCTCATCTGATAGCACCATTTGGGGAGTTGGTGGAGGCAGCACCATTGTGGGCCTCACAAGTCGTAGAGGTGGCTCTATCTTGGCCCTGGTGTGGTGGGATCCACTAAGTTGTTGAGACTGGCATTGGGGCTGAAGCACCTGTCCCTCCATCCATTGGAGCAATAACTGCGGGAGGGAACGGTCAGGCTCCAGGAAAGGGTAGGTCATGGGGCATTTGCATGGAGGTTCCTTGCATTGGACCATAGGGTGGAGCTTGCGGCGCTACATAGTTGACAAAGGTCGGGGGTACTTGGAAGGTCAGAAGTTCATAAGAATTTCACCCATGAGAGCCTAGTGCATCTCCTCGGCTAGGGTCTCATAGTTGCAATGCATGGGAGAGTCACATAGCATTCCATGTGAGTCTCATGATGAAGTTACCAAGTTTATGATGCTAACACAATGTAGCATGGAAAATTGGATGTAAGAAAATATTATATATGTTAAGCCAAATGTAACATAATGTGGTACTAAAATGCCACTCAATATCACAAGTTATTTCACTCTAGTGAGGCCTTACCTTATATTATTGCCCTCCTTGCACCAATTGAGTAAGACGACCAAAAGAGCATTCTATAATATGAGCTCTCTCTCTTTTCAATACATAACACAGACTATTGAGCGTGTATACTTGGCCTTCCCATACTATGGTTTATGAACACTGGTTCAAAGAAACCTTTACCCATAGTTTGTATGTTTAAAAGTTTTGTCACTCCCTAGTAGGATCAAAGAATTTATTCTACCAACCAATAAGTGGGAATTTGACATGGCCATCAATTGAACCAAAAAAATAAGAGTCTAAATATAAAATTTTAACCTTTCTTGATACTAAATTTATCTATTTGTTTTGAAGATGATATATTTTCTTTGCAAGTAGCTGGACAACCATAAGGATAGAACTAAGAAAGCTCCAGATTTGAGCTTTTGTCTTTGTATCTACCTCAAAGTTATTTTGTCACTATTGTGGAGCATGATAGTTAAATAGGGAGTAGGGAAAAAAGTTTGGTGGTCAATATGGCATCAATTATAATGAAATCTTTCAAAAATGAAACTATCTAAGGACTTGATTGAAGGTATTAGTGCAAATTTCATTTCAAGAAATAACAACAACAACAACCTACCTTTCTAGTTTCAAAGTGAAGCATATGCAATGCAACGAGTTAACAATGCATATCAATGAGGACCACTCAAGCATGTGGTTTGTTGACAACCAGGCTTAGGGCAAGGAGTTTGTTAGCATTTTGTATCAGCAGTTTTGTAGCATCAACTTATTATGCTAGGGTCTATAAGTGGAAGCAAAGTTTGATTGATTTTCATTCCTCCTTATCATGGCACATAAGAGAGGTATAGCCTACGTACTAATTTCGATTCTCTCTCTCTCTCTCTCTCTCTCTCTCTCTCTCTCTCTCTCTCTCTCTCTCTCTCTCTCGGATGCGTCGTACAGCTACCGGACATAGACCCAGGCGAGAGACTAGGATATGCCCTTGTTGCACTATGGGGGAGGTGGAGACTGAGGAGCACTTTGTTTGCAGATGCCCTTTATATTATGAGATCCGTGGCAGATTTCACTGTTTATTTGGGCACGGATTTGGACCTCTCTCTCGGATTATGGAGTATGAGGATCAGTATTGCTTAGCGTTGTTCATCAGGGAGATCACCATATACAGAGAGAGATTCCTCAGAGAGCACCGTCGCATCCCTGCCAGAGACCTGGTTATTCATGAGGAGCAGGACGAGGCGCAGGACCATGAGCACAGAGATAGCCCATCTTGCCAGAGAGCACCGATGGTTCCACCCCGAGGATGTACATATGACATGATCCGGCAGCACCGCAGGATGATCTTACACAGAGGCCGTACCCGTCGCTTTATTTCTAGACGACGGAGGATGATGGCAGATTTTCGGAGGAGATTGCTCCATGGAGACTTGGCACCGCCAGCAGCCCATTTGACACTTGCCCAGATCTTCACACTCATGGCAGGAGGCATGGTCGATGGCCATGACTTCCATCATTTCTTTGGATCACAGACCCCTTAGGGAAGACGATGTTCCTCATATTCCATATTTTACATTTTGTATCTAGGCAATTTTGGTACTCTGTTTCATTTCATTTTGTATCTAGGATTTTTGTAGCCATTTTTGGCATCTTAGCGGTATTACGATGAGGCCACCTAGTTGGCGCATCGTTGATGATGTATTTTCCTTTCGGATGATTTTGTGTCCCATAGGCCATGTATGGCCTTCCGTGGACCTTTAATAATTTTTCTTTCTTTCTTTCTCTCTCTCTCTCTCTCTCTCTCTCTCTCTCTCTCCCCTCTCTCTTCCCTCAGAGCTTCTAGTCTTACTTGGATATGGGATGTACCTCGCCCATGCCTCATTACCCTTGTCTTAGTGATACAGCAGGATGCCATTAGATCCTTGCCCACAACCCGATCTGCATGTGTTCCAGATGGGAAGATGCCCCAAAACCTTTGGTTTGACTATGAGTACAGAGAGATGAGGGCCCATCTCACACATGAGTGAGCATTGGAACATTTGACTTTACCAGAGGCACAACAGATCTCACGCCGATTGACATGGTATAGGAAGCGAGCTTTCCTCATACACAAGATGGATCAAGTGATTAAATCCCTCCATGGAGGGGATCCTACTACAGGGTGGGGGCTCTTATTGGAGGTGAAGCCACCCATCCCCATCACAAATCCAATTATTTGACACACATATGCATGCTCCCTCTATGACATCCCGTGTCAGAGTCCACTTGACATGTCCTCTATGCCCAAACCCACTACGTGTCACTTGTTTAGTGCACAAAATGTATGGGCTACCCTTCTCCATCTTCATAATCAGAGATCACCATATCATGAGGGAATACACATTGAGCATTGTGCACATGGGCAGGAGGTCTTCTAGCATAGCTGTTCAATCATGGTCTATGCCATGGCTTCTCGCCTACTTGGACCACTACCACCATAGTACCGATACACAAGGCAAGTGATCTCATGGACAGTGGGAACTACCGTACTATTATGATTGGCCTTCTGGCTAATATATATGGGTCGATACTAGAGAGGGAGATAAACAACCTCACAGAGGGTCACCGACAGCAGGCTCTTGGGCAGGCAGGTTTTCAGAGACAACACTCCATCTTGGACCACATCTTCACCTTGAGGGCTATCATTGAGGAGGTGAAGTTGAGGCACCAGAAAGTCTACACTTGGTTTGTAGACTTTTGTAAGGCATTTGATACTGTCCCACGTTCCCACTTGATTAGGAGGTTACAAAAGTTGCAACTCCCATAGATGATGATTTGGGGGGTTATGAGTCTATATGAGTCCATCAAAGGGAGAGTATGTGCCCCAAGAGGTCTATCAGATTGGGTTGATAGCACTACCGGAGTGAAGCAAGGTTGCTCGCTCTCAATGACTCTCTTTGGGCTCTATATCAATGAGATTACATTTTTGTAGATCGTTTAGGTGGAGAGGGTTCACTTCTGGTAACTGACCAGATGATGCAGATATTGCTGTATGCAGATAACATAGTCCTCATATCATCCTCAATAGAGGGATTACAGTAACATCTAGAGGCTCAAGAGATGTTCTGTAGAGAGAGAGACTTGACACAGTTAACCTTGGAAAGACTACAGTTATGATCTTCAACACTTTACGAGCATTGTCCTGTCACCATAGCTTCACGGACCGAGATGAGCTAGTGCAGATAGTGGAGTCTTACACATATTTGGGGGTAGTGTTCACCGGGCCAAGCTTCACAGTGACCCATGCAGCTACAATACGACTCACATGAGGGTAGGGTGCTCTGGCCTGATGAGAGAGGTAATGCTTATAAGCACACTTCTAGGACCCTCTGATGAAGGGTTGGCTTTTTGACACCTTGGTGAGACTGACTGCCATCCATGCGGCACCTTTCTAAGGGAGTCGCATTTCAACGATAGAGTGGAAGAGATTTTAGAGGTTGTAGGTGACTATGGGATATAGGATGATTCGGAGTAATCCCTCAGTCCTCCATCATATTATATAGGCAGAGTTCGCCACCATGAGCCCTATCCAGGTTGATGCCATCTTTCAGACAGTGGCATTCCCCCATGGAGTCTTGGCCCTACCCTAGTGGAGATTACCAAGGCTAGCATTGGAGTCTTCTAGGCGACTAGCAGAGAGCAGTGTTGATACAACATGGTATGCATGGGTATCCACATGGTTTGGTAGCCACGGGATCCAGGTGGATAGACTTCCCCCCTTTTAAAACATCATGGATGCAACCTGAGATGATGCCATGAGATGAGATCAATCGTATCATATAGCTTGACCTCCTCCAACTTCATACATCTAGGGCTGGGGGGGGGGAGAGGAGTTACCCACCAAGATCTAGTTCTTGAGGGTCTCGGAGTATGGTCTTGTCATCAGACCTTAGTATCAGAAGGATAGGAGAGTGTCACATGCATTGAGGATCACCTATCCTCAATGTAGGATTTGTTTACTGATGTTGACATTCAGACATGCTTTACCCATGCTTTCATGTGTTTCTACTATTCATCATTGTCTAATTTCAACTCTCTCTGTCTGTCTGTCTGTCTGTCTGTCTCTCTCTCTCTCTCTCTCTCTCTCTCTCCTTCTTCGCTAGCTCTCTTGTTTAGCCATGCTTTGTCCATGTTCTTGCATGGTTTTGTTTTTATTTCATGGTCATTGTAGGATTTGTTTGTTGATGTTTCCATTCAGACATGCTTTACCCATGCTTTCACGTGCCTCTACTATTCATAATTATCTCCATTGCTTCTCCTTGGTTGCTACTTCTTTCTCCCATGTTTGTCAATGAGCTGCTACTTCACCTATTTGCTCAACCCAAGGCTTGGTGCTACATGGCTTTTCTCTCATGTCTTCCTATGAATTTGCTCCAGTATATTTCTTCCCATCCTCTTGCTTGTATTTTATTCCTCATTTTGATTTCATGTTGGCTAGCAATTTTTACACTACTTTTTACTTCCTTTTTGGACAATCATGTTGGTTGTTGCTGGAACAACAGTTTCATGTTGGTTAGCAATTTTTACACTACTTTTTACTTCCTTTTTGGACAATCATGTTGGTTGTTGCTAGAACAACAGTTCATTTTTGCTTCAAAGACATTTGTTGCATTAATCTTGTGGATTCATATGATTTTGCATTTGGCAGTAAGTGGGGATATAAGTTGAAAATGGATCTTTTGGAATATTTTGATGTGAGCTAAAAATTTATAGTAGAAGCTTGTGTGAGTGTTCGCATGCCATTTTTGCTTAGCAAGAGATCCTAAAAACCATTACAGAGAGCTTACTTTTGCCATTCATTCATGAAGAACAAACATTGGATGCGTACTACCATACATGGCATGACAAGTACAAGAGCAATGAGGAAATCATTCAATCAAACAAAAATAAATTCAACAAGCTAATGATTGGAGAAGTTGACCAAGAAATGCTTATCGGCTCAACATCAACAGATTCAGATGTACCACAAATTCACGAGGGCTTCGACTTGGCTAACGAAACAAATCTAGAGCACAGGAGGACATACATCACAACATCTACATGGCTTACGTATACAACAATGTCAAATGAATAATTCCATGAAAAGGTCAGGGAACTTAATCAAGAACAACGAATTCTTTTAGAAGACTTGATCTTGCAAAAGCGTACATGCCCGGATTCAAAGCTACACATTTTCCTCACTAGAAATACAGTAGTGTTTAATATTTGTTTATGGTTAGAAGTGCTTGTACCAAGAGTAGAAGTGTGAACGTCCTGCGTGTCCCATAGCTGTGATAAGCTACTACAATTGGTGAAATCATCTTGTCGGCCCCTACATAACCACCTTTTGGGCTGGTTTTGTGGCCATTTTAGACAAAGTGAAATCGAGGACACATGTTTTGAAAAGGTTCTATCATTGCTCTCAATATTTGTTTTTAGGAGTTTTCCTTGTTTTGTAATTTGAAAACTAGTTGAATGACTATTAGAAGTAAAGAGGAAAGGCCTTCCCTAGATTTGATGGTGTTAGAGAAATGGAGGTCTAGTCCAAAACATCCCTTACTACCATAAAAATTTATCGATAACACCTTCTCCTATTGGTACATACCAATTGCTCTTCCATGTTTCAAACTTGGGCCTTCAAAATGGCTATTGGTGTGGCTCTATATGGACTAGATCCAAGACCTAGATTAGTTTCGATCTAAAACAAGCTAGACCTAAATGGGCAATGGACCTAGACCTAGACCTAGACCTAGACCAGACAGGACCAGACCAAGACTAGACTATAATAGACTACGTTGGACCCATATAGTCTGAATCTAAATCTACTAAAACATACTAGTAATATCAAAACAAATTTTCATTTAAGAGATATATTTGATCCACTACCAATTTTGTGACTTCCTTCCCTTCAGAGCAACATAAAGGAAATATTGACTAATTAAAGTGTATTATCAATATCGACAAAGATTATCTACCTCTTATTAGTTATACTCTTTTACAAATTAATAAATTTATTAAACATTATTAATCCAAAGAGCCTTTCATGTTTTATAAATATATTTGCTTAAAACAAGAGTGCATGAGTGCACATGGGCAATGCTTCCTAGCATATTGTGAAGCATACAAACCTTACCTATATAGAGCACCTCCTAGAATATTGTGAAGCATGCATACCTTATCTATATAGAGCACCTCCTAGTCTTATTTAGAGCTCAAGGTTAAAAAAAACCTTTCACCTAAGCAACCTCATTAAATAAAATTTGAAAAAATAATTACACTTGGAAATTCACAAAAGGAGAATCCAACTCTCCACTGCAAGGAGACCTTGCTAATAAGAGTGCATACTACATGTGGGCACTGCCTCCCAAAATAGTGGTAAAGTGATTGTTTATTTCAGTGCATTGGGCTACTACAAGGCAGCTTTAGTGAAGGTAAACGCTTTGTAGATGGATCCTTATAAAAAGCAACCCAACTTTTTAAAAGAAGGACATGTGGGAAATTATACAATGGGCCAAATTTTCCACTCTTATTGCTAACAAGAGTGCACAAGTGCACATGGGCATTGCCTCCTAATATAGTGGGTAAGACAATTGCTTTTGGATGTAAAAGAAAAGCAAACGATTTCTTAAAAGAACTTTAGCTATTAAAATGCAACTTTTGTAGGATGATCTCCACAAACGACAATTTGAAGCACACAACTTAGTTAATCTTTTAAAAAAATTACATGTATAGCACTCCCTCTAAGGAGGCAATGCTAATAAAAGTCTCTATAATAACTCTTCGATTTTAAGGTAGTTGATTTGAAACAATTTTAGAGGCCTTTCCCATAGAGTGCTATCCATGCAAATATGCTTGCATAGTTGGCTAAGCATGACCTTGGGTTCCGGCTGTAGTGCTTGGCCATTTAATCTGGCATGTTTTGTAAAAAATATGAGTGCTTTCCCATTCATTCTGCTTGCAACAAAGAGCTGTGATTAGTCCATTGTAGCCAAGCCCTTGAATGCCCGGGTAGAATGGCCATTTTCCCATCTCTGACGAGGTCTAGGATTGCAAAAAAATAGCAGTAGGAATTACGAGGCGATTCACGAGAACAACGCAAACCATGGCAAATCATGGCATATGTGCAGCGTTGGTCAACGCGGGAGCTTGTTTCCACGTTAGGTGAAATTTGAATGAGAGCATGTGGGTGCTCATTTTGCCGCGTATTTGGTTCACGTGTTGTGAAAAGGTAGCCAGTGGTGGTATGGCCTCTCGATGGTCGTTTGGATCCTGAGCTCCATGTAGATTGGTTTGGCCACGGGGGTGGTGCATGGCTGATAGCCAATCAAAGCAATTTACAGGCCTGTCTCTTGCGCTGCGCTGTTTTCACAGAAATGAAGGTCGTATTGCTCCACAATCGAGACGCCCGTGTGGACCGAACTGCCCCGCCCACTGTTGTGCTTTGGCCACGTGGCAAGTGCCTCTAGTGGAAATAGGACCTTTAAGGAAAGGCATTGCTCTTGTTTGTATGTGGGTGTCCGAGGAATAAAACGTGGGGGCCATGTGAGCTAGAATTAGTCCCATCTTGGGGGAGAGAGCTTGTAGACCAAAAAATTGAAAGAGTATAGGGAAGAGAGTAGATCTGCTCAGAAGGCAGCATCTCTACAAATACATTGCCCAAAAGCCTTCAATAGCTATTAGCGTCTCCAGTCTTCGCGGAGAAGAAGAGAAGCTCGCCCTTGCCTGCTAGCTCGATTCTGGTCTCATGGAGACCAAGTGGAAAGAGGCAGGCCTCGTTGTTCTCGGCGTCATCCTCCACGCTTTGTACATGCTCAGCATCTTCGATATCTACTTCAAGACTCCTATCGTCCATGGCATGGAACCTGTGCCTCCCCGGATCAATGCCCCTGCCAAGCGCCTTGTCCTTTTTATAGGTTTGTTCTACTCTAAGCTCTCAGTGGGCGCGTCTCGTTTCGAATGATGGGGTTGCAGGCTTTGTGTTTTGTGATTGAGCTTACACCAATGCAATCGTAATACCACTCACGTACAGCTCAGTTTGGCTAAGAGATCGCTTGCATCTAGGGAAGACGTCAAGAAACGACTTACTTTGACGCGTTTTTCATCCGTGATTTCTAAGCGTAGCCCGTGCCCATGTGCGCGTGTGTGTTTTTCCTATCAAAGGGTCCCCGTTAAGCTTGAATTCAAAAGACTTTCAAATAATTATTCGTTAGGATGTACCTCAGTCTACTGGAGATCTTTCGAGGAGCTGACGATGCGTGTCTCTTACCAAGTTCTTTCAATAAATGCCCATACAGAACTGTTATATTGATATCATTGTGAAGGATGCACAATAAATGAAAGCTTAATGGATTGGAGAGCACTAAAGGTGTAGAATCGTGTCAACTTTTACTTTGTACGATTGGATATATTCTAGTCTTACGAAGGTATATTTTTCTATCACCTTTGCGGACATGCAAATTCTTTGAATTTTCTTCCAAGTGGTGATCAGCTGTTCAACTATATTGAAATATCTTCCACGGGTGCAGAAGCCCCAACAGCTAAGAATTCTCAAACTTTAGAACAACAAAAAATTGATTTTGTACAATTGGATATATTCTAGTCCTACATAGGTAGGGGGGGGGGGTAGTTTTCAATACGTTTTGGCCAAGTACGGCTCTTTCGTTATGGCTTTGCCATTCATATGGAAACTCCTTCCAAAATTTTTGACCAGTACAGATGTGAAAATTCCAATGCAACAAATATGTACAATCATGCCAACTTTTACTCACTTTGGTTTTCTATAAGACAGCCGGACAGTCAGTACTGTGGGCCTAGTTGGTCTATTTGTATGTGTTTATCGTTTTCATGGAAATTTTTGACTTATCTCGCAACTCTGCCCCATTCTTATCATCTTCGTTTGGGGGGCACACTATCCCAAATATGTAGAGGCATCAGAACCAGTTATTCTTGAAACTGAACTGTTGCAAAGAATGCCATAAAAGAGACTGCAACATTTTCCTTTGGCTCATCACGTCTTCTGCTGGCAATCTCTGCTCTATCGTATAGCAGCGTCATGCTATCTTTTCTTCATCCTGTCAGTGCGCAGCGGACTATTCTATTTACTAGGTTTTGTGGTGCCCAGGTCCAGCAGTTCCTTGTTTTCTTTGGCCCTCTATAATATGGAGTGTATTTTACCTTTAATGTTTACCAATTAGTAGACCAATTCCTTGTTTTTGGACATTTGGACTCTAGGGACTTGGAAAGGGCGGGGGGAACCTTGTCTGAGATGAACAGGTGTGAGGCTGGAGATTACGTGACAAAGAGTATTGCTGAGTGGTGCATTATGGTCTGTGCTCTGCCTACTTTGAATGAGGAGACACCCATTCCTTTTAGTGCAGTTGTTTGCATCTTTTCAATCGTGTCTCAAGAGGAGCTGGTGGAATCTGCATAAGAAGCCCAAATTAGAGCACCATGGTTTCAGCGTTTGGCTGACTGATGCATCCAATACCTATGTGCCCGCTCTCTCTAAAGTTAAGGGATTGTAGGGAGGGCAGTGCAGAAAGCCAAAAGGATAATTGTAATCGATCAGAGAAATTAGCGAAGGGTCCAACAAGTCTCCCGGGACCTGAACAGTGAAGGTACGGCGGAGTATACACACTTCCTTTATAGGGCCCCCAACCAGCTCTATATTTCCTTTGATCTTTGTGGCTGGAAGCCGTTGGAAATGCTGGCACATGGCAGTATGCCATCGGATGCGCTGAGTACGGGGGGTCAAACTCCCCCGCCTCCTAGCCACGCATGCCTCCTCAATCACCCAAAAGAGCCGTCTGGGATGATTGAGGAGGGTTTCACCGCTTATGATATCCAAGTACATTTGAATACCACTTTTGCTTATGGGATTTCTATCCCCCAAATGCCACGTATCATCCTTGCGTACTATGGGCCTTTAGCCCCCCTTTTATTTCAATATCCACACATTTTCTTTTAGGCACCACGAGGGGGTTTGGACCACGCTAAGGCTTCTAAGGCCCCATGGTCCAAACCACGAGTAAGCAAGTATCCAGACGCCTCAAATTTGACCCCCCTACACAAGGCCATCCCATCACACATGGAATGCAAGGGCCCTTCAAAATCTGGCCATTCACAAGCCAGCAACACATGCGGACTGCACAGGCCATCACCCTGTGTCAGCCGCCTTGAAAACCCCGCCGAATACTTTCCAAATATAGCCGCCTGTTCTGAACACACACCCGCATCTCTGTCATGCAGAGCAACAGCCGCCCACCACTTGCAGACGAAGCACAACGTGCATGTGCGAAGTTCATGTTCAGTCGCCGTGCCAGAGCATACAGTCCAAACTTCAGTCACAGGTCGAGACGCATCGAACACGTGTCGTTAATAAACAGTCCGCAGGCCCACACCTTCTCTGATACCATGTTGGAAATGCTGCCACATTGCAGTATGCCATTGGATGCCCCGAGTGCGGGGGGTCCCACTCCCCCGCCTCCTAGCCACGCATGCCGCCTCAATCACCCAAAATAGCCGGCTGGGATGATTGAGAAGGGTCTCACCACTTATGATATCCAAGTACATTTGAATACCACTTTTGCTTATGGGATTTCTATCCCCCAAATACCACGTGTCATCTGCCCGTACTGTGGGCCTTTAGCCCCCCTTTTATTTCAACATCCACACACATTTTCTTTTAGGCACCACGAGGGGGTTTGGACCACGCTAAGGCTTCTAAGGCCTATTTCCAACAGAAGCTTCACCTGTTCTATGGAAGAATACCCCGCCTACACGACTGGAATACATTGTCCCCCTGTTATTGCAGCATTCGTTATTGAAGCTGTCTTGGTGGATTCCCTCATCCTGGAGCATGAATGTAAGTGAACCTATCAATAAGGGAGATGATATGGATCCATCCGACTATATGACTGCCATGTATTTATTGTGATATCTTGATGGAATATGTCATTGATAGAGCAGAGCAGAACTTAGATGCCATAAAACAGACTGGGTTTAGGCAATACCATTCCACCATGGGTCAAGTTTGTACTTTTGACATTTCCACAAGTGAGAATCATTCAATGCTCATTATCAGAACCACCTCCTGATCATTGCGGCCACCGAGCACTTAAAATGAACAAAGATAAAACTCTTTTACTACTTTTTATGCTTCGACATGTAGTCTAGCTATAGAATAGCACATGCATAGAGGAGAATAAGCTCCACGACTCCACCGATCCAAGTGAGCCATCACCCATTTCTCCTGATTATTTCCCACTGGCATCAGTCCCTTGGATCTATCATGAGAGAGAGAGATAGAAAGAAAGAAAGAAAGAAATATTAACGTCCACAGAAGGCCTCGCGGGCCTATGGGACAAAGTGACACCAAAGAGAGAAACTCATACAAGCCACAAGGGGCTGAGGCAAAGGGTGCGCTAAGACCCTTTGCTGAGTACTGTACTGAAATAAAAAGAGCTCATTGGCTCAAACAAAAACAAGTACAAAAATAAATAAATATATCATATTATATCATGTGCTATTTGCTATCGGGAGCAGGCTGAGAAATGGAAGGCTGAGAAATGGAACTGGACTGGAAACTCAGAAATCGAAACCGGGCACTGTGGTGGCTCGTCTATGAGCGGTGAAAATGTCTCGAATTTGAGTCTGTCTGGCTCTCATACTATGGCATCAGAGGGGGGCGTGGTCTCCTCGATCTTTGAACCCGCTGAGCTATGTTCAGAGTGACCCTTCTGTTGAAGAAGTGAAAGGAAACCATGAAGCTGAACACGAAATGAGAATGCTTGCTTGCTTATGGAATGAAGAAGGGTGAGGTCCATATGTAGGCACCTCTACATGAGCCACCAAGCTCCACAATCATCTCCTCAATCAGCTCCTAGAATCTCTCAATCATCCTATGTGGCATCTACCACCACCTAACAGTGCTTATGGGCACCTAAGTGTGCCTCTAG
This sequence comes from Dipteris shenzhenensis, assembly GCF_047967505.1. Lineage (NCBI taxonomy): Eukaryota > Viridiplantae > Streptophyta > Polypodiopsida > Gleicheniales > Dipteridaceae > Dipteris > Dipteris shenzhenensis. The sequence continues at coordinate 12,057,092 of NC_141615.1, forward strand.
CACACACACATAGAACCTAAGGTGTGCCTGGGGCATACACCTTGAGATATCCCATCAAACCCCCCCTCAAGGGAATGCCTCAGGCTATGTCAAGGATACATCTAGTCTCATAGTTTCTCATGCCATCTCATGGTGGTCAAGGATAAATCTATGGCTAGGATCTCATGCTAGCAAGGGTTCCCAAGGGTGTGAAGTAAACAAAAGGGATACATAAGACCTTCCAATGGTTGTCTTCCCTGCATGTACATGCACACAATGTCTGCAGGAGGTACCATGGAGCAAAACACATACACATGGCCTACATCATATGGTGACCAAAGGTGTTTACAAAGCACACAATAGTGTATTTCATTCATTTTGGAGAACTATCCAAGCAAAGTACCTTGACTCAACATAAAAGAGAGATCTGGAGCATATATGGAGATGGTTCAAAAAGCATAATCATCATAGGAGGCCTCATCTTGTGGAGGCACATCAACTGAAAGTAAATTGGTAGTTTCTCGTTTTGCTTCCTTTTTGGCCTTACAAAACTTTTCATGGTGATTGTTTTTGCCACAATATTTGCAAGGATTGATCTTGAAGTAATCTTTTGAGAGGTGATTAGTCTTCCCACAATGTTTGCAAGGTTGAAACTTGCCCATTTGAGTTTTTATGGCATAGGCTGTGTCATTGTCTCTCCGGAGTTCCTTGTGCCTTTCTTCTTCTTGAAGAGCAGTAATAAGACCTTCAAGAGTAGGATTAGGAAGATTTTTCAATGTGGTAACAACATGATCATAATCTTCAGGCATACTTTTGAGCAATACTGCCATTGCATCATTTGTAGTGATTGGAGAGTTGATAGAAGCAAGTTGATTCATGAGACTCCGCATGTGATTGACATGGGCAGCCAAAGGAGTGCCACTAGCCATCTTCAATTCAAAGAAAGCAATCTTAAGTGACAATTTTGAGATGTGAGAGCTAGCACTAAAAATAATATCAAGCTTCTACCAAGCTTTAGAAGGAGACTCTAAATCAGAAATGTGATGAATATAGTCATCTCCTAAGCCAAGAGCAATAATGCCATAGGCTTTCTCCTCTCTAGCAGGATCTCGTGCCGGGCGTGTAGGAGCTGAGGATTCTTTAGCATTAGAGGCTGTTGAGGAAGAAGTTGAAGCAGGTTTGACAAGCTCCCAGAGGTTTTCCCTCATCAATGCAAACTTAACTTTCATCTGCCATGTGTGAAAGCCTTTACCATTGAACTTATCCATATTCAAGAAGGTAGCCATGAGAGGGTCTAACCCAAAATGGGCAGTGTCTACTCTCTTACAAGGCTAGAAAGAGTTGAAAAGCTTTCAAAGTACAAGCATTTAGTGTAGCAAAGACTTGTAACCGAATTCCATACTAAAAGTCATAATGGAAATGATGCTTCAACTTGCATGCTTCATAGAGGTGGCTAAATGAAAGTATTCCAAGCAAATCCAAGTATAGCAACCTAAAGGAAAGTTGTAGCCACAATTGTACTGATGCTATTCAACACTTTAAAACATCAGAAATGCTAAAGTAGCATCTAATGTAGCACCAAACTCACAACATTGTCAAAACTGTCCAAAACAGAGGCCTGATCTTGGAGGACTTGTATCTCACTCTTCAAAGCAAAGAAAAGAGGGCTTTCTAGGTAGAAATAAAGCTGGTATACCAGAGAAGAGCCACTGAAGAAGAGAGGCGAAATGCCGCGTCACGTCGCCATAGCCAGAAGCTTGAATGTCGACTGGTTTTTCGTCTGTTTCTCCCGCCCTGGTGGATCATTTCACTTCAAATCTGGACAGGGGCTAGCTCATGCTGTTGTGCAAGCTTGGCTCAGAGGAATTTCGGAATGGCTGCTCCAGCAAGTCGAATTGCACGAAATGGCGTCAGGAAGAAGGCGACTGTTGCACGGTTTCGTGGGCACCATTGTCTAATTCCTCTGACGTGGAAGGTTGCCCATATGAAGGGTCTCTCCAGCCAGAAGGACCCTGGGAATGGTTGCTTGTAGGTAGAGAACTCAGCCCTCCAAGTGTTTGGGCAGAAAGGGGCAAAATGGAGAGGAAGGTGAAGAAGAAGAAGAAGATGACATGGCATAAATGGGCTCAAGGAGGATTATCGTGCTTTGATACCACGTTGAAGAAGTGAAAGGAAAGCAGGAAGCTGAACACGAAATGAGAATGCTTGCTTGCTTATGGAATGAAGAAGGGTGAGGTCCATATGTAGGTACCTCTACATGAGCCAGCAAGCTCCACAATCATCTCCTCAATCAGCTCCTAGAATCTCTCAATCATCCTATGTGGCATCTACCACCACCTAACAGTGCTTATGGGCACCTAACTGTGCCTCTAGCACACACACATAGAACCTAAGGTGTGCCTGGGGCATACACCTTGAGATATCCCATCACCCTCGTCTCGGGCGGTCCCCTCTGAGGAAAGCTGTGATAGGGCTAACCTCAATCGAGTGTGCTCTGGGCAGTCTCCGTGTCGTGGGTGGCCTCTGCAGTCCTGTCGGTAATCCAGGCTGCCCGCATAGCAGCTAGCTCCTCCTCCACCCCACTGTGTCCTGGAGCTGACTCGAATGCATAAAAATCTGACGTGTCGTTGTCTGTGGTTAGCCTTTGCATCCTGTGGTGTGATTGCCTCCTGCTGCTCTCTGATCTGTCGTAGCAAGGTCTCCCTATGTCGGTGCATCTCAAGCAAGTAGAGCCCAATGCAAACCTGGTCATGGAAATGGATCAAGCGTGATAGTGGGCCGAAGCCACTCCCGTCCTAATAGAGGTAGTGGTATTGTCATTGGATCTCGTAGTTAGTTGGGCAGGTGCAAAGAAAGTGTTCCTCTATCTCAACCACTCCCAGTGTGCATAGCGTGCATGTTTGCTGCTCTCTAGGTATACGTGTTGCTCTCCCTGTCTCAATCCTCAGTTGATGGGATGAGACCCGCATCTGCCCAATGGCGATCCTCAGCGCATGTGAGACTCTTCTGTCCTCGAGATATAGGGGTCTGACGATGAATCCATCCTCTGAGACATTCAGGAAATTGTCACGGTAGAATTGTGTCTTGGTGGGGAGCTCCAGATCTCCCCCCCAAGCTCGAGACGTATGGAGCTGGAGAAGATCTAACCGTATGATACGGTTAATCTCATCTCGCGGGATCGACTCAAGGGGTGCATCCAAACTATATTGAAAGGGGGGTAGCTTGTCCATCTGAATCCCGTGTCTAGCAAACCATGTGGATATACGTGCATACCATGTGTTTGCCCCACCCTCAGCTAGTTGTTTGGATGACTCCAAATCCAGTCTCGGTAGTCCCCAATGGGGTAAGTCCTAGACTCTATGGATGAAAGTCAATGTTTGAAAGATGGCATCAATCTGTAGTGGTGTCATGGCGAACTTTGCCTGTATAATCTCATGTGGGACTGAGGGCTTGCTCCGAATCATCCTAGATCTCATGGTCACCTGTAGCCGCTCAAATGTCTTCCACATTGCTATCGGTAGATCACATCCCCAGAAAGGTGCTGCATACATGGCAATCGGTCACACTAGCGTATCGAAAAGCCAACACTTCGTCTGTGGATCCTAGAAGTGAGCCTGGAAACACTGCCTCTCTAATCAGGCCAGAGCACCCCGTCCCCGTGTGAGTCGTGCCTAGGCTGCATGTGTCATAGTGAAAAGGGGTCCTGTGAAGACTGCTCCCAAATATGTGTGTGATTGCACTATCTCCACTGGCTCGGTTCGATAAGTGAAATTGAGTCGTCGGAATATTGCGTATGAGGTGTTGAAGACCATAACCTTGGTCTTCCCAAGGTTGACTGTCAGGTCTCTCTCTCTACAGAACACCTCTAGGGCCTCCAAGTGTCTCTGCAGCTCCCTGGATGAGATGAGGACTATGTCATTAGCGTATAGCAATATCTGTATCATGAGATCGGCTAGTGGTGATCCTTCGCCCCCTAGGCGGTCTATGAAAGAGGTGATCTCATCAATGTACAGCCCGAAGAGAGTCCGTGAGAGGGGACATCCGTGCTTCACTCCAATCGTACTCTCGACCCAATCTGATAGGCCTCTTGGGACATGAACTCGGCCTCTGACTGACTCATATAGGCTCATCACCCCCCATATCAGTGTCTCTGGAATCTGCAGCTCGTGTAACCTCCTGATCATGCGGGATCGTGGGACAGTGTCAAAGGCCTTCTGAAAGTCTACAAAGCATGTGTAGACTTTCTGGTGTGTAGACCTCGCCTCCTCAATGATAGCCCTCAAAGTGAAGATGTGATCTTGGGTAGAGTGCTGTCTCCGGAATCCCGCCTATCCTAGTGCTCGTTGCCCCCGAGCCTCTGTATGACTGCTGAGTTCCCTCTCTAGAACGGATCCATAGATCTTGGCCAAAGTGTGGCCAATCATAAGGGTCCGATAGTTCCCCGTCTCGATAGGGTCCCTGGCTTTGTGTATCGGTACAATAGTGGTGGTACTCCAAGGTGGAAATCCGTGACAAACAGCCCGGTTGAACATCTGTGCTAGGACCTCCTGTCCATGTGCAAAGTGCTCAGTCCGGAGGCCCTCGTGGTCTTGCGCTCTCCGATTGTGTAGATGGTGAAGTGCAGCCTGTACATTCTGTGTGGTGAACAGATGACAAGTGGTGGGCCTAGGCGTGGAGGACATATCCGGCGGTGTCTACATTTGGGCATCATAGAGGGAGCATGCATACATGTGCCACACATCTGGGTCAGAAATGGGGATAGGTGGCTTCCCCTCTGATAGAAATCCCCATCCAGTGGTTGGGTCTCCTCCTCGAAATGATCTGACAATCTCAATTCTCATCCATCTTGTGTGAGGAAAGCCCGTCTCTTACAACGTGTTAGTCGTCGATAGATCCTCTATGCTTCAGGTGGCGTCAAATGACTCAGAGTTTGCTGCTGTGTGAAGTGGGCTCTCACCTCTCTACACTCGTCGTCGAACCAAGGGTTATGTGTGAGAGAGAGAGAGAGAGAGAGAGAGAGAGAGAGAGAGACATCTCGTTCAAGGTCTCACGGACTTTGGAGAAGGACTACCTATCAATGAGTTTCTTTTGAAACTGATTCTTCGATCAATCATGCCTCTTGTATTGTGCATAAAATTGTTTTCAATTTGATGTTTGTTGTTGGATATTGATATCCTTTGACTAGCTTTTCGGCATCCCTTTTCAGGATGACAATGCAAAGCCTTATAATGTGACTTGCTTGATCTACACTTCCAAATCATTTGACTTGGCTGATTCACAATTCTTCACATCTGCTCTACCCCCTTCTTTCATGAATACATACGGTAGTCCACTACCTTCACTACTTAGCCTCGATGCCTATCTCTATCAAGATATCCATATTTTCCTACTCATCCCTTCTTTCTCATGTTGGAGAAGGCTATAGAAACTAGGTGGTACGAGGCCACTTGGCCAAACTGATGAGGTGGCTTGGGGGGGCGTAATTGCTTTAAAGATAATCCTGAGGTCCTTAGACCTCTCATGATTATGTGGTTGGGTGACTTGCCCCAAGGGCATAGGACCATATAGTCTAGGTGGAGGTGATTGGACATAGAAAGTCTAGGCACATACTTAATAGATTGGCTAGGGGCTCAAAGCTATAGCCATTTAGGGGCTCAAAGCTATACCCATTTGGTTTCATAGCATGGATTCCACCACATTCACCAAGCGACACCATCACATGATGTTCCATCACCACGATGAGGCGATACTAGCTACCACGCAAAGATACCTAATCATTGGATTGGATGATAAATACATGCATGAGACAAGGATGAGGTGATGTGGGATGGTGGCCATCATGTGTAAGTCTTAGGCACAACAGTGAGCTCACATACACACATAAATTAGTACATGCTTGATAAGAATAATTAAGAGATCAAAATAATTTATTGGGAAATGTCCTAAGGTAAATAATTGATATTCTACATTTCTTCCATGGCTGGACATCTATGATCCAATTGCAAGAGGCAACTAGCCTGAGGTACTTAGCAGGCCCTTTCTTGGGCAAGAGGACTCAAGGTACATTACTGTTCGATTAGGGTTGGTTACCTCCCCACCTGTGAGCCCCCAAGAGGAGTGCATCCGGTAGGTGGACCATAGATTGATAGGATGGGTTACATGGGAAGCACATGGGCTGCCATGTGGGCAGCAGACCAAGGAAGTACGTGGCGAAGGAGATCCACCATGGAGGGCAGATCTGGCAGAGAAGGTTCCAGAGGCTGTCCATACTTTGAGAGGACAGGACTGCACAGGGAAACCAGGTTGGCTGCGTGGACAGGTGGGATGACATCAGCCAGGGTACAGAGCAGTACGGACCTCAGTACTGACTGGTTGGGGGTTTTCCGTGGCCTAGAACAAGGCTGAACAGAGGCGGAACAGATGCAGCAAGTTTTGGAAGGCTTATGGGCAGGTTGGAGGCAAGAAAATAGGCTGGATCAGCCTGGGCCAGTGGCTGGAAGCCATGTGGCCAAGCAGGCCAGCGAAGGCCTCCAACTGGGCCCCTGTAGGGCTATTTATAGGCCTCCCCTCCAGTCTTGTGGTAGGGGGCCAGCCAGTCAGCTATTTTTGGGGGCAACCAACCCCTATAAAAAGGGCCATTTGGGGCCTCATATATCATCGCTTGGAGCAGCCCTCAAACAGGCACATAGGAGCAGCAGGCAGCTTACATTCAGGAGGCGAAGGTGTTGGAAATTAAGAGCCTCCCCGTCTGTGAGCCCCCATATGAGGAGAGCATTGGGGGGGTGAACCTTGGTTCTGAGAGATGGGCAGTATGTTGGCTGCCATGAGGGCAGAGATCAGACAAAGAAAAGTTACAAACCGGGAGACAAGATGGCTGCATCAGATGGAGCTGATGGACAGAGCAGATGGCGAGCTCGGGTGGCATGGATCTGGCCTGGAAGAGGCAGATCTGGATCAGCACAGCATGGCAAGGAATCCCGGGGTAAAGGCGCCTATGTGGCGGGGGTCTGTGGGCAGGTGTGCGGCCTGCAACTGGGCCTGCAGGTGGCGCAGCATGGCGGGGTTCTGTGGGCAGGTGCACGGCCTGCAACAGGGGCTCTGGCAGCAGCACAAAAGGGGCCAGGGAAGGCCCTTAAATCGGGCATGGAGTCAGCCAACCAGGCCGACCAGCAGGTCGGCTGGTTAGGGTTGGTCCAGCCAACCAAGTCAGCCAGAGGGGGGTCGGTTCATCCCCCTGCTGGGTCGGCCATTTTGTAGGGCCCTTTGGGGCTATAAAAGGTGGCACTTGGGCCCCCATTAATCATCACTGGTAGCAGCCTTCCAAGGAACAGCAAGGAGGAGCAGACCAGTATCTTCTGGGCCTACTTCCAAGAGGAGAAAAGTGGGGTGGAGAGCTGCAGACTAAGCTTGAAGGAGGTGCCCACCTAGGCTGAAGCAAGGTGGAGGGATCCTTTGGACAGAGTCTACATACGCTCAGTGGAGCACACGGGCTCAGAGATCTAGAGGTGCTTGGCATTTAGTAGGAGAACCTTTTGGTATTGTATCTTGTCCAGTTTGTGGACAGACGGAAATATAAAGTGTTGTGTCTCTGAGCAGAGTCTATTTGCTAGTCTGCACATACACATGAGTGTTGTGAATTACACACACTTGATGAAGCATTGATTCCATAGTGAAACACTTTCGTGTGTAATTCCTGGGCTAACTATCAGTCTTCCGCTGCGGGATACCCTCTATGTGAGAGTTCACTTTTCTTACAGAAGGAGGCATAAAGAAGCTGCAGACTAAACTTGAGGTGCTGCCCACCTAGGCAGTACACACAAGTTAAGAAGAATCCTTCGGTAGTGAAAAACTTCCACGTGTAATTCTTGGGCTCATCTATCAGTCTTCCGCTGCGCGATACCCTATGGTGGGATTTCCAATTTCTAACAATTACACTCCCTAGGATGTACAGCTTTGGTGGCTAAATGGCTCGTCAAATCCGATTCACAATACATCGCCATGGGCAAAGATAGCAAGCTGGTTTATTGACAAAGTCAAATATGCAAGATAGTGGCATCTCGAAGGGCTTGGATTGGAAGGATAAGCTGTAGCCTGTTCTCAACTTTCACCTTGAAAATTAAGAACTTGGATCTTGGGAAATTTAGTGACCTAGCTCAAAGTTGTGCCCTCAAGTTTTTTGACTTTTCTTGATCTACTGCATCGTAGTGAATTTCGTGGGAGAAATACCCTTCTTTTGTAAACTAGCCTGCTTGCCTGAGCTTACCACCCCTTTAAGAAAAGCCTTCAGTTTGTTAAAAAAACTACCCTCAGGCTCACCTAAAGAGCTTCTTCATACAACTTAATCAAATGAGGATACTCTACCAAAAATGTCGTATCCACCTACTTTGCACCAGTTGCAGAATATATAGTGATTGCTTTCACACCTATTGTAGGCATCTTTGTGGCAAAGGATTTGCATTGGAACATCAACTTATTTGATGCTCAACTTTTGGCTGTGGCTCTTTGTATGTGTAAGTACGCCTAAGAAGACCAACACGAAAAGCATTGTGGATATGCTGATGAGGTGGTAAATATAACCAAAATGATAGCTCCTTGATTCTTTTGACATTTGGAATGGGCCATAAACTCTCAATCAAAGCATTACCAAAAGAACGTTTCTTAACAATCTGAGTCTTTAACCTTACCTTGCTGCTGAACCTCAAAAGCACCCAATTCCCTCTAAAACTGAATTGTCCTCCTTTGTTATCTGTGGTGATGCTCTGGTCTTGATATGCTTGGAAAATGTGCTTACAAACCAATTCATATGCTGATTGGTGGCCCTTAATATATTGATCAGCTGTATCTTTTGTGTAAAGCAATGGAAATGAGTTGCATATGAAATGCGTTTCATACTTGTATGAAACCCGTATGAAACGTGTAAACGTTTCATACGTATGAAACCCGTTTCATACGTATGAAACCCGTTTCATACGTATGAAACCCGTTTCATACAGCCCCAATTTTCGGGTAGGGTTCAAAAGGGGGCAAAATCGCGATTTGATGCATTTCGCCGTATGCCCGGGCCCCGTGCACTCTGTACTCCTGTACGCTCCGTCCGTGCAGCCTGTACGCTCCCTCTTGCTCATTCTCGAGGTTTGTGCCCCCAATCATCCCCAATGTGCATTCAATCGTCCTTTCTACAGTCTACCCTTCTTGAATTTGGCGCTGCATCCTTTCATGCAGGCTGAAATCTGCTCTTTCTGATGTTTCTGAAATCTAATGCTCCTCTCTTGATTCATCTGCTCATCTTGCATGCATGATGTAGGCTGGAAAGCTGCAATTACTTTTGCTGTTCTACATCGCTTTTTGCAAGCAAGAAGATGCCTCGAAAAGGTAGTGCGTTGTGGAGCAATGTCACCTTCAATTCCTTTGGTGCACACTATGATAAGAGTGGCACAGGCAAGTGGACCTGCAACTTTTGTGCTGAGCCGCATCATGGGACATTTCAGAGATTGCAGGCTCACTTTTCTCGAACAAAGGGCTTTGGTATTGGCCCTTGTTCTCGTGTGCCAAAGGAGGTGTATGATGGCTTGAAGGCTTGGAAAGCTAAAATGCTAGGGATTCCAATTGATAGAGTCAATGCATGGGATGAGCTTGAATTAAATATCTCAGCTATTCTAGCATCAATGAGGGAGGAGAATGACATTTTGCAGATGTCGCAGTCTTCAGGCTCCATGCCACAGCTAAAAGAAGTGCCCTTCCCTTGTTTAAGCGAGGAGATATGAAGGCAGCCATGCAAAAGGCAGCTATGAAGGAGGCAACTAGAGAGGTAACAAAGTTGTTTGTGCAATGTGCATTGTCTTTCAATATTACTCGAACTGCTTGTTGGAAGTCTACTATGCGAGCTATCTCGCGTATTGGGTGTGAGTGGGAGGGTCCGAGCTATGAGACATTGCGTACAAAAGAGCTTCGCCATGAGAAAGAAGCATTGATGAGAGAGCTAGAGCCTCTGAAGGGAACATGGCAGAAGTATGGTTGCACCTTGCTATGTGATGGCTGGTCAGATGTGAGGAAAAGAAATGTCTACAACATTATAGTTTCCTCTTGCAAAGGAACTATGTTCCTTCGTGCTATAGATGCATCAGCTTTAGGGACAGTGGTGACAGGTGCATATGTATGGTCTCATTTGCGCACAGCTATTCTTGAGATTGGTGTAGCAAATGTGGTGCTGGTGATCACAGATAATGGCTCCAATTGTGTGTCCATGGGAAGGATGCTTGAGGATGAGTTTCCCACTATTGTTTGGACACCATGTGCTTCTCATAGTTTGGATCTTGCCATTGAGGACATGGCAAAGTTGCCTTGGGTTTCTCATATATTTTCTAAGCTTTGAGCATGGTAAATTTTGTAACCAAAAGACCCAAGGTCTTGAGCATGTTCAAGGAAAATAGTGACCTCGACCTTTTAAAGCCCTCAAAGACACGGTTTGCTTATATGTTCATAATGTTGGAGAGGGTTGTTCAAGTGCGGCATGGCTTGCTGCATACAGTTGTTTCGCGTGATTGGCAGCAATGGGGGGATAGGAATGAGCCCAAAGCAATTGGTTTCAGCCACATGGTCATGAGAGATGCATGGTGGGAGGAGGCTGCAGCTCTAGTGAAGACAATGAACCCCATGTACAGCGTTCTCCGATTGACAGATATGGAGGGGAGCACCATTGGGCTTCTCTATGAGTTCATGGACAAAGTGGGGGAAGCCCTTGATGCTTGTACTCACCTATCTGCAGACAGGTATCCCGTACTCATGAGTCATCCTTTGAAGTTTAGTATTTTTCCAATTAGCAAAGTGGCATGCTTGGAATTCCTTTTAATCTGTGTTTTCATTTTTTCTAAACATTATTAGTTTTGCCTTTGATTCATAATTTCTTATGAAGGATTGAAGACCTTAAGGAGATCTGGAACACGCGTTGGGATTGGTTTAATAGGCCAATCCATACTGTTGCTCATATCCTTCATCCTCTATGGAGGAATGAGCAGCAATATCTCGATAGAGAATTAGAGGATGGGTGGTCAGCTTATATGAGCAAGATCGTGGGAGATGATGATGATCTGCTTTTGAAGCTGGAGGATGAGCGTCTTCTTTTCCGCAACCGAAGCGGTGTTTTTGGATCATGCAATGCACAGAGAGAGGAGACTCAGTTAGCAGCAGTTTCTTGGTGGGAAAAATATGGCATTGAGGCACCCCACTTGGTAATACTTAACCCTAGAGGCAATACTTTCTTATTACTTGAAAACATGTGGGTATAGCTCAGCAATTGGAAGCTGCCACTAAACTATAAAGTCTGAGAATGTCTCTTGTTTTGTTTCAGAGACGCATAGCGATGCGAGTTCTCTCACAAGACTGTAGCTCTGGACCTTGTGAGAGAAACTGGGGTACATGGGCCTTACTTCATACCAAGAAGAGGAACAGATTGTCCACTGTGCAATTGGAGAGGTTGGTCTTTTGCCACTGCAATCTACGATTGCTCGAGCAAACGAACTACCCCATTGAGCCTCGGCAGGTGAATCCCTACAAAATCGACATCACAAAGTGCAAGGAGATGCCGGTGATTCCACCTGAGGAGGGGGATATCTACGCCATGTTGTACGAGGAGATCACGGCTTCATCTCACCACACCCGATCCTCCCAGGCAGCTGGTGCCAGTACTTTAATTGCACCTGCATCTCATGAGGATGCTTTTTATGAGTCTTCTGGGAGTTCCAGTAGCAGTGAGGAGGAGGCTGATGAGGACATGGATTCGGTTGAGGAGGAAGATGCTGACATTGATGATGAGGCTTGACTTTTGATTTGTGACTTTGTCACTTATTATTGATAGACAGTGCTTTGAATTCCAGTCGTAGTTTGACCTTTTTACCTTCATGGTCCATCACCATGGAGGTCTTGGGAGGTTCATTGATGACTCTAGTTTTTATTATTATCAGTATTCAGTATGTGTGATCAATATGATCAAGATTCAATTATCAATATGTATGATCATTCAGTATGTATGTGTGAAGATGATCATTGAGTACTTTAATATGTATAATGTATGATCATTGATGACTAGCTTTTTGTATGATCAGGATTCAGTATGTATGGTGCTTATACTTGATATGTATGTTTTTTGTATCATGTCTGCACGATGGAGTCACTTACAATCTTTATTTGCACATTTTTGTATATGGCATGATGCATACCCTAGGTATGAATGCACATATTTTCACATTTCGAATGAATTCGAAACCCGTTTCAAACGTATGAAACCCGTTTGAAACCTCCCGTTTCAGAAACTCCTGGCAACTACTTAGTGGCTTATCATAAATTATCTTCGTTTATGACTTTCTTGTATTCTGTTATAATTTTTTTAATTATCAAGTGCTTTTTAAAGTTGCTAGCGAACTTACTGTCCCTATTTGACACCGTTGACTATGGAATTTGTAAAGAAAATGATCGACAACCTTTCATATTAAATCATATCCTTACAGAGCTCTTACTTGGAATATTTACAACAAAATTCATACTATACACTCCCACAGTACCACAAGAACAAGCAAAGGTTGAAGAAGACCTTGACTGTTAGTTACGTTGTACTATGGTTTTTGGCATGACATCCCGATTCCTTTGCATCTATGGCCAATGTCAAATTGAGCCAAGATAGGACACACTTTGCATAAGGTGGATTATGACTCATCTCCAATTACCTTCTCTCTCAAGTCTCTTTGGACACACACATGATGTTGCATCCATAAGTGTATAAAATACTTTATGTCCTTCTCCATTGCTTGCTATCTAGATCTTAGAAAAATCTGCGTCATCTTTATACTTGTCTTTTCTATAAGATCCGATTTTCATGTTCTGTTTGATTTTGGCTACCTCTGAAGAAGGTATGGTCTGCAGCATTTTAGGAGTTCATATTCTCACTATTTCAATTGGGTGCAGCTGATGGATTGCGAGCAGACAAATTTTTTGAGATGGATTCTAGTGGAAAATTTAGGGCGCCTTACTTAAGATCTATCATTCGAAATAAAGGACGTTGGGGTGTCTCTCATGCTCGGCCTCCCACAGAGTCTCGACCTGGACATGTTGCAATAATTGCTGGCTTTTATGAGGATCCAAGTGCAGTCACAAAGGGTGAGTTTCTTTTGTAGGCTTCATTCCCTTCACGAGCAATCTCAAACTAGTTGTGAGGATTAGGCAGTCTTCTTGATAGTAAGATGCATGTAGATGTTACTTTCTTGGACTGAAACAAAGGAATTATTTCTCTCTGACAGTATGATGATTTTCGTGGTACTCTTTCTAATAAGGTGATGTAAATAGAATCAGTGATATCCTTATGCGCTATCTTCAAAAGTGGTCTCGTTTTGGTGGCTTTCTTGTTAGGAAGCTCCGGATGGTAACTAGTGTGACCATACTTCTGATGCTGTTATGTGCCAGTGTCTTTGTCTGCAGCTGTTTTTAATGATATTTACTGAATGTGCTTTCAATCTTTAGATCCCTGCATCTCTTTTGCCAACTGCCTTTACATTCTAATCATGTATCTCTATCAAAGTTGATCTCAGGGTTTGATTACAAATGGCACTCATTGAAATTGTATCTTGAAGCTAGAACAAGGGAGCATTATTGGGATTTTTATGTGCTCTGTAAATAGGTGTTTGATTCACTGCGCCTTTGATGTTGTGGGTCATTCAGCCATTTGAACTCTTTTTTTTTTTTTTTGCCAAGAAGTAGTAAATTCTTTTAATGCTTGAAAAAACCATACACCAAGTCGATCCACGAACGAGCTACTGCTCCTCCCCGCTCCCTTGCTGCACCCTCTCCCTCAGCCCGTCCCTCCCTCTCTCCCTTGCCCTCAGCCCCTCCCTCTCCCTCAGCCACTCCCTCCCTTCTCCTCCTCCCCTTCAGCCCGCCCCCTTCCAGCCCGCTCCCTCTCCTCCCCCTCTCAGCCTGCTCCTCCGCCCCCTCCCTGCCTGCTCCCCCGCCCCCTCCCTGCCTCTCCGCCCCCTCCCTGCCTCTCAGCCCGGCCCCTCCTCTCCCTCTCCTCCCCCTTCCCTTCACCCCCCGCTCCCTCTCCTCCCCCTCTCAGCCTGCTCCTCCGCCCCCTCCCTGCCTGCTTCTCCGCCCCCTCCCTGCCTCTCAGCCCGCCCCTTCCTCTCCCTCTCCTCTCCCTCTCAGCCTGCACCACCCCCTCCCTGCCCCTCCCTCTCCTTCCTCTCCCTCTCCTCTCCCTCTCAGCCCGCCCCCTCCCTGCCCCTCAGCCCGCCCCCTTCCTGCCTCTCCTTCCTCTCCCTTTCCTCTCCCTAGCCTGCCCCCTCCCTCCCTCTCAGCCTGCCCCCTCCCCTTCAGCCTCTCCCCTTTACCCCTCCCCTCCTCGCCCCTTCCCCCCGCTCCTCCTCACCTCCTTTCCCTTTTCTCTACCCCCCTATCTCCCGCAGCTTTTTTTGGAGCGGTAGGAGCCTCCAAATTGTTAGAGTCGGCCTCCTCACCTCGATTGGTGATGGATACTCCGTCAACCAATCCTACTCCACCTCCACCAGCCGCGAAAACTATTACCTTTTCTAAAGATGAGTTGCAGTAGCTCAAGAAGGATGTAGAGCTTGAATGCTCTACCATGTTGCTAGCACGCATCTTGGGGTCACACCCCTCCAGATCCCAAGCCAGAGACTTGATGCTTGCGGCTCTCCCCCAGACCTCACTCCACGATTGTTAGATGTTCGTCTTTTGGGACGAGGTTTTTTCCAGGTTGTTTTTGACACTCTAGAGGCTGCGAGCACTGTGCTCAAGGCTGAGTTTTTACACCTGGGACACAGGAAGATCTTCTTTGAAGCCTTTCATATTGGTTTCGACCCAGTGGAGGCAGATAAGGAAATCTTTTCGCTCTTCATCAGATTCCCCGGGCTTCCCCAGGTTTACCATCGACTTCTTTCTGTTATTGGGGAGCATTTTGGCGCAGCTGCTGAGATCCCACCCCTCCCTGGGTTGCCACTGACTGCAGCAGAGGCAACCAAGGCTGATGGGGTACCTAGAGTTAGGGTCCTCTGTAAGGATCCTAACCTCAAGATGGATCATGTTATGATCCAGCGCCCAGATGGTTCCTTTTTTCGCCAGAGAGTAGAGATTTCAGGCAGACAGGACTAGTGCATGATATGCAGGACCATTGGACACTTTGCCAGGGATTGCCCCAGGAAGAAGAAAAGGCCCAAGAAGCCCTCTGGTACAGCTACCGTCCCATGGCCTCGATAGGGGGGACAGGGGGGTGGTATAGGTCCAACACTTGCTCCTCGGCCTCGACAGAGGGGTGGTACAGGTCCAGCACCTGCTCCTCGACCTTCGCATGGCGGTCCTCCTCAGGATGGTGGTGATACAGGTCCAACACCTGCTCCTCGGCCTCGACAGGGGGTGGTACAGGTCCATCACCTGCTCCTCGATCCCCACCTACCTCAGGGGCACGCGACGCTCTCCAGTGGGTTCCCGCACGTGTGCAGATCCCTCCTTCAGTTCACGAGGGTACATTAGTGGACTCTGCTTCACCTCGAGCTGTCCCTCCAGTCTCACCTTGCACAGTCCGAGACACTGAAGCTTCGACCTCCTCCTCGGTTGCAGCTTCTTCCCTAGATCCAGCGGTGCCAGACGCTCTTCTTGAGGCAGTAGAGGTCTCCGCGGTTGGGCAGACACAGGATAGAGAGCAGTACTTACTTCCTCCCTTGGATAGGGGGAAGGAGATGGTTTACACTATTGATCCTCTTCCCTGAGAAGGGATCCTTCGCACTCCGGTGTCTGGCTTGCTTCACAGGAACTCGTTTTCAGCCCTGGCAGATGGTTCAGATTTCCCAGAGGAGAAGTTTGTGCCCGCTACTTTTGGGGAGCCAGTGATTACCGTGCTCCCAAATGGCGCGCAATGTGAAGATGATATCTTGCTTGATGGCTACTAGAGTAGCCGTCGGAGGGATCGACTAGCCCCCCATCACCCTACTACATTTGGCCACCCATACGTTCTAGGCAGTGATGCTAGAGACAATCTTCCAAACACTATCCTCCGGGAGAGCTGGTGGGCTGAACTGCGTCATGGATCTCAATCCGGGAAACCTGCTGTCCATGTATCCTATAAGCCGGTGTGACATGGTCGATTGCAAAGGCGTGGCCTCCCTCCATGAGCCAGGCCACCATCCCCCACGTGAAATCCTTGTTCATCCTCTGCATGCTAGCAACAATCGTAAGGGCCGCCAACCCAATCCGTTGTGCAGCGAGGCAGCCCCAAAGACAGTGTGGGATGGTCTCCCAAAACTCCATCCCCACAACCAGTGCATCTGCCATCAATCTGCATATGCTCTAACTAGGGGCCGATGGGCAGACCCCCATGCGCCAACAACCAGAAGAAGTAAGAGATCTTCCGCAACACAAACTCGTCTAGAGGCGGGGCGAAAATCGGCCTATGACCTCTCGTAGGACATCTTGCTCTAGTGGCGCTCCCTCGAAGGGGACCATGCTACTGCCTCCAACTGTAGACGACGCCTGATGCACGTGTATACGAGAAGGAGACCTCCTCTATCCGATCCGAGTGCCCTATGCGGGCAGGCCAAAACCACTCCCCTAGGTCTCGCTGAAGGTCGCAAGGGTTTGCCCTCCCAAATCCAAAGGCGCCAATCCGCTCCCTCTGGGGTTGATAAGATGATGGAGGGATCGATGTACCAAGTCCTGCCCAAGCGACCCACAATCCTGACCCTCTACCACTTTAGGTCCTCTAGGTCCACCTATGTCTCCTCCTCCAACTCCGACTCGTCTTGCAATGAGCCTCTTGGTCCCACCCGATAGAAACGAGACTGGGGGGAACCAAGAGACTCCCGAAAAAAGTAGATCCGGAGTGGTACCCCTGTCCGCGAGAACTATCTTGTTGACCAGCAATGGGGGGTCCAGGGGCTATGTAGTCCCTCCCACCATGAGTCCGGGATCGCTCCCTCAATCTCCTGCATCGTGATACCTGCTCCTCGGAGGTAGGAGAGGGCCTGTCTGCGGTCCTCTATCTCTCTAGGAAGTTGTCTCCATGTCCCAAAGGATTTGGCTGGTCCCTTGTCCCATTGTGTCCATCTGATATGAGTTCGCTTCCCCAACATGTGCCTCTCTAGTCTCTGACATCTGGGTGCCATATGAGAGGCTGCCTCTCAAACTCCTCTTTGCAAGACGGTCTAGCCCGTATGAGTCCTGCTGCCAATCTTTGCCACATTCTGTAGAGACTCCGCATCAACGGAGACCCCCTTTCTGTCAACGGAGCCTCGGAGAAGATCCACCTGTAGGACTGCTGCTATTGCCCCCTAGTGCAAGGTGTGTTCCCAAGAAGCCTCGGCTGGAGTAGGAGTTTCCAAGGTTCCACACCCGAAGTAAGGCCTCTCACAACCAGCTTGCCCAAGAGGGCTCTGCTCTGCATCTTTGGGTCAGTAATGCCAAGTCCCCCCTGGGTCTGTGTGGCAAGATCACTGTTTGCCAAGCCACCTTGGCTCTAGTGTTGTGTGTGCCATCCGATCCCGACTAGAGGAAATACTAGGCGCCGTAGCTGCTCCATGCAGCCCCGATGAAAACACCAACACGAGGCGATGTACCAGGCTGTGGCTAAGAGTACGTGGTTCACCACTAGTGCACGATCCGCAAGCGAGAGTTTGGCAGAGCTCCAATATAAGAGCAGCTTGACACTCTCTAGGACCGGGCTGAACTGCTACTCTGCCGAAATGTCAATGCCTACCTGGTAGCCCAGGTAACGCGCCGTCCCTGCTCTCGGGATCGAACAAAAGCTAAAATCAGTTGCCCAATCTCGAACCTCCGCAGTGTCCTCCGAGCCTATGAAGAAACCAACGGATTTAGTCCAATTTACGCGAGCTCCGGAAGTCTCAGAATAAATGGCTAAGGCCCCTTTGACCCTCTCGAGGATGGCCGCAGAGCCATCCACATATAGCGCTGTGCCATCTGTGAACTCGGAGTCAAGGAGCTCCTCCTCCTGTTTGATCGGAAGTCGTAATACCAAGAGTGTGGGAGCACAGGAAGTAACCTAAGGCCTCTGCCACAAAAAGGAAAAGATAAGGGGCCAGCAGGCAGCCCTAGCTCATTGAGCGGGAGAGAGAGATTGTGTGGCCCCCAATAATCATCTGGTTGGAGCTACCCGCATAGAGAGCTGATACCCCTCTAATCCATCTCTTAGAGAAACCAAGCCTCTGTGTGGTCCCCTCCAAGAAGGACCACTCCACTTTGTCATATGCCTTCTTGAAATCGAGAAGAACGACGAGCGGTTCCTCCTCCTCCGTGGCCCAGTCCACTGCCTCCCAGAACATGAAGATGTTATCCAGGATGCCACGCTCCTGGACAAAACCGGTTTGCGTCTCATGAATGATATCTGGGAGGTGGGGTCTCAGACGTAGACTTAAGACCTTAGCCAAGATCTTGTAAGTGGTGTCCAGAAGGGTAATCGACCTCCATTGCCGAATGTTTGACTTGTCAGCCCCCTTCGGAAGTAGGCATATCCAACCTCTGCTCAAGGAGCGTGGGAGTCATCTTTAGTCAAAGATCTCCT
Organism: Dipteris shenzhenensis; assembly: GCF_047967505.1. Classification (NCBI taxonomy): domain Eukaryota; kingdom Viridiplantae; phylum Streptophyta; class Polypodiopsida; order Gleicheniales; family Dipteridaceae; genus Dipteris; species Dipteris shenzhenensis. The sequence goes on from NC_141615.1 coordinate 12,075,642, forward strand.
AGCAGGTTAGTCTGAAAGGGGTGGAGATATGTTCCCAGCATCGAAAAAAGGTCAGGGTTAGGCCATCCTCGCTAGGGCACTTTTGGGCTGGAAGGGCCTCCCACAACTCCTTGTCCGTGAAAGGAGCCTCTAACCGTCTAGTAAGGCCGTGCGAAACTACTGAGGGGACCTGCTTCCAAACCGCCTCTCTAGCCAGAATGGTGGTGGGCGATACCTCCTCTAACTGAAAAAGTTGGCTGTAGAAGGCTGTAGTTAGCTCAAGGATCTCCTACGGGTCCGTACTCATGTGTCCCTGTGGGTCTCAAAGTCGCTGAAGTTGGGCTCCTGCGGACCGTGGTCCGGTGGTTTGAAAGAACTGTCGGGTCATCCTATCTCCCTACTGGACCCACCTGGCCCGGGAAGAATGGTATGAGAACTCTGCTCTGCGAACCTCCAAATCCCAAGCGTGCACACTCCAGACGATCCCTAAGCCACTGGGATCCTGGATCCTACCTTGAGTCTCTCGATAGATGCAAGGTCTCTGTGAAGGGCTCTCTTCCGCTCGTGAAGAGCCCTCTCCGTCGAGGGCCTGACTTTGGAGCTCCCGACTGCTCCGCTGAATCCTCTTTGCCACCCAAGCCGCCTAAGCCTCCTCGGGTCTACTCTCGGGCTTTCTCCAGAGATCTTCTATCAACTGGTGAACGTTCGCATCTTGGAAGAGAACATCTGAAATACGAACCCTTTTTTTGGGGAGTCCTCGACGGGGCTGCTCTAAGTGCAGTACTGTTGGAGAATTGTCGGACATAGTGGTGCCTGCTGAAATGCCAGTGGAGCCACCGCGTAGTGAAGCCCTATCCCCGATATAGAATCTATCCAGACGCTCCAGTAGTCAATCCTGACTTCGTTGGCCGAAGGAGAAGCGCAAGCTGCTTGGGGTCCTAGAAAACTCAGGCTCTCGCTAGGGGTCCTTGCCAAGGACCGCAAAGATGAACTGCTCCCAAGTACTCCTCTCCCTTGCTGACATCTCTGCAAAAGAAGCTCCTCCCTGCTTATCCTCTAGGAACTCAAGATTATTGAAGTCCCCTCCAACAATCCATGAGTCCACCTCTGGGAGGCAATCCGTGAGCTATCGCCAGAAAGCCGGGTGGTGCTGTCTGCAAGCGGGTGCGTATACGCTCAAGACACCAATCTGAGTCTCTCCTACCTGAAGGCCCATCCACACTGCGTGGCCTGGAATGAGCTCACCCTGCGCAAAAATGTCTGGGGCTACCGCCTGGGATTGTGAGATGCAGACCCCTTTGCTCTTGCCCACTGGCCCCTCCCAAGGAGAAGATGGTGACGGCGTGTGGTGTCTGCTGCGGAAAACATGTGCTCCTGAATCAAGAGAAAGTTCACTGGTCCACCTACTAGAGCCTGCTACAGTGCTTGACGAAGAATCAGGTACTGCGGCTGATTGCGTGCCGAGTCATGAAGGCCATGCACATTCTAGCTAACTACGGTCAAACTCATGGGGAAGGGGCGACAGTGAACAAGGTTCGCATGTGCGTGGAAGCATGCTCTAAGAAACCTGACTTCAGTGACTTCGCTGGAGGTTTGGAGGGAGAGTGATCTGTGTCCCTGCGCCGACGGACTAGAGTTGCTCTTGCTCAATTCCTACCCTGCGTGCCCAATACTGCATGAAGGAGACATGTACACCGAAGAGGTCGGCGCACTATTGAAGGGTTCAGAAGTGAGGCTGTGAGAGAACCGTTTCTGTTGGCAGGCAGATCACGGCTACAACTAGGCCTGACCTTGGCTTCGTTGGAGAGAAGCCAAACTGGAAGTACAAAGAACCTCCGTGAGCGAGCCAAAGGTCCATGCCCTGAGGTCCCATCCACTCATCCATCATCTGGTATATCTGGTGCTCCACCATTGCGTCGAAGAGATCTGGTGTCCACTTCTCCACCCCTGTGGAGGCTCTGTCACCATTGTCGCCTCCGACTCTGTTGGGTACTCCAAAACTGTGCCAAACGCTCGTCCAATGGAAGAAAGAATGGACCTGTATTCTCGCGGAAGTCCCGGGAAGTAGAGTGTCACTGGGAAGCGAGGAACATGGTGAGTCGAGTCCATGTCCTCCACCGTGAAGCCATGATACCAAGGGATGAGGTAAACTAGGTGGGGTCCCAGGAGGATAGGGCTACGCTCCACGAGAGTCAGAGCGGTATCCGAGGAGCCTAGGTGGAGGAGGAAAACACCGCGTCCATAGATAGTGACCTCTTGAATGTGGTCACCATCTAGTGCCAGGTTGGAGTGGATCCAATCCCGAATCTGCCTCCTTGAGGGAGTGAGGCCTACTATCCTGCCCATAACAGCCCTGTCTTGTAAGAGGTTCACTGTGTGCTGTACCTGTTGCTTATCCGCTGGTGACAGAAGAACTTTGACAGCTGGGGGAGTCGAGGGTGCTGCCATAGAGCTCCTCTCTCCAGACCAAAGGTTACCACCAAGGTCCTAGTCACTAGCTTTAAGCAATAACTGCACCACTTGCAAAAGGCGCGAAAAGGAGGAGGAGAAGAAAGAAGCAAAAGGTGCCCGTCATAGGAAGGCCCCCCCAGAAACCGGCCGAACCACAATGAAATGAAGTGTCTATGAATCATCGAAAGAAGTGATGTAATATCCGTGGAAGGAAAATACTGAAGTGAAGGCGCAGCCCTAGAGTACTTCCAAAGTTTGCCTGCCCTTGAGGAGAGCTAGTAGACCACAAAAGGAGGTGGCTAGGTCGGCTGATCTGTCACTACCAGCCCAAAGATCAAGGGCTGTCTGAGTGAAGATGATTTGACGCCCACTGAGCCGCCTATACACCTTTCTTAAGGTAGGATATTCGAGATAAGGCTGCCAACTCCCTGGGAGTGCCAAAAACGAGGAGAGAAGGGGTCGCCTAATCGTGCCCCTCACCTTGCTGCCGCTGCCCCGTACGGTGGGCTAGGCATGTAGTTATGCACTTGGAGCAAGGTCTGGTTGCGGGCGTCGGGCTGGAGAAGGGCTGGCGTCAATGGCGGGCTAGATAGACACAATGGGCCAGGCCAATACTGCCAGTGGCTGGCTGCTGGCCCTTCGAATGAATACCAAGGAGGCGCCAACACCTCGCAACAGCTATGCCTAGCTAGAGACCCTGCAGGTGGCTAGGAGCTGCCATGCAGCTCAGAAGAGGCACCAAACAAAAGGAGGAGGGTCGCAAAACAGCGTGCCCTTGCCGTACTGTCGCGTGGACTGCGTCACACCTACTTGGTGAGCTGGAGGTCTGGGAGCGGAGGAGAAGATCAAAGGAGGAGGGAGAGAGGAAAGGGGGGGGAGTCGAGGGTGCAGCTCGTAGGTAGAAGAAGGATCTCGAATCAAGAACCCTCGAATGAAACCAGCCATTTGAACTCTTCCGCAAGTCCATATTGCAGAATCATTGATTTTGATAGTCGTTTGTTTGGTGGTGCCTGACTCTTAAAAAAAGAGGCTTACATTGGAGACATTTTTCTTGTGTTCTGTAAATAGGTGTTTGATTTCACTATGCCTTTGATGTTGTGGGGCATTCAGCCATTTGAACTCTTCCCCGAGCCTTTGATGTCCATATTGCAGAATCACTGATTTTGCTAGTCATGTATTTGGTGGTGCCCGACTCAAAAAAAGAGAGGCTTGCATCAGGTACATTTTTCTTGATTTGGTTGAGCAGTGACAAAAAACGATTCCTGTATTCCCTATCATACCATCTTTCTGGACTGTCCTACCTGCCTTTTCTTTCTTTGGTTGTACTCTACCTGCCTTTTCTTTCTATCTTAAGTGGTGCGTTGCCCTATCAGCTAGATTTAGATGCTCGTCTGTGAGAGACTAAAATGAAATTATTTAGTCTTCACAAGCAGTTGTAGCTTGAATGAAGAGATTTTGGACTACCTTTTGATCAGCCTTCTCCTTTAGTGCTAGCCTTTGTCATGGCTGAGTCTGCCGTTCACCTCCGGAGTGCCGAAAGGAACTCAGTACGAAGACTTTGTATAAATGGATGGTCAAGTATGTGTGGGTGTGTGGATTTGTTTGTGTGAGAGCATATGTTTATACTATGGTCTAGACCCACTGTTGGGTGTTGATGATGTCAGTGGGGATGTCATAATAGCTAGTCTCTGCTATGCGTGATGGAGTTTATGGTTTTCAACCTTATGAGTGACTATCATGAGATTGAAACTGCACTATATTGTGTTTTTAGAGGATGAGTTTGGGAATGTTCTTGGACTCATCTAGGTATATAGGTATATGTACTCTACGCATGCATGTGCTTGTGTGCCCTCTCTCTTTCTTTGCCCTTTTGGTTTCCTATATTTGATTTAAAAACTGTTGTCACTTTGTAAGTTTAGGTTTAATCTTGTCTATGGAGGTTGGTGTGTGTGCGCACGTGTGAGTGTGCATGTGCCTGTGTGTGCATGTGCGTTTATGTTGGGGGGAGGGAGGTCCAAGTATAAAATGTTTTTGGAACTTTAGAGATTAATTGGAAAGTGATGGGTGTGTGCATATGCCAGCATGCTTGCACGTGTGTGTGTGTGTTGGGGGGGGGGGGGGCATGTGTTGAAGTATGGAATATGTTTTTGAGAACTGAAATTTTGATTGGAACTAATGGGACTAACAGGTTAACAACAATGTCACACAGGTTGGAAAGCAAATCCCGTGGAGTTTGACTCACTTTTCAACAGAAGCAGACACACATTTGCTTTTGGTAGCCCTGATATAGTACCGATGTTTTGTGGGGCTTTGTCGAATAGCCACTGGAAAGCTTACCCTCATGAATACGAAGATTTTGCAACAGGTTGGGGCAACTATATCTGTACAATTAATATAATAAATTGAAATATAGTTAAGATTGCACTTGTCTGCATTGAAGGCTTGTAAATGGATGCTAAGATACATACATGGCTATATGCATGAATATGCACAGATTCAGCAAATTTGTATACGCTTGTTCATAATTCACAACACATACATACACCTGCGCAGGCTTGCTCACAAAAGTGTATATGTTGCAGGCCCTTTGACACAATTGCACTCCTATCAATGCACTCATATACTCTTGATTGTGCACCCAGACATAGCAAATTTATGCACAAGAAATGCTATGTACACAACAAATTTATGCACGAGTAATGCTAGGTACATGCTCATACCCATGAATGCAGCAATACATGTGTGCTACGGGTATAGGAAGTGCTATATCTCACCGAGATGGAGGACCACCTCTGACTCTTCTGAAATAAGGCAATGGGGATCAAGTTCATGACCCATGTATAGCTCAGTAGACTCTGCTGAAAAGGGTGCAACTTGTTACAAAAATCTGAAAATGAACTGTCCAATAAGTGCTGCTATGCCATCGGCTCATAAGTTAGTTCATGTTTGAGTATTGTGAAAGTGAGAGATGAAATAAAACCATTCAAGAGGTTCGATGAAGAAAATTTCACCTCGCAAAATGAAGTCCAAGTTGTAGCTGTCTGCTGATGTAGTGATATGTGTTTCTTTTCGTCGTCGTGGAGTGCCCTGAGAGCCAGACCTTAAAAGCACTAGCTTTGTTTGTTGGCGATGGCTTAAGATGAACTAATGTTGTTTGACAACTTGGATTTAGATAATCTGTGAAGATAGATGATACTTTTAAAATACAGCCAGTGGCCTGTAACCAGCCTTTGATTGTCAAAGGACAGTAGATCTTACTATACTTGCTCACAACACCAAAATACAACCATCATATTCCATTGCCATTGCCATTGCCATTGCCAAATGCAATACTGAAAGCATACAATTCCACAGCATAGCATCACTGAATCACAGAAACAAGGGAGGCTAGAATGCCCCTACTCAATAAGCATACACAGTGACACCTGTTGACCCCAACACTTGGCGCCCCTTGCGGTATTTCTTTATTTACTGGTTAGTTCAATTACAAGGGACGCCCTCCCTGAACTCACCCGCAGGTGCAACCCAGTACAATGCCAACCAATGGCTGTGCAAGTGATCAACACCCAGTGCTATCCACTTGGTTCCCTTCAGTAGCAAAGCATACCACAAACGGAATGATCCAACATCATACCAAGCAATGCATCCTCTCAAATCAAGGCCATCACTGAGTCCAAGGCTTGCCACTGCTCCCCCAGAAAGAGAGTAATGTAACCAGTGTCCCAATCCTCTCTCGGCCTAATGGCAGGGCAACCAACCTTCCAAAGCTCAGCAAAAACAGTAGATGCACACACCAGGAGAAGAAGATAAGAGTTCGGTCAGCAAATGGAGCCTGTTTCCAGCTCGAAACAGCCCTAGAAGATGGTCGACCATCAGTTAACAGGTTCTGGCAGGAGGAGGCTGTCCCTGACTGCCTTCCAGCACTAGAATGAATCACAAGAATAGTCGACCGGAAATCAGCAACCAACCAGCCATAAAGTGGCCCACCCAACTGAGGATTTCAGCCAATAGCAACCTCCGATTTCAGTGTGCACAGCACCAGACAAGAGCCAGGAGATAGGCGACCAGGATTATGGCTTCAAACAGTGAAAAAGCAGCAATATGTCTCGAAGAATATCGAGAAAACCATAAGAAAAGGCTCAGATTGAAGTCGCCTAGGCCCAGGGAGCATGTGCCAGCAACAGGAAACATTAGCATGAGAAGATCTGTCACGGAGAAATCAGCAAAAATGTCTTCAGCCAGCAACAGGGAGCTCCACAAATCCACACGCCCTCAAGAAGAGATTGCTTGGCAGGGATGAAGACCCAGAACAGTAGGATAGGGTTCTAGGATCTTCTAGGTGCTTCCAGATGAGACACACAGGTGCCACAAGTCAGACAGACAGCTCAAATACACACACACAGAGGACACATGGCAAAGTGGACGTGGGAATTTAACGGCTCTAGGGGGTCACTTTTTAGAACATGACTCTAGTGAATGGAACCAAGCTAATAGCACTAGGAATTGCACTTGTTGCACATTTAATCATAGGTACCCTTTGGACATTAATTAATGCCCCTAGCTTGGCACCCCTAGGCCAAATTTAGTGGCGGTTAGTTTAATCACGTCGCCATCACGTCCCCGTGAGATACCCCCCTCTTGAAACATCAAACTATCATGTTTGCTGTCCCAAAATTACAGGAAATATACAAGGGTATCAGAATAGCCATAAACAGCCCATAATCCATACTACAACATCACATGAAGTACAATATACAATGTACAGACGGCAGGACTGCAGATCCATCCATATGGCAGTGCATCAACTGTCTGGAGTGTCATGACCACTCATCATAGAAGTCTCACGGTAGAAACAGTGTCAACATCAGTGCCTTGGGTGGAACTGCAGTGTCACCAAGTGACCTCTAGATATCTTGTGAGCTTGTCTACACTGTGAGAGCGGAGGTGCTACCCCACCCCTTGAGCATCCGGTAATGCTCCAGACCTGTGCTTTGCTGAACCGGGATGAGGTGCTACTGCAGTAGGCTCGAGACCAAATGCCTCAAGGCAGAGCTGCAAAACCTGTGGTGAATCTGCCAATTAATTCTCCTCCAACCAGATCGCATTGTTTGCAAGAGAATTCTTGCACTTCACTCGATAGCGTCTGGAAACTCTACCGTTGATCTTCCGATCCTTATGTGCCACAATTTGCTCAGGAATCAAGACTTTATCTTGCTCATCAACTTCTGGTTGGTCTTCAATTGGCATATCCTATGGCACCTCCATGAAAAGGCTTCAACAAGCTAACATGGAAAGCATTGTGAATGGTCCACTTCTCAGGTAACTTCAACCTGTAAGCTACCTCATTGATCTTCTCAAGAACTTGAAAGGGCCTGTAGTACGTCATATTCAGCTTGGAATACAGTCAACCCATGTAGTGGGTGTCTGCCTCTGAAGAAGAAGGTTAGACCACTACTGCATCGCATTACCTTTGAGGAATGTGGCTGCCTTCCTGATTTTTGAGGACTATGTGAAATAGCCTCTAGCATATGCCAGGTCAAACTGCTGCAAAAAGATGAAAGCCTTCATCCTATCTGCATGTCCATTGAAGGTCTCAAATTTCACTGCCGCCCCTCCCTCCTTGTAATCCTTCATCTTAAGCCTGGGTTCCAGACGATCATAACCAGGGGGCTGCAAATAAGGAGGCTGCTGTCCTTGGGGTCCTTCTGGAGCTTGTATAACACTCCCCACAGCAAGATTTGTTGGCACAAGCGGTACTGCTTGATTGTGAGACACCATGGGACTGCCTCCCTACATTCCAAGCTGTATCCCCACATTAGCATACATACGATTTGGGGCTGGCTGTGTGGTCATGGCTTGGAATATAGATCCTCCACCAAAGTGGGATGGCTGAACCACATGCTGTGGTTGGGCTTGCTGCCCTTGCTGCATATTTTGAGCATTGCTGCCATGCTCATTCCCATTTGGTCCTTGCCTCTGTGGCATTGCAAGTGGCTGTACCACAGGTGTCTGTGGCTCTGGTAGTGGCTGGAGCATGCAATTTTTAAACATGAGAAAGAGGCACGTGGTTTTCAATGATAATGACAAGGTATACTACAATATCAAAGGACCTAAAAAGCGTGCCCATGTGCCAGGCTCTATCACTTCAAATGTGGATGATTTCAATGTACTCAATTATAAAGTGACATCTTATCTGGAGTGGATGAGTTCATTGGTTCCGAGAAACAAAATGATTTTAGAAGCGGAGCCTTATCTGGGGTGGATGAATTCTTGCACAGTGAGAAGGGCAAAGATTTCAATAGCGATATCTTGTCAAGTGTGGATGAGTTCATGCAGCCCTGGCATTTGGCTGTACGCTTGGGTCTACACCCAATGCAAGTGTACTAGCAGGGTTATGTACTTGTGCAGCTGGCTGCCCCAAAAGTGGTAGTACTTGGCTTCCCTGAGGAGCATGCTGCCCAATACATCAGCCTATGTATTCTGCCCTTCATGGGCTGCATCTTGCACTCTTGTTGGAGGGTGCGCTCCCCTTGACTGCTGCTCTAGCTCAGACTCTGAGTCTGCATCATAACCTTGTCTTATATGCTCCATATTAAAGGCAATGGATGGTTGCACCAAGACAAATAAGCAGATACTTTCTCTGCCCAAGAGGGACTCCTCTGGATGATTTGATGAGGGTCTTGGCAATGGAACCACTGTAAATGTCACGGGGGTGTGAAATAATGTACTACAAGATTGTGACAACTTTGGTTTTAAAAGTCCAAGCGTGGGCTTAATAATGTGTAACTTAACGCGGCCATGGTGCCTAACACATAAGCGTAATTAATCCCTAGGCCCAAAGGCATTCCAAGGAATTAAAAGAGTGGTGGTTGGAAAATGATGACGTGGCATATTTAATGGGCCCCCTAGAGGGCCATGTACCTTTCGTGGCCCCCCTAGAGTTCCAGGTGGCTCTAGTGCCTTCTGCATGCTCCTTTGCCATTCTTGGACCTTCCTGGGCCTTCTAAACTTCACATGTGTGGTTTTCTCTCTGATCTTCTCCCTTTGTTGAGATTTTGGATTGGGTTTTCAGCGTCCTTCAGCTGAATTCTGTTTTTCTTCATAACTCCTCACTGTTGGAATAACTGAAAGGAAAGCAAAGAGTGGACACAAACTCAGAATACTTGCATTACTTGGTTGTAGAATGAAGAAGAGTGAGGTCCTTAAGTAGGCACCTCATACATGCTCACTGACATCACTGATGACTTCAGAGCTCCACAATCATCTCCTCAATCTGCTCCTAGATTCTCTCAATCATCCTATGTGGCTTTTCCACCACCTAACTGTGCTTGTGGGCACCTAACTGTGCCTCTAGCACTCACACATAGAAACATAAGGTGTGCTTGAGGCATACACCTTGAGATATCCCAACAAACCCCCCCTCAAGGAAATGCCTCGGGCTATGTCAAGGATACATCTAGTTTCATAGTTTCTCATGCCATCTCATGGTGGTCAAGGATAAATCTATGGCTAGGTTCTCATGCTAGCAAGGGTTCCCTTGGGTGTAAGGTAAACAGAAAGGGATACAAACAGACCTTCCAATGGTTATCTCCCCTACATGTACATGCACACAATGTCTGTAGGAGGTACCATGGAACAAAACATACACATGGCCTACATCATAAGGTGACCAGAGGTGTTTACAAAACACACAAAACACAATAGTTTATTTTCATTATTTTGGAGGACTATCCAGGCTGAGTACCTTGACATAAAAAGAGAGATCTGGAGCATACATAGAGATGATTTAAAATGCATAATCTTCATGGGATGCCTCATCTTGTGGAGGCAAAATATCCATGTCAAGGCAAGGTCTTACCACATGGGCAGTGTCTAGTGCCTTATAAGATGGTACTATGATAGAACAAGTGGATCTGAAAGTCATAACCTTCAAGAGAACAATTATCTTGTCATCTCCATAGTTGTGTAGAGAAGCATATCTGACCTTCATCTTTTTCTTATACTTGGAGTTAAATAAAAGTGCCATGAGAGTGTAGATCTCTGTATTTGCTTCCTTTTTGGCAACCATTGTTTTGGCAATCTTCAACAAGGAAGTCAGATTGGCATTTTCATCCTTTGTAGCATAACAAGACATTGCTTTATGTTTTGGCTTTTCACATATTTGGCATAAGCAAGCCATGAGAGGCTCTAACCCAAGTATTGGGTAGTGTCTTCTCTCTTACAGGTAAAAAGAACTGAAATACTTCCAAAGTATAGCCACTTGATGTAGCAAATAGTAGTGACTAGTTTTCAAACAATGATGCTACTTTTGCATGCTTCATAGGAGTGAATGAAATAAACACTTTCCAATCACGTCTAGCAAGTCAAAACAAAGCTGAAGCAACACTTATAGTGAAGTTATTAAAAACTTCAAAAGACCAGAAATGCTAGAGTAGCATTTTATGTAGCATCATTTTCAAAAGTATGTCAAAACTGTCAAAACTAGAGAGCTGAACTTGGAGGGCTCATATCACACTCTTCAAAGCAAAAGAAAGAGGGCTTTCTGAGGCAAAAGAAAGCTGGTATACCACAGTAGATCCTCTGGGAAGAAGAGGCGAAAATATGCGTCAGGTCGCCTTCACCTTCATGAACAAAGTCGACTGGTTTTTCTCTGTTTTCTCCTTCAATATGCAGCCATTGCTGCTCAGATTTCAGCACAAGGTAGCTCTAGGTATGGAGAAGCTTGCCCTGGAAGGAATTAAGAAAAGACAGAGCAGGTGCAGAGAACTTGCAGTAGAGGATTTCGACGACTTTTCTGTAATGGCGACGAGCAGCGCGCGAATTTTGTCGATTCCTTCCAGCCCAAAGTTCGCCCCAACCAGAGGGATCTCCAGCAGAAAGGGCGTGGGAAATGGTTGAGGATTGAAGGAGAACAAGCTCAACCAAAATTTTGGGAGAAGAGGGAGAGATGGTGAAGAAGAAGAAGAAGAAGAAGATGATGATGTGGCAGAAATGGGCTCAAGGAGGATCAAATGGCTCTGATACCATGTTGGAATAACTGAAAGGAAAGCAAAGAGTGGACACAAACTCAGAATACTTGCATTACTTGGTTGTAGAATGAAGAAGAGTGAGGTCCTTAAGTAGGCACCTCATACATGCTCACTGACATCACTGATGACTTCAGAGCTCCACAATCATCTCCTCAATCTGCTCCTAGATTCTCTCAATCATCCTATGTGGCTTTTCCACCACCTAACTGTGCTTGTGGGCACCTAACTGTGTCTCTAGCACTCACACATAGAAACATAAGGTGTGCCTGAGGCATACACCTTGAGATATCCCAACACTCACCCGTTTGGATTCCTCGACTTCCGTTTGGCCCGATGGCTTCCCCTTTGCCTCCCCTTCGCAGTGATATGCTTTTCCTTCCGTGCGTTTGGTAGAACGGGCAGAGCTGATCACTTCTTTTGCTGGTCGAATTTGCAAAAGTGTCTTTTTATGGATTTTTTTGCTTCTACAGCCTCTTGGGCCTCTCCTCTTGCAAAGCTAGGTCCCATGCGCTGGTTGACTGGTTTTTCTCAGTTTTGGATGACTTTCCGGCGATGAAACTTCTCCAAAACCTTCCTCTCTGAAGCATGCTTCTTTTGAACCCAAGAACTCTCACTTCTTCGTGACAGAAGTGCTTGTTTTCGCATTTTTTAGTGGAATTCTTGCTGGTCGGCTCTTGTAAATGCTCTTTCTCCATGCCTTTGCACTCCTCTTTGGCTGAGAATGCAATTGGGCATTGGCTACTATGTCCTCTTGGTGATTGAGGACTTGGTTTGAGTTTTCAGGGCTTGGTGAGTTGTGATTTTGTTGCTGTAATTTCTTTTTTCCATAAGCTATTGGTTGGCCTCGTGTGCCGCCTCTTTCTTGGTTCACAGGTGCCGAGGCAGTGTTACATGAGTCATTCTTTGGTTGGGTACTTTGCTGATTTTATTTTGGAGATTTGAAAAGCTTTGTGAATGCCATCTGGAAACCACTCAAACAGAGTGCAGCTGGGGTGCAGTGTGATTGCATATGGACAGCCAATGGAATTGCACTCGGAAAAGAGAATGCCTTTGGATTGAGTCTATGGGTTAAGTGCACTTATGTGATGGTGTTCTATGCTTGAAAGCCTTGCGAAGGCTCAATGAATTGGGGCTGCGTGCTCAGTTGCAGGGAAGGTCTCGTAGATGCAACTTGTAATCATTTCACTGTGAAATATAAAGAAATACCGAAAGGGGCGCCACGGTGTTTGGGGCCAATCGGGTGCACTTGTCTATGTTTGTTGAGCAGGGGCATTCTAGCCTCCATCCCTTTTTCAGTGGTTTTGTTTGTGAGCAAATGGGTAAATGCCAAATGGTGATCATGCAATGGTTAATGGTTGTGATATATGCTTTGTGAGTTGTAAATAAGTGCTGAAGTGATTAAAGGTTTAGTTCCACTGCCCTCTGAGTGATTAGAGGCCGGTTTCATTGGTTCCGTTGCTGGGACACCACACACTCTTCCTCAAGAGGTGGGCCTCGGTAGTTTGGTGGAAGGATATCTTTGCTGCACTTTTTGACAGCTGAATATTACAGCCATAAACATGGTGAGTACCCATGAGCAAGAGAGCTCCACAACTCCTCAAAGGAGAAGGCAGGAAAGCCTTAATGATCCAGCTAGTGTACAGCTGCAGGGAGCACAACAAATGCCTTTTGAGCAGGCCACACATGAAGCTACAACTCAGCTCAACGGTGATACTAGTTCTAGGAGTGAGTCAGATGATGCTACTATGTTGAATGCATAGCTTGCAAGTGCAGTGATTGCTTTGACTCAGCTGACTCAAAACTTGGCTCAGATTGTGCAAACAAATGCCAAGAAGAAGAAGAAATCAAGAAAGCACAAGCACGGAAAGAGTGAGTACACACATGCATCAGCTTCTCATGGCGGACAGCACACTCATGCATCAGTTTCCCATGAGGGACAGCCATAAAAAATGACTCAGAAAGTGACTTCCAAGAGAGAGGAATCCCCCAAAAGAGCACTTGAGAAAGAGGTACAAAAAGTACAGCCAGTGCAACAGTATGAGCAGCCAGCACAAGGCCTTGGTTTGGGTACTTCTACTCCTCAAAATAATAATGTGCAGTCCATAAATGTGGCTCAGCCACCTCAGCCATATTTGAGGCAGCAACCTGAATATTATGGTACAGATTCTATCTTTGATGCTATGTTGATTTCACCGCCAACTGGGCATATAAAGCAAGCCATGTACGACAATGTGGGAATGTAGCCAGGCATGCAAGCCACAGCACATGCTCCCATGCCTAATGTTCAGCCAAGCATGGCTCTCCCTAGTGAAGGGAATGCTGCAAAAATACAGCCATCTTTGGGACAGCCAACATCAAATGTATATAAAGAATTTAAGGATGGTGGTTCTCATGTTAAGTTTGAGACATATAATGGAGTAGAGGATCAGTACTGCAAAAATACAGCCCTCACATTCCTTCAACAGTTTGATGCTGCATTTCTTGGGGGTTTGTTTACAGAAGCATCCAAGATGAGGAAGGTTGCCACATATAAAAATAAAATTATGGCAAACGACTGTTTCAAAAGGGAGGAAAAGCTGAATTCAAAGCTGGTCAAAGGCGTGGACAGCCTAATAAACAGCCCCGTACCAAGTTATCTGATGGAGAGAAAAAGTTACTCATGGAACAAAACAAATGTTTTATATGCAAAGGAGAGGGACACCGCTCTTATGATTGCCCATCCAAGAAAAGAGACAGATCAGATGATGATAAGAATGATGATAAACAGGCTGATCGGAAGGGCAAAAGGCCTAAACCTTCCGCAGGACTTCTTCCAGATGTGATTGGGAGTTTGCCACATGCACATGATGAAGAGGAAACGAAAAAGACTGAGATGTGCAGAGCATGGGGAAAATTAGAAATCAGAATTGTTTGTTTTTCTTTGTGGGGCAAAGGCAAATTTCATAACTCCTGATATGGCAAGAAGGCTCGGCATCAAGCCTGAGGAAATGGGGCCATCCGGCATGTGTGATATGGCCAACCTTGAACTCAACACACCTGTCACTCCTATCATTGGCAAGTTGAGGATGCATATCCAGGGATATCAGGATGGAGAGGACTTCTACATTATGCCTTTACTAGAGTGTGATGCTTTGCTTGGGATGCCTTGGATGTACAGGGTGGGGGCTGATGTGCAGATGAGAAACAAGAAGATTTCTTTAACTCATAGAGGCAAAAATCATGTATTTGATGTAAAGTTGAAAGTGGAGTCCATCCCTGTAGTTTCAGCTTCTTGTATTTCCAATGTAATAGAGCGTCATATTTCAGCGTACTTGATTTTTGTCAAAGAGGATAGCCAACCAGTTCAGGAAGGCTCTACTCTTTCTGCTTTAGATAGAGAAAGGGTTGCTTTTATTTCAGATTTTCAGGATTGTTTCTCAGATGCACTTCCTCAAGAATTACCTCCCAAGAGGCCCGAGGATCATCAAATTGATATAATTCCAGGAAGCTCACCGCCTAATATACCTCCCTATCATGTCAGGAAGGCATAACAGGAAGAGATAATGTCACAAGTGAAGGAACTCTTGCAAAAGGGATTAATATAGCCAAGTAATTCTCCTTACTGTTCCCTACGTTGCTTGTGCAAAAGAAGGATGGCAGTTGGAGAATGTGTATTGATTATAGGGCTTTGAATAAAGTCACAATTAAGAACCGTTATCCAATTCCACGCATTGATGATATATTGGATCGGTTGGAAGGTTCCTCAATGTTCAGTCGTATTGACCTTAAAAGTGGATACCATTAGATAAGGATACGGCCTGAAGATGTCTACAAGACTGTCTTCCGCACTTCATTTGGCTTATATGAGTTCCTTGTGATGCCTTTTGGTTTGACTAATGCACTTGCCACTTTCAATAGAATGATGGACATGATTTTAAGAGCACACAGAAAGTTTGTGGGCACTTTCTTCGATGACATCATTGTGTTCTCTAAAAATGAGCAGGAGCACAGGAAACACCTCACTATTGTGTTTCAAGAGTTGAAAAGACACAAGCTGTTAATAAACACCAAGAAAAGTGAGTTCTTTATGCATGAGATTCATTTTCTCGATCATATAGTGTCAAAGGATGGAGTCAAGATGGATCTTGCAAAAGTTGAGGCCATAAGGAGTTGGCCAATTCTAAAAAATCTGCATGAAGTCAGAAGCTTCCTTGGGTTGTGTCCATACTATCGGAGGTTTATAAAGTACTTTTGCAGAAATTGCTTCTCCCTTGCATGCTTTACAGAAGAAAGCTGTATCGTTTCGGTGGGGACCAAAGGAAAATGCAACTTTTGAAGAGATGAAGCAAAAGTTGTGTTCTGAACCCGTTATTATCTTGCCAGATCTTGCAAAACCCTTTGCTGTAACTTGTGATGCATGTGGGAACAGCATAGGAGGCACTTTGATGCAGGATGGCAGAGTGGCTGCATATGAGAGTAGAGTTCTCAAAGATGCTGAATTGTACTTGCAAACATACGAGAAGGAAATGTTAGCAGTGATACATGCTTTGACCACATGGAAACATTACCTTCTTGGACCTGATTTTTATGTGTAGACAGATCATCAATCACTTAGATATTTTCTCACGCAGAGAAAATTATCTGAAAAGCACATGAGATGGGATAACTTTCTCTCAATGTTTCATTTTCAAATTGTACATGTGCCGGGTAACAAAAATGTCGTGGCTGATGCACTTTCCAGGAAACCACAGCTTGAGGCAGTCTCCAAGAAACCCAGTGTTTCAGCAGTGAGCATTGCTTACAACAATGTGTTAGATGTGATGAAAGATCAGTATGTTAATGATGCTGAATTTTCAACTATTTATGATCAGCTTTCTGATGGTCAAAGGCATGATCACTATATGTTGAAAGAGGGTTTCATTTTGATGCATGGACGACTATGTGTCACTGATCAGATGTGACCTAAAGTCATAATGGAAAGTCATGCTCCTCCATATGCAGGACATAGGGGAATTGCAGCAACAATTACAGCAGTGGAGCAATACTTTCATTGGCCATCTTTGAGGAAAGATGTGGAAGAATATGTGAGAACATGCATGGTTTGTCAGAAAGCAAAGTTTGACAGGCAGAAGGCACCTAGGTTGTTACACCCTTTGCCAATTCTGGATAGACCATGGCAAAGCATAGCTATGGATTTTGTGTTTGATCTTCCACGTACTCCTACTTGACATGATGGATTGTGGACAATAATTTGCAGGTTTAGCAAACAAGCTCACTTTGTGCTAGTAAGAAAGAAAATTACAGCAGATTAAATGGCCAAATTGTTTCTGCAGCATGTTTTCAAGTATCAGGGGATGCCTGAATCCATAATTAGTGATTTTGATCCGAGGATGACCAGCCTCTTTTGGAGAGGACTGTTTGAAAATATGGGCACTACGCTGAATTTTTCGTCATCTTTTCACCCTCAGTCTGATGGAGAATCGGAGCAGGAAAACTCTACCATCCTGGATATGTTTAAATGCTATGTCTCAGACCACAAAAGCCAATGGGAGCATTATTTGCCTTTTTTGGAATATGCTTACAATCATACGGTGCACACATCCACAGGTAAAGCACCTTTTGAAATAGTGGAAGGTGTTAGGAAGATACCTCCCATTTTGCATACAAAAGAAAAAATCTTCGAAGCTGATTTTTTTGTGGAAAGCCTTGAAGAGGCCTACAAGAAGATCAAATATGCCTTGCAAAGAAGTCAGGACAAGCAGAAAAGAGTAGTAGATAAGCACCGCAGGGAAGTGGTATTCACAGAAGGTGATTGGGTTTTGTTGCGTTTTCAGAAGGCAAGGCTGAAAAATAAGAAATGCAAGGAAAGGTTGTACACAAAGTTGAACATGCGTTACTATGGTCCTTTCCTAGGTTTCTGAAAAGATAAACGAGGTAGCTTACAGGCTGAAGTTGCCTCCGCATTGGAAGATACATAATGCCTTTCATGTGAGCTTGTTAAAGCAATATCATGGAGATGTTCCCGAGGATTTACCTGATGAGGTACAGCTTGAAGAGGAAGAACATAATGAACTTATGGACCAAGAGCAGATTCTGGCACACAGAGATAGAAAGCTCAAGGGTAAAGTTATCCGTCGCTACTTGGTAAAATTTCAAAATTACCCATCACTCGATGCGAAATGGATGGAGAAAGGTGAACTGGTAGATTCACTTGGGGTATTGCAGCTATACCTTGATGCTTTTGAGTTAGAGCCGACTGCGGTCCAGGCTCCTACAGGTAGTTCAGCAGAGCAAGCGTATGGAGCATTTCCTAGTGTTCGAGAGGGGGGTAGCACCTCCACTCCTTCAGTATAGACGGGCTCACTGTGATTTCATGAGATTGCTTGATGACACTGTATGTTTCATCCGAGATACTGAGTTGACAGTATTTCTGCTGTGAGACTTCATGATATTGATGCATCTTGACTATTGATCGCTGAGGATCACATAGGTTTTGAGCAGTGTATATGGATGGATGCATGCCTCTCCTAGCCATATTTTCACTGTCTCTGTATACTATAGCTGCGGCTTTCTTGTATACTCTTTCATGGTATATTTTATGCTCGCTCCTATGTTTTGGGGCAGCAAACTGTGGTTTGTTGTTTCAAGAGAGGGATATGTCATGGGACTTTAATATACTACAAGACTGGGACAACTTTGGTTTTAAAAGTCCAAGCGTGGGCTTAATAATGTGTAATTAAATGTGGCATGGTGCCTAGCACATAAGCGTAATTAATCCCTAGGTCCAAAGGCATTCCAAGGAATTAAAAGAGTGGTTGTTGGAAAATGATGACGTGGCATTTTTAATAGGCCTCCTAAAGGGCCATGTATCTTCAGTGGCCCCTAGGTGGCTCTAGTGTCTTCTACATGCTCCTTTGCCATTCTTGGACCTTCCTGGGCCTTCTAAACTTCACATGTGTGGTTGCTCCTTAAACACCTTGTGTCCAGTTTACTTTTTACAGATGTCCTTTCTATTTGGAGAAACTCTCGTATTTTCGTGCCAAAACGTCATCACAGTAGCAATGACTTCCGCACTTAGGCTGTCTCTTCTTTTCTTGTGTTCTGTTGAAGCCCACAGACTTATCGGATCGGGATGATCGTGCATTGCTTCTGCTCTACATTCAACCGAGTTGCGTTCATCCTTCTAATTGAAAACATCTTCGACATTGTGTGCCCAAGCCGTTTCTCCTTTGTTTCAAGGGACACCAACATAGCTAATGTCACCCTCTTTGCACCTAGTTGATCTAAGCTGTGCACCCCTTTCACTTTGTGTAGTCCATTTCTCAGGTTAGAGAGCATCGCTTCTTGGGCGTGCATCTCCCGAGGTTGGGATTCCTCGACTTCCGTTTGGCCCGATGGCTTCTCCTCTGCCTCCCCTTCGCAGTGATATGCTTTTCCCTCCGTGCGTTTGCTAGAACGGGCAAAGCTGATTACTTCTTTTGTTGGTCAAATTTGCAAAAGTGGCTTTTTTTGGATTTTTTTACTTCTACAGCCTCCTGCGCCTCTCCTCTTGCAAAGCTACAGCTTTCTGTTGAATTTTGAGTGGTCCCATGCACTGGTTGACTGGTTTTCCTCAGTTTTGGATGACTTTCCGGAGATGAAACTTCTCCAAAACCTTCTCAATGCATTCATCTCTGAAGCTCTCTTCTTTTGAACCCAAGAACTCTCACTTCTTCGCGACAGAAGTGCTTCTTTTCACATTTTTCAGTGGAATTCTTGCTAGTCGACTCTTGTAAATGCTCTTTCTCCATGCCTTTGCACTCCTCTTTGGCTGAGAATGCAATTGGGCATTGGCTACTATGTCCTCTTGGTGATTGAGGACTTGGTTTGAGTTTTCAGGGCTTGGTGAGTTGTGATTTTGCTGCTGCAATTTCTTTTTTCCATAAGCTATTGGTTGGCCTCGTGTGCCGCCTCTTTCTTGGTTCACAGGTGCCCAGGCAGTGCTACATGAGTCATTCTTTGGTTGGGTACTTTGCTGATTTTATTTTGGAGCTTTGAAAAGCTTTGTGAATGCCATCTGGAAACCACTCAAACAGAGTGCAGCTGGGGTGCAATGTGATTGCATCTGGACAGCCAATGGAATTGCACTCGGAAAAGAGAATGCCTTTGGATTGAGCCTATGGGTTAAGTGCACTTATGTGATGGTGTTCTATGCTTGAAAGCCTTGCGAAGGCTCATTGAATTGGGACTGCGTGCTCAGTTGCAGGAAAAGTCTCCCAGATGCAGCTTGTAATCATTTCACTGTGAAATATAAAGAAATACCGAAAGGGGGGCCACGGTGTTTGGGGCCAATCGGGTGCACTTGTCTGTGTTTGTTGAGTAGGGGCATCTAGCCTACATCCCTTTTTCAGTGGTTTTGTTTGTGAACAAATGGGTAAATGCCAAATGGTGATCATGCAATGGTTAATGGTTGTGATATATGCTTTGTGAGCTTAAAGGTTTAGTTCCACTGCCCTTTGAGTGATTAGAGGCCGGTTTCAGTAACCAGCCTTTGATTGACAAAGGGCTGTAGACCTTACTATACTTGCTCACAACGCCAAAATACAACCATCATATTCCATTGCCATTGCCAAATGCAATACCGAAAGCATAGAATTCCACAACATAGCATCATTGAATCACAGAAACAAGAGAGGCTAGAATGCCCCTACTCAATAAGCATACACAGTGACACCTATTGGCCCCAACGACGCCCTTGCGGTATTTCTTTATTTACTGGTTAGTTCAATTACAAGGGACTCCCTCCCTGAACTCACCCGCAGGTGCAACCTCGTACAATGCCAACCAGTGGCTGTGTAGGTGACCAACGCCCAGTGCTATCCACTTGGTTCCCTTTAGTAGCAAAGCATACCACAAACGGAAGGATTCAACATCATACCAAGCAATGCATCCTCACAAATCAAGGCCATCATTGAGTCCAAGGGTTGCCACTGCTCCCCCAGGAAGAGAGTAACACAACCAGTGTCCCAATCCTCTCCCGGCCTAATGGCAGGGCAACGAACCCTTTCAAAGCTCAGCAAAAACAGTAGTTGCACACACTAGGAGAAGAAGATAAGAGTACTTCTAGCAAATGGAACCTGTTTCCAGCTCGAACAGTCCCAGAAGACAGCTCAAACACACACACACACACAGGACACATGGCAAAGTGGACGTTGGAATTTAATGGCTCTAGGGGGTCACTTTTTAAAACATGACCCTAGTGAATGGAACCAAGCTAATAGCTCTAGGAATTGCACTTGTTGCACATTTAATCATAGGTACCCTTTGGACATTAATTAATGCCCCTAACTCGGCACCCCTAGGCCAAATTCAGTGGCGGTTAATTTAATTATGTCGCCATCATGTCCCCGTGACATTGGCCTACGCTGACAGGCAGCAGGTTTCGTTCTGCGAGGGAGATTTGAACGCGGGCAGCTGCTCAGGTGGGTGAGCACCCAAACTGACTGAGACTGTCCTTCTGATTGAGTGGTCCACTGATTATCTACATACATGTTTGCACGTGTGTACAACTGCCATTGGGCACTGAATCTTATGAAGACTGTGGTGACATCATAGTCTTGAATTCAAATGCCAGGGATCCCCTTTCAAGTGCATATTTAACCCGAGTCTGCCCTTCTTATTCGAAGCTTGACTGAACTGCTAGAGTTTAGCATCTCATGTACAGCTAGTGAGGGCTTCTATGTGGGTGTGCCCGCCCATGTCAGGATAGGTATTACTGTATGCTTGTGCCTATTCATAGGCTGTTTTGCAGGGCACATTGGCCGAGGTTGTAGGGCACTTTAGCCCATATAATAGGGGTTGGCCAAACCAGGGCTAAACCCAGGTCAGGTCAACCTACCCAGCCTGGGTCGGTTGAGTGACCCTAGGGTCGGCCATGTGGCAGCCCCTGAGTTGGCCACTGCAGGCCCTATTTATTGGGTCCTGCCTCACTTATGTTAGTATCTTCTGTAGCAGTTCCTCTCCTCTATTTGGGTGTTCCCCTTGCTGTAATATAGAGTTGCAATTGCCTCACATTGCCTCTGATTTGTGTCAATTCTCTATCTCTCTCTCTAACGTATGCTTCCGGACTTTTCCACTCTCACATGGTATGAGACTACAGGCAGTTCGGTCAGAAAGAAGGAAAGAAAGAAAGAAAGTCTATTAACGTCCACGGGAGACCAAAAGTCTATGGGACAATAAAAATCCATCTAATACAACAGCTTGGGGAGGGCATAGGGCAGCTCCCAAGGAGTGCATAAAGCAACTCCAGTTACTTAAATTGCCTAAATTATATCCTGAAAAAAACATATATAATCGGCCATACATCATTTTAAGACTGAGAGTCTTTTGGTTTTGATTTAAACTCCTTAATAAGTACTATTCCTCCGCGATACGCTGCCCACTTACCATCCTTCCTGGCAGCCTTAACCTTTGCTAATTCTGTTGCTTTATACTTCAGTTGAGCTCTTGTAAGTTCCTCAGCTATCCATAGCTTATTACCTTTCAGCTTGTAGGACTGTCGTAGGATCTTGGGTCTTAAATTTCGTGAGTTAAATGTAATAACAAGAGACAGTAGATTTCCGGCGGACATTTGTAGGGTATAGCACTGTCTTTGTGGCTGCTCTTCTAACTATGATTGAGGGTGATTTTGTTGTGCTGCTGCTCCTTGTCTACAAGTGCTAGCCTTCGTCATGGCTTAGTCTGCCCTTCACCTCCATAGTGTTGACAAAAACTCAAGACGAAGACTTTGTATAAATGGACGCTCAAGTATGTGTGGGTGTGTGGATTTGTATGTGTGAGAGCATATGTTTATACTATGGTCTACACCCACTGTTGGGCGCTGATGACCGTCAGTGGGGATGTCATAGTAGCTAGTCCCTGCTATGCGTGATGGAGTTTATGGTTTTCAACCTTATGAGTGACTATCATGAGATTGAAAGTGCACTATGTTGTGTTTTTAGAGGATGAGTTTGGGCAAGTTGCTGGACTCATCTAGGTATATGCTCTGCTTCTTGTCTACAAGTCTAGTTCGAGGCTGCTTTCAACCCTGGTTCGTCATGGCTGAGTCTGCCCTTCTCCTCCGGAGTGCTGACAGAAACTTAGGACGAAGACTTTGTATAAATGGATGCTCAAGTATGTGTGGGTGTGTGGATTTGTATGTGTGAGAGCATATGTTTATACTATGGTATACACCCGCGGTTGGGCGTTGATGACTGTCAATGGGGATGTCATAGTAGCTTAGAAATCGATCAATAGAGGGTACGCATAGTGGAAGACTGATAGAATAGCCCAGGAGCTCACACAGTCTGTGGGGAGTGGAATCACAAACTTCTTAAACTTATGTGCATCAAATAGATGTGCAGACTCATCAATAGACAATGAACAGCCAGATATAGAAGCTACCAAAACAATATATTTCTGTCCAAAACTATGGGCACAACAAAAGAGAGAGAGATACAAAGTTCCACCAGAGCGTGGTCCTTTGATCTTACTGCAAGGTACATCTACTATGTGTCGGATATCTTTAGACTTGAGCCCGCGTGCTCCACCTCGAGCGTATGTAGACTCTCCGTCCAGATCACAATATCTTGTTGCCTTGAGAGACAGCCAAGGTTCCACCCCTAGAAAGCTCTGCAGCACACCTTCAACTCTCCTTCACCTCCAGTATGAGGCCCAAGGGAGTGGCTTCTGGCTGTTCCTGTCTGCTCCTGTTTTTGCTGAACTGTTGGATGCGAAATGCCCTGCCAAAAGGCTCCTTTTATAGGCCCCAAAGGGGCTCAAAACTGACCTACTTGAAGGGGCCTCCTGGCCGACTTTGTCTGTCCACCAACTGACCGCTGTGGGCACTTCTCTAGTGCTGTGTGCTGGCCGACCAGCCAGCCCAGCCCTATTTAAGGGCAGGGCCATGCCCATATGCTTATGCAGGGGCCAGTCCATTGGCCAGCCCATAATCAGGCCTGGTTGGCTGGCTATACCCAGCCCAACCACCCTATTTTCACGGGCCGACCCCTGCTGCTGCACACCTGTCTTCATTGCGCCATTTCCAGAGCATGTTGCAGGCCTTGTGCCTGCCCACAAACCTCGCCAAGTAGCTCGCCATGTGGGCTTCTGTACCCGGGGATACCCCGCCATCTTGCTGCTCATCAGAATCGTCTTGCCAGGGCAGATCCAAGACATGCTGCCCCCGCCATCTCCCCTGCACAAAGGCAACATGTGTTGCAGCCACTTTGATGCCTCGAGGTACATGATCTCTCTCTTCTTTGATGTGAGGTGCTGCCATGTGGCAGCCCCCTCTCTTTCTTTTCTCTTTGGCACATCCTGCCCAAGGTCTTCCTCCCCCATGCTCTCCTCATATAGGGGCTTACAAATGGGGAGGTGACCTTTCCAACAGCTAGTCCGTGTATGCATGATGGAGTTTATGGTTTTCAACCTTGTGAGTGACTATCATGAGATTGAAACTACACTATGTTGTGTTTTTGGAGGATGAGTTTGGGCATGCTCCTGGACTCATCTAGGTATATGATGCTCCTTGTCTACAAGTCTAGTTTGAGGCTGCTTTCAACCCTAGTCCGTAGGGAGTATTCGTAGCTGCAAGGTGGTCGGCAGAAGATTGGCTAGGAGCGCTATATCTTGGCAGGGTCAGAATTTAGCGCGAGACTGCAAGGAAGGGATGCGTGTTGGGATTGTCTTGGCCCATATCCCACCCACCCTTTTTTGCCCATGGATGAAACCATCGCATGTGTCTTAACTAAGATTGTATAGATCCAGCTAGGGTCATTGCTTTCATTTCAGGATCCATCCATGTGTTGAGGAAGGAATTGTTTCAAGTTAGTCACAGTTGTCTGGCTCCCCCGTGCACGAATGACAAGGACAAGTTAAACGGAGGAAATTACGCTCACTGGAAACTACAGCTGAAGATTTGGTTCATTCATAAGGGATTATGGGAGCTTATTTAGGGTTTGAGAAGAAACCTGAGTGTCCTTCCAATCCCAAGAAGTGGACCTAGGTTCAAGAGGAGCTTGCTTGCCCTTGGCCCATCATGACTTTATGCTAGTACACAACCTATAAAATGCAGCCTTATTAGGCAGGGTAAAACCTCTAGAAAGAAGGGGGGGGGGGAAATGGGGTTTTTGTTTATGTATGAACGGGGCATTCAGCTCTCGTTCTCCATCAACAAGAATATGAGGTACTTCAACACTCCTTGTTGGCCTTGGAAGGAGGAGACCCATGGAATGATTGGAGCTTTGTATCTCATCCCTTTTAGCTTTTGTAATGTCTCTCTCGGGAGGGAATAGGTAGTTGCGACCCATTGTTATGTGTTTTCTCTTCCCTTGTGTTGTGTAACCAACTTTCCTAGGTAAGTCCATATAACACCCTGTATACAAGTCTGAAGGGGGGGCGGTGTGAAGGGATGAACGCCAACTTTTAAACGTGAAGAGAAGGAACTCGAGAGGGTAGATGAAGTTATTCAATGCAACGAACCACCAAACCCTTAGGAAAGAGTGAGTTAACAGTGCGGCGAGCAAAGCTTCTACCCCCGAGGAGCGTGCTTGCCCTTGGCTCATCATGACTTTATGCTCTCACACTCAATCTTTCCGCTCACACATTCACACACACTCACACCACAACACCTAGTTATGTATTTTGTGGCAAGTTCTTGCTTCTTCGTTCGAGGGACCTTGTCTTTCTTTGTAGGAGCTTTTGTCATTGTTGCATGGGGGGTCAAATAAATGACCCTCTTCATGAGTCTGCCTTATATATATATAATCCTTGAGATGCATGGCATAATCATCTGGAATACCAAATCAAACCAATGGTTAGGGCATTTGAGAGACCTTAGCTTCAAGTCTCATTATTTAAACCTCCAATGAGAACACAAAGGTCAACCCTAGCCATGACTAACCTACATAAATACTCTTCAATTCTCATGGATGGAACGGCTAAGTAGTTGTGGAAACGGCTTTAAGATTATATAATGTACCTAAGGAAAATGTTCACCCCATGGGAACATCGCAATCTATGTACAAGAAATGGCAACTGCCAAAATGCACGCACACACACACACACACATATATATATGCATGCATGCATACAGAGAGAGAGAGAGAGAGAGAGAGAGAGAGAGAGAGAGAGAGAGAGAGAGATGACTCCAAGAACATGCCCAAACTCATCCTTAACACACACATAGTGGAGTTTCAATCTCATGATAGTCACTCATAAGGTTGAAAGCCATAAATTCCATCATGCATAGCAGGGACTAGCTACTATGACATCCCCACTGACGTCATCAGCGCCCAACAGTGGGTGTAGACCATAGTATAAACATATGCTCTCACACATACAAATCCACACACCCACACATACTTGAGCATCCATTTATACAAAGGTCTTCGTACTGAGTTTTTGTTGGCACTCCGGAGGTGAAGGGCAGACTCATCCATTACAAAATGCATAGTCTATTCCTAGAGCCATTTCCCAATAGAACCAACTTTTACATCTTGGTTTAAGAATAACCATGGACCTTGCATGATATACCACTCCAAAGATTGTGAGCTCCTGGCAGGTCAGGTATCACAAGCATTATTTAGGCCTATGGAATCTATTGATTCTCCCCCAAGTACTACTCGGTACCTTCATGGTCTCATTCCTCACACACACTTTTCATAACCCCAAGATACATGAGCTCATGCATAGTGTCTAAAAATGCTTCTTATACCAGTAATGGATTAAATCGCTTTAGACCACAATATTGTAACCACACAATACCAATAATGCGTTAGGATAGGGAGCATGGTTAAATTGAACCTTGCTGGTCCAAATAACACCCATGGGAGAGTCACAAAAAGTGTCAATGAACATTTATGTCACACTTAACCGGCTTTGAATAATTTTGACAAGAGTTGAATTTTATTTCAAATAAAAATTTACATATAACTGGACCAAATCTACCGGCTTTGAATAATTTTTACAAGAGTTGACTTTTATTTCAAATAAAAATTTACATATAACTGGACCAAATCTTCAATTTTGACAAACTGCTCATCAGTTTTGGATGATTGAAGCAATCAACACCTTCTCATGTCTGCAAAATCAATTAATGAAGAAAGAAGACTTAGTAGGAAAAAAATCCTCACCCAATACAATAAAATCTCAACATAATGAGAACCCTACAAAAAAAAATTTGTTACTGGTTCAGCATTCAATCGTGGACGAATTGCATAATGCAGCCAAATAAATGGCATAGGGAAGGTTCTTAAGCTTATTAAGTGGCCTGCTGACTTCTTTTGGTTGGTTAACAGTGCTATTGCAAAAGGTTTCCCAAAAGCAAGGTTTGTTACTGGATTGGCCTTTAATCATTATGATTTCCATGTAGTCAAACAAATGGCACAGCAAAATTCCTTTATCTTAATGAGATGCATATGAGTAAAGATTCATTATTGGATAAGCCTTCAATGTCACGAGCAACATAGACCAGGAGCACTCCTTGTATACATATACAGATTATAAATGTGTAGCACTCTTTATACATGAGCTTTTCTGATACGGAAGACATCTTATATGTACCAAGACATAGATATAAACAGATAATGACATATCATAAACCACCATCCTTTCCTTATTTCATGGAGAATTACATGAATGGGGGGTGCTAGATCTGATATTCAGACCAGTTTTGAGAGGATCAAGATTATGAATTCAGGGACTAGAGGCTCTGTCATTGTTCAGGTGTAATGTCTGTTCAGGTTTTTGTCTATCGATTTGAGATACCTTAAGAGTTCGATTAGGAGAAGCACGAAAGTAGCTGCACAGGGTTGAGTGAGAGTCGAGACCTTAGAAGACAGATCCTAGGCGGTACCTCCCTTGTTACTATACCACATCTTTTGCTTGCTTGGCTCTATAGGTAGGGGAGGCGGCTGACACAAATTCTTGATGGGCATCAAGGTGTCATGAAAATAGTAGATCCTCATCAATGAGGATTTTCAGACTCTCTACGTCAACCACTTCATGGAGTAGATTATTTAAATTTCTACATTCTTGTACTGTGTTTCTTGTTTCGTACATACTTTTATGAGACTTTCTGGAAATTTTTATTGCACCTTATAATTTGTATGCTATTCTGAGTAGTCTGGGAGGTCCTTAAGGATGAATTCAAATATAAGGCTTTGGTGCCACAGACCATATGTAATCAGGATAAAGACTTTGGTCCCAGAGACCATATGTATCCCCGGCAGACAACAGTTAAAGTTTCTTGTTTTGATAGGCCATTAGATATTAGAAATTTGCTGCTTTGTAAGAGTAGAGCTGTATCTTAATTGACGGGATGGTGATTTGCAGATGCATCATTTCTTGATGAATGGTCATTTGGTCGGATTCAGGAGTTGTTGAACCAGTCAAAGACAGAGCCAGAAATTCAAGTTTTATTGCAGGAAGATCAATTGGTGATATTCTTGCACCTCCTTGGTTGTGATACAAATGGCCATGCGCACCGGCCATTTTCACCAGTTTACCTGAACAATGTAAATGTGGTGGACAATGGTGTCAAACGGACAGTTCAACTTATGGAAGAAATCTTTCCAGACCAACGCACTGCTTATATATTTACAGCAGACCACGGAATGAGTGACAAAGGTGTGTACTCTTGGGACTACCATGAGCTTAGCAGCTGTACTGTTTGCTTTCCTCTAACCTGATGAGTTTGGCCATGCTTTCGGATTCATCATGTATACATACATATCGTGACAAAATTTCGTACTCTTGAATGTGTGTGCATTGATGTTTTGGCATTTGGATTTGTTGATTTGCTACCTCATCCCTGCTTTGTCATTATGTGTGCTTTTTGAGATCTCTGCATGTACAAGCGTGCTTGCTTGGCCCTCAAAGCTGCAAATAAAACTCCTAAGGCTTAGCGTGACATGCTGTAGTTCTTCTTTGAGGTCAGGCTTAATTAGGCACAGTATCTCCCTGTGAATGAACACGATATCTGATATTTGAATGTTTTGTAAGATGGTCCTTGAATTTCTGGTATCTTTGGCCTTCATTTTGTGGAAATGGTCTTAATAGTGCCACCTTGTGGGCGGACATGAGTGAGCCTAGAATCTGAAGCATTCCACAGAAGCTGTGTTCTCACGTTTTCTTTGTACTATTCTCGGGGTTTTGCCTGGATTGATTGGTCTGTCATCCTTCCTTTGGGAGGCTTCTTGTATTTACAAATCTTACTATGGATTTAGACACAAATACCGTTTGCTTGACGTGAAAAAAGGCATTGAAAGGATGTCCAAGCTGCCCCTCTTACTTGTGTTCTATGAATCTGTTAGCTTACCTTTAATTTTTCTTTTCATTGATTAAACAGGAAGTCATGGAGATGGTCATCCAGCAAACACAGAGACACCCTTGGTAGCTTGGGGAGCTGGTATCAGAAAGCCTAGTCCTGCAAGTCCAGAAGACTATGGCGATGATGAAGCAAAATTTATTGATCAACATGAACATCATATGCCCACACCATCTAGCTGGGGTCTCCGAGATTTGGAACGTGTGGATGTCAATCAGGGTGACATCGCACCTCTTATGGTGATGGGCTCTTGATCTGAGTACTCTTCCTACCACATTCATCAATTTCTTTTGCTTGCTTGGTCCTAGTTGTCAACGGCTTTACGTATGTTGATGAGAGTATGTTTTGCCCCTTTGCTTTGTTTTCTCACGTTATTGCTTTTTTCTCTGTTTTGATGCAAAAACTTCTGAATTTACATTATTAGATGGAAGTTACCATTTGTTCTACCTTCCCTGCTTGTAGCTTTGTGAATGTCTTTGTTTTAGGGATGCCTGCTTGGAGTATCCTCTTAATGCCTGTAATTTTGATACTTAACTTATTTCAATTCTCCACCTGTAAGTGCTGCTGCTTAGCCACATAGGCATTCTGACATCAATCTTGGTTTTGTGCATTTTTCCTGTTTGGTGTTGGCAGTCAATGCTTCTTGGTCTCCCTTGCCCCATGAATTCTGTTGGTACATTGCCAATTGCATATTTGGACTTCGATGAGGTGACTCTCTACCCTCTTGACTACTGTTTTTCTAAATTTGATTGTGCCGATACTACAAATATTTGTACCGATACACGTTGCTCTCAATAATGAGGGAGTCCCAACTTTCAAACATAGAAAAACCACTCATATTCCGGAAGTTGTTTATTTGAACTGTTGTTTTAAGGTGTATGTTGCTACATGCCATGTTTCTTTAAGATTGTCTACAATACAAATACTGTTAGGTGAGTAAACCATTTGGACTGCTTAACTCTCTATAGTATCTTGTTGAACACCCATGATAGCTTGCCTGCTGAAATAAAGTTTGGAACCTGTGCGCCCATGAATCTATCTGGATTCTGGATTCTGCCGACGTGAGGATTTGATTGACTGAGGATATACTTGCTGTGTTTCTTGCAGGCAGAGCAGGCTGAAGCAGTTTTTGCAAATGCAAAGCAGATACTCAATCAGTTTCTTCAGAAGTCCCGTATCCAGATTTGGTGAAGTTTTGCTGTCTAGAAAGAGGGCAGATTGATTTTAATCAGAAACTGGAATGGATTTCTTCTAATCCTTTGGGATAAAAGCAGTTGCTTATATGCCCTGAAACTCTTAAGATCTTAGCAGAAACACGAGCATGCACATGATGCTGTCTCTTAACAAGGGGAGTTATGTTTACTATGATTTACTAGTGTCTAAAAGGGTTGTTACTTGCTTACCAATTCTGTTTCCTTAACTGGATTCTACTGCTATAATACAGGGCTGAAACAAGCAACATCTTTGAACTTCAAGCCATTCATACCTCTTGCTGGATACGTCACAAACCTTCAAAAAATAAGCAAGCTTATTAATCAGCGTCAATATGAGCCTGCTTTACAATCAGCACAAGAGCTCATCAACCTGTCTCTTGCAGGATTGCATTATTTCCAGACATATGATTGGTTTTTTTTGATGACCTCGATCACAATGGGCTATCTGGGCTGGATGGTATACATAATTTTGTATGTCGTTAGAAACTACACATCGATTATCTTTCGCCAATCTAAAGCAACATTGAAATTATATTCTATTGCGCAGAGAAAACAATTTGTGAGTTCTCTCCTTCCACCGCTTCTTTTATATTTGAATTTTGTATTACATGTAGAAGGAAAACTAATGTGATGTTCTTCTTTATTCCATTGATCTTCTTCTACAAAATGCTGACTGCATCCAGATTCCACGAAGTTGTCGATGCTGTCTGTCACCTACTAGAACTATTTGTTTGGTCTTGTCTGTTGTGCTTTGAAATTGAAAAAGTCTGCACTTGAACGTGTTGTTGGATTTGAGTCTCCTTTTGGTAAGAATGCATCCAGAGCATATACAGTCTGTTAGCTTGCACCAGATCAAAATGAGAAATCACTGCGGTGGCAATGTGCCTTCATAATTAAAGCTGCACCCTTGATACATACCTGGCCATATGAAATATGAGAATATGATTTCCTTGCACTGACTTGATATACCATCTGCCAATCTTGAACAAAACTCAGTTTCCTTGTTGACATTTCAGATCTCTTCTTTTCTTATATGCTACCTTCTTATATGGTCTTTACGCTGGCTTATGTAAGTCAGCTCCTGTCTGTACATTAGGGTGTGAGGGCTTTTATGTGGATGTGCCTGTCAGAGAGATGTGTAGTGTACTTGTCCGTTCTCACTGTATTCCTGCAGTTGTTTGGGGGAGTTTGCCAAGAGGGCACTGGCTCGATGAAGGGATGTCTGCAGGCATGGTACAGGGGCTGGTCAGGGCTTGGTGAAGGCCACATTTGGACCAGGTAAGCAGGACAGGTTGGGGCCAGCTTTGGCCAACCAATCACCCGACCAGGCAGGTTGGGTTAGACTGACCAGACCACGGGGGTAACTCCCCCCTATAAAATGGGCACTCCTGGCCAGAAAGAAAGTTTATTATAGTCTTCGAAAGGCTGAACGGTCTATGAGACTGAAGGGTTGGAGCTACTAAGGTGGGCATTCACGTCCAAGACTGATATCTGAGATATAGATAAAGAGGAGAGAGATCATATATCGAGATCATAGCTACCAGGGAATGGCATTCCCCAATTTGGAAAGGGGGATTGTATGTTCCAAGAAGTCCCAGTGTCTTGGAATGTCCGAAAAATTCCCAAAATGTTCACCTAGTCTTATGCTATTTTGGCATTCTCAAAACGCGTTCCGGAATACTATTCTTGCCGTTCTCGATTCTGTTATTTGGTGCTGCCGTGGTTTTGGGACAAACCGCCAAAAAAAGCGCTATTTTGCATTGTTTGTGGTGGTCTCCTCTCCTTTGAGCCTTCTCTAAGCCCTGCTGTCAATAGTGTAGCTTCAGGGTTGCGTGTGTGATGCTACTGGAGGTGGAAAGTGAACATGAAGTAGGAAGGGGTCGCTGTGAGAGGTCTGGAGGCGGCTGATGAGGAATGTCATAGAGTGCACATGCCTATGACTGCTATATAGTGGGGTCAGTGAGGGGGAATTGGAATTGCCGCTCCAGAAACTTCCACCAAAATCCTTGGTATGGTTAAATAGAATGTTTGGTAATTTCTCCTCATTTTAGGTGGATGAAATCGCTCTTCTTCTAATAGACCAGACGGTGATATTGTCGTGTACTCTCCGCCTTAGCTGGAAGATGGTCCTTGGTCTTGAGAAAGAAAGAAAGAAAGAAAGTTTATTAAAGTCTTTGGAAGACTGATGGGTCTATGAGACTGTGAAAACCCTGGTACAAATGAGCTGTGAGGGTGGAGCTACTAAACGAGCATCCACACCAATGCAGAATGCAAAAATTGCAAAATGGTAGTACTAAGTACAACATAGTCATGTTAGTGGTCGACTACATATCAAACTGATCATCATCATCAGCATCATCAGGACATCAAGGTGGACGAGGCAATGAAGGCATGAACGCGGCGATAGTGTGCTGTCGGCCGCTCACAGGTGTGGCCCTGTGACGTCTCCTGGTATAACTTTGCGTCCAACAAGGGCTACAGTAACCCTTGTCGGCCGGGCTGCGACTCCGAACAGGGAGGGGATATCCCCAAGTGTAATTAGCGCGTCAACCCTCTGTTTGAGCAATTGAGTCACTGGCTCTGGGTCACGATCATGTTGAGGTCTCGCCTTGTGGGGGTCCTTGTGATGTGGCAGGAAGAACGCAGCGATGGAGCTCTGAGAGGGATCTGTCAAGGGAGAAGTCTGCTTTTGTCTTCGTGATCGAAGTAGCCTCTCGCGGTGCCTGATTGCCTCATGAATGAAAGTTGCCAGGCATCTGTGGTCTGGACTCTGGATAGGAGAGGAATCTTAACAAAACCCTAGAGCTATCTCGGAAGATGGTCCTTGGTCTTGAGAGCAATAACATGATCGCATGAAGAGAAGATGCATAAAAGCATGGCCGCATGAAGACAAGATGCATAAACATGACCGCATGAAGATGCATAGAAACTTTCTTAGTTCTTAAAAATTTCAACAAATAAGGCGGTGAGGAAAAGACCTGGTTGGCTTTGCTACTTTGGCATGGCTAGTTGTACCCTTTCCCTTGGAGAATGCAATTGATTTGTATTTAAGTGCATAAATTTGAGTTGCACAAACTTGTGCCATTGATCATGTGGTTAGAGATATCAGAGCATGCATTGTGTATTGTGCATGGTAGAATTCATGATACGGAGCTTTTTGAAGGAAATCTTATGAAAGTTTAATTTTATGAAGTTGATGGTCTTAAGTCTTTTGCGTTAAAAAAAAGTTATTTCCTTATTGGAAAAATGTAACTCGTGTAACTTATTATGCATTCCATCTTTTTCTTCACTTTTTCTTTCAGAGGGTAGTTTAACTTACTTTTGCCGAATTTCAGGAGTTTTTGGTTGGTCTGATTGCTTTGCATCATTTAATTATCATATTGAAGCAAGGGAAAGCAACAGAAATTATGTCCAAGATTTGGAAACCTCTAACATGCATAACATTCCCTGTGTTTGATGATGTTGAAAATAGGTGCGCATGCTTGGAGCTGCTATCATGGGATTCTGCTCGATTGTTCTTCTAATAGAGCATGCACCAATGCTTTATCATTTTTACCTTGCACTTGCATTGCTGTTGTGGACAGAAATCATAAGTGATGTGGACGTTCTTAGCACTATTTGGAGTGCTGTACGAACATCAAAGCTTGCATTTTTCATAAAAATGTCTGTGGCAGTGGGCACATCCTTTTTGATACTGGAACTTTTGGTATGCTCTCTGTTATTACTGAGTACAAATGCTTTGAATTCGAGACTCTTCCAAAATATTTGTCCAGGTTTTTGCTACTTATTAAGATAAGGTAGGTCATTACATGGTCAACATCGCCTGACTTCAAGTCCAATTGCTGGAAATGGTTTGATGTATCAACCGTTGTTATCATGTGTTTGAGCTTATGTTTCTGGTTTCCCATTGTAAATGAAATCTCAGTCATCTGCTTCTCTTTTTTTAAGATAATTCCTTTTCCCCAACAGTAGATTTATCAAATGCTAAGAACAGCATAATGGTGGCAGATCACCCTTCAAATGCACAACAAAGACTCGTGCCCATTCTCTTCAGCGCATATAAATAAGTCAATGCAGTCCCGTTCTTGGTGGCCATCTTGACAGGACAAAAAGATAACACCCACCCTGGAGATGAAAAGAGTGGCCAACTCTAAAAGTGGGGGTGCGTACCTTATTGTCCTCGTTGCCCTTCGCTGCTTTGAGTTGTGACTCCTGAATGATAGGCTAGGTGTATGCTCTTTGTGATCCTCTAGAGCACGCTCGATGTTACATTTTATGACCTCATAGTCTTCGTCCAATGCCTCTGCCTTTGTAGAGCATCAGTTGGCAGCTTGTTTATGTTCATTTGGGTGGACAACAAAGATACCAAATGGCAATAACTAGCTGATAATGCATCATCATCAAGAATAGGATTTGAACTTTGACTCACAACTCATGAACTTTGGCCAAATTCTTGAACTTTTGGAGAAGTCTCAAGTTTGCAAGGCAATACACCAGCCACTCTAGCTACTTGTGCAAAGCTTGCTTCTTATATTTGTATGAACCGGGGAGTAGGAGCTCTAGTTTCGCGCACACACCCATGCCAAACACTCCTATTGGCTGTAGTTGCTATTCACCAACAAGAGGAACCATGGGATACGATATTATCAATGCCGATTTGTCAGATGAGTAAAGATGCATTCTTTCTATCTTAAGCGGTGCGTTGCCCTATCAGCTAGATGTGTCTAAGCATCTTTTGCTTAGATGCGCGTTTGGGAGACTAAATGAAAAATTATACAGTCTTCACAAGTAGTTGTAGCTTGAATGAAGAGAACGTGGACTACTTTTTGATTAGCCTTCTCCTTTAGTGCTAGCCTTTGTCATGAGACTGAGTCTGTCCTTCACCTCTTGAGTGTCGACAAAAACTCAGTACGAAGACCTTTGATAAATGGATGCTCAAGTATGTGTGGGTGTGTGGATTTTTATGTGTGTGAGCATATGTTTATACTATGGTCTACACCTACCGTTGGGATGTCGTAGTAGCTAGTCCTTGACTATCATGAGATTGAAACTGCACTCTGTGTTGTTTTTGTAGAGGATGAGTTTGGGCATGTTCTTGGATACATACATACATACATACATACATACATACATACATACATATATATATATATATATAGAGAGAGAGAGAGAGAGAGAGAGAGAGAGAGAGAGAGAGAGAGTCTATTAACGTCCACTGGAGACCAAAAGGTCTATGGGACAGCAAGAAACCCTCTAGTACATCTGCTTTAGGGAGGGCACATGGCAGCTTCCAAGGAGTGCAAAAAGCAACCCCAATTATTTAGAGTACCTACATGATATTCTGGAAGAGTAAACAGCCATACATCTGTTTAAGTCTTTTGGTTTTGATTTAAACTCTTTGATTAGTGCTATGCCTTCACGATAAACGGCCCATTTTCCATCCTTTCTGGCAGCCCTGACTTTAGCTAATTCAGTTGCCTTAATCTTGAGTTGAGTTTGTGTAAGCTCCTTTGCTATCCATACTTTGGTGCCCTTCAGTTTGTAACATTGTCGAAGAAGCTTGATCCGCATATCTTTTGACTTCAGTGTAGGGATTGCATGACCTCTGTAGTGCAAAGAGAAGCTGGCCTGGAGTCGTCATCATCCTGCTCATCATCATTCACCCATTCAATGTTGATTTGATCTTTGTCAATATTTCACTATATGTGTCCTCCTCTTTGTATCAATCTTCTGGGAGCCCCCCTATTCTAATCTTGAATGCATTATCACATCTAGCTTCGTGTTCTTTAATCTGTGCTTGGATATAGACTTACTTGCTTTGTTGTCCACTTCCACAATCACTTCCTTCTTCAGTGTGAATAAGATCTTTGACTATAGAGACTAGCTGCGGGGTGGGGGGGGGGATCCTTACAAGATTTTACAGCCTCATCAATTACTGCTTGCTTACCAGGCCCTTCCAGGATGTGAAGTCGGGCCTTTACTTCTGCCAGCTCCAATTGTAGCTCGCTGCAGATAAAAATCTGATCCTGTTGTTCGAGGATGGGTCGTTTTGAGCCTTCTTGTTGTTAATTCCGTGCATATGGAGAGGGTGTCATGGCTGCATTTGTAGAGTACCGAGTCCTGATGGATGTTGAAGGAGTTAAGGGAGTTGAGGGGGACTTGGAGGAGAGGGTAGGCCAATCCATAGTTGGCTGTACGATGAACCCCTTGGCTTAATCTAACCCTCGGGTTGGGTTGGGGATTTAGCCCAACTCGGGGTTAGGGAGGACTAGGACTAGACTAGATACGGACGGGAGGTATGGACAGATGGAGAGGTGTTAATGGGGGGAGGAATGCGGAGAGGCTGTATGGCTGTACGGGAGAGGTTGTGCGGACGGAGAGGTTGTACGATTGTACTGTTGTACGGACGGAGAGGCTGTACAACTATGGTATGTGAGAGGCTGTATGGGGGTACGGCTGTGGTATGGGAGAGGCTGTACGGACGGAGAGCTACGGGGAGGCTGTACGGACGGAAGTACGGTTGTGGTACGGAGGAGAGGTTGAGTGGGGGAAACTTTATTTAAAAGGCGTGAGAGAGAGAAAGGGAGACCTTGCGGGCCTATGGGACAAAGTACACAAAAAAGTGAACTCATACAAGCCTAAGTGGGCTGAAGCAAAGGGCACGCTAGGACCCTTGCTGAGTACCAATCTATGCTAACAAAATCATAATCATGAATAGAAATAGTCAAATGCAACTGCATAGTGGACTAGATCAATCTATACAGTATTAGGTACAAACTGAAAAACAAGTTAGTCTCGGCACTGGGACTCGAAAATAGAATTATAAACCATAGCCTGGTACAGTGATGGCTCTCTGGTGGGTTGTGAAGATGTCTGGTATCTGTATCTGTCGAGCTGTCTCGCGCTGCGGTGGGGGACACGGTCTCCTTGCTCTCTGAGCTATGTCCAGAGTGACCCCTTGTCTTTGTCGGCCCCCCTTGAGGAAGGATGTGATAAGTCGGACCTCAATAGAGTGTACTCTGAGGACTCTCTGTTGCGCATGTGGTCTCTGCGTCCCTCTCTCGGTGGTATCGCGTCGGCTGCTGATCCAGACTGCTCTCATGTCGGCTAGCTCCTCCTCCTCCACTCCAATGTGTCATGGGGCTGACTCAAATGTATAGAAGTTTGTGACATGGCGCTGTGCCTGGCCACCCTCTCTGTCATGTGGTGGTCTGGCCATCCCCTGATGCTCTCTGATCTGTCACAGTGTTGTCTCCCTGTGCCGACGCATCTCCATCAGATAAAGCCCGATACAGACCTCGTCATGGAAATGAATTAGTCGTGATAAAGGGCCGAAGCCACTCCCCTCCAGGTAGAGATAGTGGTAGGGCTCTTGAATCTCATTGTAGGCTGGGCAAACACAAAGAGAATGCTTCTCTGTCTCCAACCGCCGCAAGTGTACATAGCGTGCAGAACTGCTGCTCTTTGGGTATACCTGTTGCTCTCCCAGCCTCGATCCTCAGTTGATGGGACGAAACCCGCATCTGACTAATGACAATCCTGTGTGCATGGGAGACTCGTCTGTCCTCAAGATACTGGGGTTTGATGATGAATCCCTCCTTTGATACTTTCAAAAAGTGGTTTCGGTAGAACTAGGTCTTGGTGGGGAGCTCCTGGTCCTCCCCCCAAGTCCGGGATGTATGAAGCGAGGTCTAACTGTATGATACGATTGATTTCATCTCGTGGGTCGACTCAAGAGACGTATCCATGTTGTACTAAAAGGGGAGAAGCCTGTTCATCTGGATACCGTGCTTGGCAAGCCATGTAGATATGCATGCATACCATGTGTCTGCCCCGCTCTCTGCTAGCCGCTGCTAGCCGTCTGGATGACTCTAGGGCCAACCTCAGAAGTCTCTAATGGGGTAAGGCCCAGACTCTGTGGATGAAAGTCACTGTGTGATCACAAAAGGACTGTAGTGTGTCAAGGTGTCTTTGGAGCCCCTCCGCTAAGGAAGACAAGAGAGCTACGTCATCTGCGTAAAGCAATATCCGGATTAGTGTGTCTGCAAGAGAGCAACCTACCTCTTCCTGTGTCTGCATCACTGTCTCAAGCTCGTCAATGTAGAAGGGGGGGAGAGAGAGAGAGAGAGAGAGAGAGAGAGAGAGAGAGAGAGAGAGAGAGAGAGAGAGAGACCTCGCAAAGTACGGAATCAAGTAACTTATACAAACCACTGTGAGCCCCGGCAAAGGGCTCACGGAGGCCCTTGTTGAGTGCTCAGAGCTAGAGTCCCAAGTGCATGAAACGGCTCCACGTATCCAGGCTCCATGATGGCTCTCTGATGAGATGCAAAGAGCTCACGTATCTGCATCTGCGGGGTCTCCTGTGGTGGTGGAGGGCGTGGTCTCCTTGATCTCTGGATCCAATGGGCTATGTCAAGGGTGACACCTCGCCTCGGTCGATCTCCCCTGAGGAGAGTTGAAATAGGTCGAATCTCAATCGTGTGTGTTTTGGTCTCCTGTTGCGTTGTGTATGGTCTCTGTGTCCATCGTCCAGCAGTGCTGTGTCGGCTCTCTCCATCGCTCCATACATCTCTCATGTCGGCTAGCTCCTTTTCCTCTACCCCCGAGTGTCTTGGAGTTGAGTCAAATGCATAGAAATTTGTGACCTGTCTCTGCGCTCGGTCTAACTCAGTATCTTGTGGTGTGGTGGTCCCATCCTGCTGCTCTTTGATATGTTGTAGTAGCATCTCTTTGTGTCGTCGCATCTCCATCAGGTAGAGCCCAATACAGACCTGGTCCTGGAAGTGGATCAGTCGTGAGAGTGGGCCAAAGCTGTGCCCCTTCTGAAAAAGGCAGTGGTAGCACCCTTGGATCTCATAGTAGGCTGGGCAGACACATAGAAAGTGCTCCTCTGTCTCGACCACCCCCATCGTGCACAACTTGTAAGTCCGCTGCTCTCTGGGTATGCCTGCAGCTCTCCCTGTCTCGATTCTCAGCTGATGGGTCGAGACCCGCATCTGTCCGATGGCAATCCTCAACGCTTGTGAGACTCCTCTGTCCTCGAGATACTGAGGTCTGATGATGAGCCCATCTTCTGATACTACTTAGAAAATGGTCATAGTAGAGCTGGGTCTTGGTGGGGAACTCCTGGTCCCCCCCCCCCCCCCCCCCCCCCCAAAAAAAAAAAAAAAGTGCGAGATGTGTGGAGCTGAAGGAGATCTAATCGTATGATGTGGTTAATCTCATCCCGTGGGATCAGCTCGGGCGGGGGGGGGGGAGAGAGAGAGAGAGAGTGTGTGTGTGTGTTTTTGATTTTGAAAGACCGAAGGGTCTATGAGACTGAGAAACTCTGATACAATATGCTGAATAGGTTGAGTGTCAAATGGCATCACCGAGGACAAGTACAACATAAGCACAAAAATCACTTGTAGAAAATGTCGTGAGTCCATGGAAAGGACGGAAGTTGTGGTGTGTCATCACTGCTGTGGTCCTTCAGATGTCAAGTTGGTGGGAGACCCCAATGATGTGCGGGGCATTGGCGGCATAAAACCTGTGATAGAGCATTGGCGATGGTTGCTATGTGTGGTCCATTGTGGTCTCCTAGTTGTGGCCCTACGTCGGACAAGTGCCACTGTTACTCCTATCGATGGTGTAGTGAACATGGAGGGAACATCCCCGAGTGTGATCTATTCATGGAGACGTTGGTGGGTCTGTCATATCTAAGGCTTCGGGCCTCAGCTACCTCACCTCCTTGGGCCTAGTGCTCTGTGTCATGTGGCTACGAAAACTCAATGATTGCACTCTCGGTGGAATTCAGCTGAGCATCTTGAGCAACTGGTCCTTGTGTAGTACGGCCTCATAAAAGAAAGACACTACGATCTGGGATCTGGGTAAGACAGGAGGGTGGAGACAGGTCTGAATCTATTCCTGAACATACAATGGTGATGATCATGGATCTCATAGTCCTAGGCCATTTGAAAGCAAAATGCTCTAACTCAATCTCTTGTCGATCACATAAAGTGCAGTGTGACCCTTGCTAGGTATGTCGTCAGCCTCCCACTCTCAATGCATAGTTGGTATGATGAAACACGGAAGTGTCCGATGGAGATCCTCAAAGGTGGGGGAGGTGGATCCCTGTGTAGCTTGGTGGATCGATGAAGCCTTCCTCTGATATGCGTAAGCGTTGGTCTCTATAGAAGCTGAGCTTCACAAGAAGCTCATTGGGGGCTTACCAAGTCTTGAATGTGTGTAATTGTAATAGAATAGCCTGGTTAGCAGAGGGGACAATGTGTAAATTTGGAGTCCCAAGCTCTTGAACCATTTGCGTGTACGGGCATGCAAACATCTCTTATTACCCTCAGCCACTAATGTCATGGATGAGGATAGGCCAGCCATGGTAACTTGTGTTGGCTGAGGTCAAGGAGCCATAGTTCTTGACTTGGTAAAGATATGAGATCACCTGGAACGCTGCGTCAAGCTGCAATGGGGATTCCCCAAACTCAGCCAACATGATATAGTGTGGGACTGATGGCTTACTGCGGATCATCCGTGACAATAAGAGAACCTGGAGCCTCTCCACGTGAGCCCAATCTACTGCTGATAGATCAGGGCCTCAACAAGGGCTGCCATTCATGCCCGTTGGGCAGACCAAGGAATTAAAAATAATGGACTTGGTCCGGGGATCCTGAAAACGAGAGTGAAAGCACGATCGTCCTGAAAACGAGAGTGAAAGCACGATCGCGAAAACGAGAGTGAAAGCACGATCGTTTTGAAAATGAGAGTGAAAGCAAGATCGCTCAAGTCTAGCTACTGCAGCTTTTCCCTTGCTCAGTCAGGCCTGCATTGCTGGTCGCATCACGAAAATCGGGCCAGAGATAGTAACTAGACGGATTGTTACTATTGTACAATATTTTGAATCAATATCTACATTAATGAGCACTTGATGGAGACTGGGAGGCTAGAGTATGCTGACTGAACTTCCAATGTGGAACAGTTTTTGTACTCTTTTTGAAAGACATAATGGATGTTGTACTGTAAGTAATCTTTGTGGATAATCATCTGCATTTGCTAATTTAATGGAGTTGTTTTTTAATGTTGTGATCTACGAGAAAATTATTTTGAAAAGTTCAAGTTATTGTCTTTTGTTGCACATGAATTGGTTGCAGCAAACATAAGCTCATCTATTTTAATTTTTTTACTAGGTGCTGAGCTTCTTCAAAAGAGAGGTGTATACTGGAGTCTTTCTTGTTGCAGGCGTGGTGGGTGCAGTGGTAGTTTCATGCAATTCTCCTGGCCTTTCCATGGTGCCAGCATTTGTGTGGGCTTCTTGCTGGTTTCTCTCAGGCTTTACCCTTATGCCAGTGCAAATCGCTGACAATACCTTATTTGTGTAAGCATCACAATCTATAAAAATTTGTCTAATAATTATGTTCAATGAGGTGTTTTAATCTTTGCCAGCTTGTCCTCCTTATTGTAAAAATTCTTTATATCATGTGCTGGAGGAAGAAACGGCACTTGTAAGGGGATAAGCGAAGGTCTGGTGGCAAATTACAA
Source organism: Dipteris shenzhenensis (assembly GCF_047967505.1). NCBI lineage: Eukaryota > Viridiplantae > Streptophyta > Polypodiopsida > Gleicheniales > Dipteridaceae > Dipteris > Dipteris shenzhenensis. The sequence continues at coordinate 12,117,173 of NC_141615.1, forward strand.
ACCTGTCAGAGTTGGAAACTCTCTCTCTCTCTCTCTCGCGCGCGCATATGCTGCCTGCTGCTCCTGCACGCCCGTGGTGCGCTGCTGTTCGCACCTGGCCCGACTGGCCTGAAATGCTGAGGATGCAGGCCCACCCCTGCCATGCTTGTGGCGGTGCCTTGGGCTGTGCGCCCCCCCTTGGCAGCCCCTAGCTTGGCTGCCATTGCAGCCTTGGCCTTGCCTAAGGCCCCAAGAAGAGACCTCTACCAGCGACTCCCCCCCCTTTTCTTCCATCTTTGCCGCGACTTTTGTGGAGACACCCATCTGCACAAACCAAGAAAACAGCAAGAACAAATGGCGCTTTCAAAATAAATTTAAAGAGTGGTGGGAAGGGACCTTGTGGTGAGCACTCAGAATTTCAGATTTTAGCAAAATATTCAAGAAGGGATAATGCAGGGCCAAGTGTCCAGCATGGACTGCTCACCTGACAGAAAAACAAGGGGAGAAAAAGAAAGAAAGTATAGTGCACAGAAGATAAGTGAGGAGCATGTCAAAACATGCATAAATGCCATGAGAGACATCTCCAAAATGCATGATGGTAATATTGAAAACTTACAGAAGATGCTTGGGGGCAGCAAAGAGATAGATATTGATGCCATCAAACAGGAAATGCGTGCCTCTTTGGAAGAAGAAATGCATAAATGGAGATCAGAATTGCACTTACAAATGGGGATTCAAATTGTTAAGATGCGAGAGGAAATGACCTGCATGGTTGACGCCAAAACCAGCCACCATACATTGATGATCAAGGAACCAGAAACACAGATTGCCAAGGTCAAGGATTGAGAATGAACTACTGAAAGCTCATACTCCACTTGAAGAAGGGGAGATCCAACCACCTCTTAATGAGGAGCTGAATATGTTGAAACCAGAAAATGAAAAGCTAAAGAACGCCCTCAGCCCCTCCCCCTCCCCCTCCCTCAGCCTCTCCGTTCCTCCCCCTCCTCTCCCTCTCAGCCCGCTTCCTCCCCTCTCAGCCCGCTTCCCCCCCTCCTCTCCCTCTCAGCCCGCCCCCTCCCCTCTCAGCCCGCTCCCCCTTCCCTGCTCCCCCGCTCCCTCTACCCCGCTCCCCTCACCCCCGCCTCTACCCTTCCCCCCGCCTCTACCCTCCCCCTACCCTTCCCCCACCTCTACCCTTCCCCCCGTCTCTACACCCCTCTCCTCTACCCTTCCCCCGCCTCTACCCTTCCCTCCGCCTCTACACCCCTCTCCCCCTACCCTTCCCCCGCCTGTACTCTTCCCCTCGCCTCTACACCCCTCTCCTCTACCTGCTCCCTACCCCCGCCTCTCCCCCCGCCTCTACCTCCCTCTCCTCTACCCCCTTCTATCCTCTCCCGCTCAGCTGCCCCCTCCCCTCTCAGCCCGCTCCCCCTTCCTTGCTCCCCCGCTCCCTCTACCCCGGTCCCTCCCCTTGCTCTTGCCTCAGCCCTCCCTCTTCCCTGCTCCCTACCAGCTCCCTACCCCCCCGCATTCTTTTTCCTTCTTCCTGTCTCCCCCCTCTTTCTTCTCCCGCAGCGTTTTTGGGAGCGGACGGAGCCTCAAAAGTGTCCGAGTTGGCCTCCTCACCTCGATTGGCGATGGATATTCCGTCAGCCAATCCTACTCCAGCTCCACCGGCCGCGAAGAGATTGAATGCTCTACCACGTTGCTCGCACGCATCTTTGGATCTCACCCTTCCAGATCCCAAGCTAGAGACTGGATGCTTGTGGCTCTCCCCCCAGACCTCACTCCACGATTGTTAGATGTTTGTCTTTTGGGACGAGGTTTTTTCCAGGTAGTTTTTGACGCTCCAGAGGGTGCGAGCACAGTGTTCAAAGCTAAGTTTTTACACCTGGGACATAGGAAGATCTTCTTTGATGCCTTTGATATTGGTTTCGACCCAGTGGAGGCAGATAAGGAAATCTTTTTGCTCTTCATTAAATTTCCCAGGCTTCCTCAGGTTTACCATCGACTCCTTTCTGTTATTGGAGAGCATTTCGGTGTGGTTGCTGAGATCCCACTCCTCCCTGGGTTGCCATTGAGTGCAGCAGAGCCAACCAAGGCTCATGGGATACCTAGAGTTAGGGTCCTCTGTAAGGATCCTAACCTCACGATGGACCATGTCATGATCTAGCGTCCGGATTATTCCTTTTTTCGCCAGAGAGTAGAGAGATTATAGGCAGGCAGGACCAGTGCAGGATATGCAGGACCATTGGACACTTTGCCAGGGATTGCCCCAGGAAGAAGAAAAGGCCCAAGAAGCCCTCTTGTATAGCTACCGTCCCACGGTCTTGATAGGGGGGTGGAACTGTAGGCCATCCTCTGGTGGTTCTAGTGATGCCCTATAGGCGATGGTATGAGCCTTGTAGGCATAAATAAAGACACTTATAGTGTTAGTTTCTTTTAGGCCACATAGGACACTTAGTCCTAGGTCTAGGTAGTTGTACCTTGTACTCCTTTGTTTTTGATTATCCAACTTTGACGTGACGGCTAAGGCGTTTATCATCGACTCTTTTGCTACCTGCACTCTCTCTCTCCTAAGCCATCCTTCAGTGGTATCCGAGCTGGGGCTTGACTCGTCTTCCTACTGCAACTATCCGTATTTCTTCCATACATCTGCCCGTACATTTGACGCCGTACAACAGTACCTGCGCCATCGTATGTCTGTACCTTCACCCCTACAGGATTGTACTTGCGTCGTCGTACGTACGTACCTGTGTATGTAAGGTGCTGTAATTGGTTCGTACACTCGTTGTACAAGGTTGTACCTGTGCCATACAGTGGTCCGTATTGTACTTGCGACGTACAGTCAAGTATCTACGTTGCTGTACATCCGTACAGATCTTTACCAACACTCGGTACTTGCCCGTACAGGTATCGTACTTATTCCGTACAACAGTACGTGCATCGCCGTACCCGTGATCCGTACACTGTACCGTACATTTGTACTAACCTACATCCGTTCAGTATACCGTACCTTCACAGTATCTTCGCTGTACTTTGTACTTGCGCTGTCCATACAGCTAGTACTTCTTTCAAGGTCTTTGTACATGTGTTCCACGTACACGGTCACATTCAGGACATTGGTATTTTTTTGGGGCTTTCAGTTCATTTCACCTTCTTTGGTCTGCAATCTCCTGCTATTTGCAGTACATTGGGTCAGATTACAGGACAGATTTGCATACATTGGGTCACATTAGCAAAAATTTCAGCAAAAATTGGAGCTTTTCTGCTTTTGCCCTCTTTTTGGCCTATTTGCCCTCAATAAATTTGGGGCTTTTGCCAAATTTGCTGTTTTTGCAGTGAACATTGCTTGCCATAGTCACATTTGGGTCAGATCTGCATTTGCCCTTTGATTTGGGTTGGAAATTTGCAGATATTTGCTGTCATTTTTTGGACAGCCAGCTTTCGCAGTGATAGCCTTGAGGCTTTTGGGTTTTCAGGTCTTTTTCAGGGTATCACATTTGCTATGGCTAGGAACAATCAAGATTTATTTGGAGTTCTTCGTGAAGATGATAAGTTGGATGGCACCAACTATCCAGTTGCAAAGCATTTGTGGAATATTGTTTCTGGGGCCTGATCTGAGGCCAGCCAATGCTACAGTGGTTGCCTCTATTACTGGTCCCTCTGCAGGGGGTACTCCTCCTGATGCTTCTTTCTCATAACCTCTTTTTTTGTAGAAACGGTTGGCTGGCCCGTTTTGAGACCGCCACCGTTATGCTGTATCAGTTATCTTTAGTCTCATAGACCTTCACGGTCTCCCGAAGACTTTAATAAACTTTCTTTCTTTCTTTCTTTGTAGCACTCCTGCTGCTGCTCTTCCAACTCAAGAACTTTCAAGATGGGATGCAAGAGATGCAAATGCACATTCATGCATTGCTTTATCATGCAAGAGAATCATTATTCCACACATCCGGTCTTGCAGGACAGCAAACGATGCTTGGGATAAATTGGCTTCTCTCTATCGGATTCGCAATGAAGCTCGTGTTGCATATTTGAGAAGGCAATTACAAGAAGTCAGTATGAATGAAGGTGACTCTATGGATGCATACCTGACAAAGGTCAAGGACCTCATGGAACAGCTTGCCAACATTGATGAGGTGGTGCCAAATTCACAGCTTGTCAGTACCACATTGAATGGACTGCCAGATACATATCAAGGGTTTGCTACAACCCTTCGATAAGTGGCCATGGGTAATCCAGACCACTATTCTTTTGATCAGCAAGTTACTTTGCTTTTGTAGGAAGAGCAAAGTAGAGCTAATAGACAAGCCATTATTCCTGATCATGAATTTGCTTCACAATGTTGACAGGAAGAGGCAAGGCTTCCAAGCCTATGGGCAAGCCAAAATCTGTGCATAGCAGCTGCAATTCCTCCGATGCATCTAAAAATACAGCAAATAAGTCAAAGAAGAAAAGATGCAACTATTGTCGCAAGCTTGGACATGACATTTCAGAATGCAGGAAGCGCATTGCTTCGGAGAAAAAGAAAGCAGGATTGACAGTTAATGCCTCACATGCTATTGAATCCCATGAGCCAGAAGATGCTTCACATGCACATGCTCTTCAGGATGATTGGGCATGGGCTGTCCATTGCTCATTTGATCCCTCCAAAGCTGATGCATTCTTTACTGCCAATGATGCTCAGCCCGGACAAGATCAGGGAATAGACAGCATGGTTACTTTCTTGAGTTTGCACTCCTTGCTACAGCTTGCAACGAAGAGCCTTTGTTCCATAAAGATGCTTTTTACAGCAAAGAGTGGATGGATGCAATGAGAGCTGAGTAACATCCATTGCTAAAAATGACACATGGGAATTAGTAGATCTCCCTCCAGGCAAGCATGCCATTGGAACCAGGTGGGTCTACAAATTAAAAAGGAAATCTGATGGCAGCATAGATCGATACAAAGCCCGTCTTGTTGCAAAAGGGTATGCCCAACAACAAGGCATTGACTTTGAGGAGACATTTGCTCCCACATCCAGGATTACTACTATTCGATGTGTCATTGCCATTGCAGCCCATCATCATTGGCAAGTCCACCAACTTGACATCAAGACTGCTTTTCTTCATGGGGATCTGCAGGAAGAAGTCTATGTCACACAATCTCCTGGGTTTGAGGTTGTTAATTCTGAAAATAAGGTATGCCGGCTTAGAAAAGCCCTTTATGGTTTGAAGCAGGCACTCTGGCTTCGAATTCTCAGCTCATGATGGGAGCCCACCATGTGATATCACTCTTTATCAGTAGGCTGTTGGATGCCTTATTTATTTATGTCACACTAGACCTGACTTACAGTATGCAGTATCTCAGCTCAGCAGATTCATGCACATGCCCAGTTCACAGCAATGGCAGGCAGTGAAGAGAGTCTTCAGATATCTCAGAGGCACACAGAATTTAGCCCTCTTCTATGGTAATCAAGGTTCACTTACCATGCATGCTTACACGGATAGTGACTAGGCAGGATGTTCCGACACCAGAGTGTCACATACTGGCAATTGTTTTTTGCTTGGCAATTCATGTATCTCTTGGCTCAGCAAGAGGCAATTAACAGTTGCCACATCTAGCTGTGAGGTTGAGTACAGGGCAGCTTTCACTGCTACAGTAGAGTGTGTTTGGCTTCGACAGCTACTTACATATCTTGGTATTCGCCAGACATCCTCTACTATTGTCTACACTGACAGCCAGAGTGCTTTGGCCATTGCGCGTAACCCAGTGTTTCATGCGCGTACCAAGCATATTGAAGTTCACTATCATTATGTTCGGGAGCGGTTGTCAGCAGGAGACATAGAGTTGTCCTATCTTCCCACAGAGGACAACATAGCAGATATGTTTACAAAGGCACTTCCTTGTCCCAAGTTCGAAGTCTTTCGACAGGCTTTACACTTGGTTCCCTTTGTTACATGATTTGACATCCCTTGTACATTCATAGGTGGCTATATCCTTTTGCATGAACATGTGCCACCATGACCAGAAAATACCAGGTATTCTGAGACGTTTCCAGAGTACTTCAGCCCATCCCATGGAGGGGGGTTTGTAGGCCATTCTCTGGTGGTTCTAGTGATGCCCTATAGGCCATGGTATGAGCCTTGTAGGCATAAAAACACTTATAGTGTCAGTGTCTTTTAGGCCACATAGGACACCTAGTCCTATGTGACACCTAGGACACTTAGTCCTAGGTCTAGGTACTTGTACCTTGTACTCCTTTGTTTTTGATTATCCAACTTTGACGTGACGGCTGTTTGCAGTATATCGTGGCAATTTGTGAATCAAAGGGCTGTGTGATGCTCGAAATTTGCGCACGCATTGGTCACGGCACACGACGAAAGCTACTGTGTGGTCATGAAAGTAGCCCGTAAGCGGTTCACGTATTCTGTCTGGTGACTCAATCGAGGTATGGTTGCGTTAGTCTGTCTGCAAGGTTCGTGCGCTGCGATGGAGGAATGGTTGGGTTAGCGTGTAGAGATACGTGTATTTGCTGTGATCGAATATGAAGAGCGATGATCGACTATGAAAAAGCTTGGTCATATTTAGCTGTATCATTTCGACTGTGTTCACGAAAGTTGATTTGGTCAGCAATAGCCAAATTGACGTCACATACATGAATTCGATCAAGGAGTCCCACTGAGAATGATGGAGTGGTTTTCAGGGTCAAGTTAATCTCGTCATGCAGCAGAAATATGACCAGGGAGCTCTCTATGCCTTCTAAGTTTATTTGCCTCCATGTTTAAGTTAATTCAGATTGCAGGAGTTTCCCTAGCATAGGGAAAAGTGGGTTTGGTTACAGTGTGATATATGCCTGGTTAGCTGTAAATTTGGAAGTTGGGCTTTTGATTTGTAAATACAGTTTCAAGCGGTGTTTTATTATTTGTTCCCAAAAAAAAAAAAAAACACCCATCGACCTAAATGGAAGTAGAAGAAGAAGCTTCTAGGATGGATCCCGTAGAGTCGGGAGTCCGGCCGACCCCGCAGGTGTCGCGCCCAACAGGTCATACACTATTTGGCAGAATTGCAATGTTAGAGGATGCCTTACAACAGATTTTAGCACAGTAGTTACAAGCAAATGTAGGGCAATCTGAGCTCAGGAAAATGGTGCATAGTATGTCTGCTAGGCCATCCCGTGAAGAGAAAGATAAATCTCCAATGGAACCGGATTCCAGTGTTCATATGGTCGAGCCTAGGAGGGCTAAGGTGCCTAATATTGCCAATTATAGGCCAGAAAAGTATTCTGGTCGGATGTCTGACCGTAGTTCGGATATCATTGAGACCTGGTTACACAAATGGGACGAGGCATTTGCCATTTGTGAAATTAGGAATGATATGAAGAAAATCCACGAGGCCACCGAGGCAGCGGATAGGTGGTGGATAAAACAGGAGAAAGATGGAGTAGCATCCACTACTTGGGAGGGGTTTAAAAAGGAATTTAGAAAACACTTCCTACCTCCTGACGAAGCATCCCGAGCTTGGGATCAGTATCGAAACCTTTGTCAGAGAAATTTATCAGTGGCGGAATACACTGATAAGTTCAGAGAAAGTGTAATGAAGGTTGATGATGTTGGAGGTAATGGCCTTCACCCTCATGTGCATGTGTGGAAAAAGAGGGGGAATACCCCGCGTTGTTGACACGTGTACAAAAAAGGGGGATAACCATCCCATAATCACTTGTGGCCCTTGGAGAACCTTGTATATAATGCCTTGATTCAACCCCTCTCTCTAATCCCTCCCGGGACTTTTTGGGAGGAGAGAGAGGCTTCTTGCACGTGGCTATGGGGCGGGGTTTGGGACCCCTATACCTGGCGTGTTTTCCGAGGTGACACATGCCATTTGCTGTGTGTCCCTTCAATATGGTATCAGAGCTTGCTTTGGTGGTGCTGCTGCGTGCTGTGGTGACACGTAGTAGTACTACGTCTTTCTGAGAGGACCTTGGCTACGGAGTATCGTGATCTGTGGCAGATATTGAAAGTGCGACATTATTATGGCAGGGCGGCTGCTACTGGCATCGACGGCTGTCTGTCGGTCAGCTGGTTTGGTTTGACACGTGGGATTTGAATGCACTTTGGGGCAGCTTTGATTTACGCGTACCCCCGTGCTGTTTGCAACGCGTCAGCCTTTGTGTGTGCTTGGATTTAATGCTTCGGGTTCATCCATGGGGGAGTGTTGGAGGTAATGGCCTTCACCCTCATGTGCATGTGTGGAAAAAGAGGGGGAATACCCCGCATTGACACGTGTACAAAAAAGGGGGATAACCATCCCATAATCACTTGTGGCCCTTGGAGAACTTTGTATATAATGCTTGATTCAACCCCTCTCTCTAATCCCTCCCGGGACTTTTTGGGAGGAGAGAGAGGCTTCTTGCACGTGGCTATGGGGTGGGGTTTGGGACCTCTGCACCCGGCGTGTTTTCCGAGGTGACACGTGCCATTTGCTGTGTGTCCCTCCAATAGATGAACCCCTACCTCAGTCGATCCAAGTAAAAGATTTTATCTTTGGATTGAATGATCGAATAAAGATGGAAGTTCGGGCTAAGTATGCGAACACACTAGATGAAGCAATTGCCATAGCCCTGAACCATGAGGATGCAAAAGGGAAAAGACCAAGTGGGTTTGTGCAGGTTGGAACTCAGTATGGGTACCCGAAGAAAATTGGGTTTAAGAAGAAGTGGATTAGCAAAGGGAGTGCCTCATAGCCAAGTGGTCAAGCCAAGCAGGCGAAACCAGTTGAGACTCCTAAATCAAGTACCACCATTGGAATGAAAAGAAAAGTAACACCAATGGCAGCCCGGGCTTGGTCGAAGTCTTCTTTGAACCCAGAGCAAAGGGAAAAAGCGAGGAGAGAAGGCTTGTGTTTTGGATGCCTTCAGTCTCATCAGTAGAAAGATTGTCCACGAAACAAAGATCGTCGGATGGCTGAGATGGTGGTCTCAGAATGCGACATGGAAATGGAGAGAAGCCCCAGAGTAGAACAAATGGAGATTCAGCTGGCGGGATCTTCTCAAAGGTCAGTACCTGTTTTGTTATGTGTGTCTGTTGCTAAGTTAGTAACTAGTGTCCAAGCCCGCAGTCCAAGCCCGTAGCAAGGGGGTATACAGCCTTTAATGATACGGAGTTAATTAAGATGAAAGGGCAAGTAGCTAATCATGATGTCATTGTGTTGTTTGACTCAGCGTCAACGCACAATGTAATTAACTCCAAGCTTGTAAAGAGGTTGAAACTAAAGACTAGCCCATCTGACTATGCATATACAATCAGAATGGCAGATGAAAGTTCAACTGAAGTATGGGACCAAAGGGTTACCCAGTTGGAGCTTCGAATTCAGGACTATGCTGAGAAGCTTGATTTTGAAATGACTAAGCTTGCTCATGCAGACATAGCCATGGGTAAGGCTTGGCATTCTAGGAAGAATCCAGCCATAGATTGAAAAAAGCACATTTATCAATTCAAGATGAATGATGTGCTGTATGTCTTACGAGGTGAAAAGGATATATCTCAAGGACCGTTGGTTTCCGTGATGGAAATTCGAAAAGCTCAAGAAGAGTTTTGGATTATTTGTACAGCATCGGTAGAGCCGATTGATGATTCTTCGGCTAGCACTGATGTTGCCTAAAATGGAGAGATGGCCAAGCTGGCTGATCAAATAACAGAGGAGTTCTCTGATTGTTTTAGGGATGAGCTACCTTATGGGTTACCTCCAGAGCGGAATGTTTAGCATAAGATTGAACTAATCCCGGGGGCAGAACCTGTAAATAGACCTCCCTATAGGTTGAGTTTTACTGAAGAGGCGGAGGTGCGAAGGCAACTGGAAGAATACCTCAAGTTGGGGTAGATTCAACCAAGTTTCTCACCTTTTGCTTCGCCAGTGATATTAAAGAAGAAGAAAGATGATACTTTTCGCCTCTGTATAGATTATAGAGCATTGAATAATATCACTATTAAGCACATGTATCCGATGGCTCGGATCGATGATTTGCTAGATGCATTACATGGGGCGGTAATTTTTAGTAAGATAGATCTTAAATGTGGCTACCATCAGATCCGTATTAGGGCCGAGGATGTGCATAAAATCGCTTTTAGAAGCAGGTTTGGACATTATGAGTTTTTGGTAATGCCCTTTGGACTTACCAATGCTCTAGCTACTTTCGTCATGCTTATGAACGATTTACTACGTCCGTATATCGGAAAGTTTGTAGTACACTTTATTGACGATATTCTGGTATTCAGTAAAAGTATTACTGAGCATCATGAACACTTAAGAATAGTGTTCAATACTTTGAGGAAAGCCAGTCTTTATGTAAATAAAAAGAAAACTATACTGTGTATGGTAAGACTTGAATATTTAGGATTCATAATTACTCCTGAGGGGGTAGAAATGGATCCAAAGAAAGTGGCTGCGATACTGACTTGGCCAATCCCTCATAGAGCTAAGGCGTATGCGGATGAAAACCGATCCGCTAGAGAATTTAAGGAAGAAGAAAAGATTTTTCTCAGAGTTCCTTCGCACTCTAAGTCTTTGACTGCAGGAGAGTGTGCTAAGTTATCACCTCGATATTGTGGGCCATGGTTAATTCTAAAAAGAATAGGCAAGGTAGCCTATAAATTAGAATTGCCACAGGGTTGTAAGGTGCACCCAGTGTTTCATGTTTCTCGTTTAAAGAAATTTTTGCATACAGGTGACTCACTCATCGAGGGTGTTGTTTTGTTTCAGGAGATAGAGGATAATGCAAGACGCAAACCAACAGGAATCTTGGACCGAGGAACAATGCAAGTATGCAATCGGAAGATACCCACGGTGTTGGTTGCATGGCATGGTCTACCTCTATCAGAAGCTACTTGGGAATCCGTATACCAGTTATGGAGAGTATTCCCAGACTTTATCATCGAGGACGCTGATGCCTAAAGAGGGAAGGAATGTTACGCTCAAGTCGAGGTAACATGATCAGAAGGGTCAGTCGACATTTTTCTTTAAAGGATCGATGTTTGTATTATATTATTTGGACTTCATGTAAATGATAAAAAAGGAATCAAGGTCAAGGTCCTTGGTGAGGGTGACATGGCACTAGACTAGGTGGATCTAAGGCTAGGGGACCTAAATGCATGAAATGTGCCAAGGGGCAAATAGTTTTAATGATATCCCAAGAGAGGGGTAAATGATGCATTAAGGAGGGACCCTAAAATGAAGACAAGTGGCATCCTAGATCCATCTAGGGAAATTTGGGGCTTGGTGAAACTTAAGTAAGAAAGAGCTTCAACGTAACGACTGTGAACAAGAGAGAACTTACTACTGCTACCGAGATCAGCTGGGAGGTGATTCTACGTGCCTGCACCCGTGATTCGACGTAAAGTTAGGAGAAAATAATTTTTCTTGTGTCAGTGCTCCTCAGGATGGTGGTATAGCTCCTACTCGCCAGAGTGCTCCTCCACTGAGCGCTCCTTTGATACCACCACCTTCTACCTCAGGTGTCTCTCGACCTTCTACCTCAGGGGCACCCGACGCATTCCAGTGGGTTCCGGTTCGTGTGTAGATTCCTCCTTCAGTTCAGGAGGATACACTAGTGGAATCTGCTTCACCTCGCGCTGTCCCTCAAGTCTCACCTCACACAGTTCCAGACGCTTCAGCTACAAGCTCCTCCCCGGTTGCAGCTTCTTCCCTAGAACCAGTGGTGCCAGACACTCTCCTTGAGGCAGTAGAGGTCTCCGCGGCTGGGCAGACACAGATCGAGAGCAGTTCTCACTTCATCCCTTGGATAGGGGGAAGGGGATGGTTTACACTATTGATTCCTTAGAGAGGATCTAGCATAGTTCCACAACACATACAGGACTTGGCTAGCACCTCGTGAGCTTTCAATAAAACTCAGTTTCTATAGAGATCACGGCTTGCTGATCTTAGAGTAGGGTTTAACCAAACCACTGGGCTTTACTTAGATCCATCTTTTACATGCACCGAGAATCTTGATTGGGTAGATTTGAGTATCTTCTCATCAGCTACGTATTGAGACAAGGTGGGCAGAGAGCACTCTGTTGGAAAACGTGGCCGGATGCCACGTGTCACTAGGGGGCGTCGAGTATGGGGGGTCCCACACCCCCGCCTCCTAGCCATGCCAACCTCCTCTCCTCCCAAAATGTCTCGGGAGGGATGAGAGGAGGGTCTTCATATTAGGCCTTATATCCAAGGCCCCATTTATTACACATTTGTATATGGGATTTCACCCTTAATCTTCCACGTCTCAACCGTGCATCAAGGGGCCTACCCCTCCAATACATCCATATTACCAAGGTACCACGCGGGGTGTTAGGACCACACACAAGGGCCCCATCATTTCCAACACACTCAACATGAGAGACGGATCTGTGCTTTATGTAATAAGTAGGAGATAAAGACAAAGGATCATTTTGTATACAGATGCCTTGCATACTATGAGATGCGTAGATGACACCACTGTCTATTCAGGAACGGTTTCGGCCCTCGCAGAGATTTCTTGGCCCATCGTGGGGTGGTGATTTTCCTCCTCGAGACCCAACGACATAGAGATCAGTTCATGCGAGTGCAGAGGAGACACAGGGGGGCCCTTCAATCCCAACCAGAGGACAAACCAGTGGCAACTGGGGACGAGATGTAGTAAAGACCAGAGGGCATGACTCGACAGACTTGATCTCGGGTCGACTCTTACATGAGGACCTTAAACATCTCCTCTCTACTATTGTCCTTGGGGAGACAAACAACTGGAGTGATGTTAGTGCTTGTCAGATGACGAGCTACATCTTGGAGATTACGGAAGAGGAGGGAGGACCCAAATAGACTGATCAGGCTGAGCACCAGCAGCGTTGCATTTCTGGTTATCTTTCTCGACGGTGCCAGCCCTCACTAGACCAAGAAGCACTGATGGCCCAGATCATCTCGTCTATCCTCAGCCGACCGGTGGAGCTGGTCCGACACACAACATATACAAGTCTCATCACTTAGAGGGATAGCTGGTTGTATGGACGATGGCCACCTCCAGGTATCTCCCTTCTTTGTCCTTTGCATTTGGGTATTCTCCCACAGCAATTGTCTCAGACACCACTCTTGGGCATGGGTGCCTGTTTGTAGTGGCGTCACCCCTTATCTTTCATTGTATTTGTATTCTTTTCAGTCTCATAGACCCTTAGATCTTTGGAAGACATTAGCAAACTTTCTTTCTTTCTGTCTATGTTAGGGGATTGATAAATTCTGTGCAAGGATACAGTAATGTGTATGACAAGAGGGTGCCATTACAACTTCACAGCGCTCTCTGAAAATAGCCTGTTTATGGTGCTTGTGCAAGCCCTTGAGCCACATCTCTCACCTTTCCAAAAATATCCGCCCCCCCCGCCATGGTCCCTTATCGTCCCCCTTCTTCTTTGCAGTGCTTCTGGTTCACATTTATTTGCAGTACTGTTATCAGTGCCAATTACCATATCTTGGCTGTAGAATTGTGGCTAATGGGAGTTCTTTCAAGGGGTTGTTAGTTAATGAAAGATACGATTTTCCCAGGATACTGTTGTGATTACCCAAGGAAGTGGATCAACTTGTTGAAATGAGTTTTGTTAGGGTAGGATTGATTTCCTTGAGCACGGTCAGGGAGGACAAGACCTTGTTGTTTTAAAACCACTTCACTGCCTTGAGATAGGGATTGTTTGGATAGCATAGGTCAGTTTTTTCACGTATCCACGTAGGATAAAACAACATTCTGCTGGTAGTATGGTTTCCCTCATACTTCACATTTGTCGTCGCTAACTATTTTTACACTTCCAGATTAGTATGACAATATATTTATGTGGATTGATTTTCCATCGGCCATAATGATGCCCGAGGATGTTGAATCACTTTCCAGGTTATTACATTGTCATTTCCCTTCATAAAAGGGAACAAAATAACGCCCTTCCTTGGCTGGCTTAGTTTTGCCTCTCATTTCAGCATGGTACACTTTGTATGTTGCAATTGTTGAAGAGTTTAGTGGATGTAGCTATCTAAGTTTTAGAACAACCGTTGCAGACAGAAGTAGTTCCTTTCCTCCACTATTGCTGAGTTTAGTGGATGTAGCTATCTAAGTTTTAGAACAACAGTTGCAGACACAAGTAGTTTCTTTCCTCCACTATTGCTGCTGTAATCTATTCAGAATCATTTAATCCTTGTAGAGTTTGCTCTATCTTTTGAGGAGATTTTTGGGGTGTCCATCAATGGTATCATGATTTGTATTTTCCATGATATGTTTCCATGACATTCCTGTTCCTATTCCTACTACTACTTCCAAGGTTTAAGATTGACACTATTCATGCTCTGATCTTAGAAGCAACATTGCGTATACAAGTTAATGAGTTTTGTGCTTAGAGCACTTTGTGCATATATGTCCATGGTGATAGACACATCAAGTTGGCCTTTATGATTTATTTGAGACATACTTTAAGCACATTGACTTTTTGGTATAAATATCAAGTAAATTTGAATTTCATGGTAAACTAGTGACATAATCTGGTTTGCAGTGTGGGGAGTGGCATTGTGGTTGTTATTATTGGAATCTGGAGTCGATGCTTGGATTGCTCTCTTCCAACAGAGCAAGCTTGGCGTTCCATTGTGTCTGGACCACAACGGAAGAAATCGTGGAGGGTTTTTTCTATTCAGGTATCAATATGCAATGTCTTTCTTAGATGTGCTTGCTGGGCTGCAATGTCTACCGAGTTGTTCTCAAAGTGAACCATAGTATCTTGCCTGTAGAAGATGCATGCTGGGCTATGAAAGGCAAGATTAGGATTGGGGAGTCTTAACAATACGACCTATGTGGCAGATACTTGTTGTGGGATTATCTACAGTGATGGTTTGGATCTCTACCTCACTTCGCACTCAAAAAAGAGGACTTCCCTTGCCTATTCAAGTAGTCAACTGGTTTCTTGCAGGTCTGTTGCTATCAAAGATACCCATGCTCTCTTTTGAATGCATACGTGGCTGCTGTAAACTGACCCTTTCTGTCTATGTATGGTCCATGCATAGACAGAAAGGGTCAGTTTACCATATGGTCCATGCATATGACATACTCTATATCCTCTAAGGACATTTTTCAATGTATGTCCCCCCATACATTGAAAATTATATATATATATATATATATGTATAATTTTCAATGTATGGGGGGACATACTCGCTCAACTTTATTTTATTCCTATTTGTTTTGGACCATGGAGGCTAATTAACTTATGTTTGTCCATGGATTAATTAATTTATTTAAAGCAATGTCTAAGAGGAGTGCACATTATTCAAGAGGGTAGGATTCGAAGCCAGAATGTTGTCTTTCCCACATGTGAGCCCTACTAGTTAGCTATAGAGTGGAAGAGCATACCTAGTGCTAACTAAAATATGATAAATGGTCCCTCTTCCCCCTCCCCCTTTAGTACGCGTGTTCTTCTTTAAAGCCCCCTTCAAATGGTCCCTATTCCCCCTTCCCCTTGAGCACGTGCCTTCTTCTTTAATGCTCCCTTCTTAAGTGGTCCCTCTTAATTGAAAGTCCTCCCTTTAGCCCTTAGTTTAATCATGCCATTTCCCTCTTCCTTTGCACCCCTTTTCTCTTCTCCACAACTAATTAATGGGAATTTTTCATTTTTCAATGTATGGGGGGACATACTCTCTCTCCTAAGAACTCACTCTGAGTTGATAAGAATGTCTAGAAACTCTCTTTGAAGGCTAGTCAATGTCTCCCATGTAGAATCCTTCTCAGCCCGATCCTTCCCATTAATCTTGTATTTCAAACTTGACGTTAACAAAATCCAAGAGAAGTTTTAGGTTCATGCAATGCAAAGGTTAAATCTTCAATCTCTATAATTTTCATGAGGAACATTTGATGGCCTCACATCCGGCAAAAATGTGCTTTGCGACTTGGAGAATGCATCATCAAATGCAATGTAATCCCCATGTTGGGATGCTGTGTGCTCAAAATGAAATGGCCTAGGAGGCTGAAAACTTGCGGTACGGCGAGCATATGACATGAAGCCTCCGCGTGGAGCTGAGAAGGCATCCAAGCTGTCCGAGTGGTCCCCATGCTGGGGCATAGGCTACTTGCCCTTGTCTGATAATGCATGTGTGGCAACGTGGTCACTGCTGGCCATCTGCTCACTAATGTGCTGCCCCAATTGTAGAAATGTATCATGGAGCTTGGAGATTAATGCTTCAAGGAATTGTGCCTGCGCATTCCGAGATACAGGAGAGAGAGACTGAGTGGTACGGACTTCTGTACCACCAATGGGTGCACCCACTGTGGTAGGCACATGCTCATGCTGAGCAGCCTCATCACTGTCATGTGCTGATCCCTCAACATGAGGGGCATGCTTGGGTGCTATGGTGAACTGTCACGAGTGAGGAGAAGCTTGAATATAGCTAGCTTTCCACAAATGTCCCAATCTGGCAGGCATTCTGCCCCACAAGCAAGTCCGACCTTAGTGCAAGGAAAGGAATCAGCTGAATGAAATAGGAAGGAGTGAATGCTGCTGTAATAGCACCTGATGCTATGTGCAACACACAAGAAATGTTGATGTAGAAGCTCAAGAGAAGAGTCGATGAGGCTTCAACATGGAGCCCAAATGAGTCCGAATGGGGGGCTGCGAAAGGCCCTCAAAAGAGGAAGAGCTGTCTTTCTTGCCTCTTTTTTCCCCCCCCTTTTTGTTTGGGGGTCCGAAAGTCACCTAAGACACTTGAGGACTCCTAACCTAGGACGGCTAAGGTAGTTAGGACACCTAAGTCACCCGTGGTTAGTTTAACTCAATCCAAGTATAACTTAACTCAATCTTGATTAGCTTAATCAACTAACTTGACCGAACCAGTTGACTGAGCTGTTACCTAACTAACCTGACCCATCCAATGGATCCAACCGAAGCATGCTAACCCCGGTCATCTTAAGTAACGAATTAATCAACTTATCTCTAAGGTTTGGAGATTTGTAGGTGATGGCGCGGCACGCCAGAAGTGGGCCTCGATTTGGTTCACGGTGAGCAGAGATGGCATCGCGTGTGTCGAATTGCTGATTGGGATTGCGATGAGCAAAGGTTCTGGTGGATGGAGTTGGTGGATAGGATGTTGGGCGACGGGGCCTTGCAGAAGTTATGTAACAGGTCCGTGTACAGGAAGGTTGCAGCTGTCTATATAGGACAACGGGAGGCCTTGGTTTGGCTTCTTCAAGGCAGCCAATATACAGATGTAGGAGCAGGTCGGTGTGCTATAGTCAGCGATGGGCGATGATTGCAGCTTGGTCTGCTGCGATTGGTTGATGGCGCTGTTTTTTCTTGGGGCCTTTTCTCTGTGAGAGTTTTCTTTTATACGAATTGACTGAACTAAGAGGAGCACACTTTGCATCTACCTCCTGCCACAGACTGGCAGATAGGAAAATACCTGTATATGAGAAGCTTTTAGCGATGCTAGCGTCGACGCTTGCTCCCAGAACAAAAACCATGAATGCCCGTTCCACTTGTGTTGCTGCATTGGCATTTGGTGATGGCGAGACCCTGTTTTGATTAGGATAAAGTGGTGGGGAAAGCAATGGTGCCAGGGTCGGAGCTCTGATACCAATGTAGAAAAGGGATAGGGGGCAGATTAGAGAAACAGGCTAGAAGAGTGGAAGAGAGAGAGAGAGAGAGAGAGAGAGAGAGAGGAAATTACATTGACATCTTCAGAAGCTCTCACGGGACTATGAGACAGTACACATCAAAAAAAGTGTAGCTACTACATCTCTGAAACTCAGAAGTCGAGGATTGCTCATGGCATCTCAGCTCGAGATTATTTAGTACACATATAAGTTCTAGACTTATATCAAAAGTGGCCTGCATTTACGTCAGTTTAAGGCTGAGGGCCTTTGGCTTTAGATTTGAAGTCTCTAATTAGAGCCATTCCATCATGGTAGACTGCCCATTTTCCTGCTTTGTATGCATCCTTCACTTTAGTAAGTTTAGCATTCCTTTTTTTGAGCTGAGTTGGAGTGAGCTCTTCAGACATCTATACCGTGTACCTTTCAGCTTGTTTGTCTGTTGGAGAATCTTAACTCGTCCTACACTCTCATTGGAATAAACCTGCACTTGTGTCCCCTTTTGGGAGGTTACCAATGTCACTTTCATCCCATTCTATTTGTGGTATCCCCTTCTTGAGGCATGTAAATTTCTCTTTTTCTGTGTGTCCCTCCTCCTCATCAAAACACCCAAGACTATCCTTCGGTAGTTCTCCAATGCGCAATATTTTCTTATTATGTACTATGGTTTCCTGCTCTTTTACTTCTGCATAGAGATCTATTTTATTGATTCTGCTGTTGGCCACCATGGCCATTTCTTTCTTGGCTGAGCTGACCTGAATGGTGATCATCTCTTCAACCGTGGAGACAAGTGTTGGTGTTGGTGGAGATGTGCTGCGTTTTTCTATAACCGCTGCAATAATTTCTAGCTTGCCTTTGTTCTCCATCTCCTTCACCTTTCTTCCAAGAGCTACAACCATAAGCCTGAGCTCTCTCCCTTCTTGCTGTAGAAAGTATATTTGCTCCTGTGGATCAGATCCAATCCTCCGCTTGTAGTGCAGTGCATAGGGGCTGGGTGTCGATGTGGAGGTTGCGACGTCAGAGCAGGAGGGTTTTCTAATCGGTGTGGACGCAAAAGTTTTCATGTTCGGGAGTTCCATAATGGCCTGTGCAAACTTTTTGGTGTGTTCTTTTGTTGAAGCTAACCCCCCAAGCTGAGCCAAGGGCTCAGTTCAGCCTGGGGCGAATTCGAAGCCTGGGCTGAGGGAAAGGGCTGTCCAGCTATATGGCTAACAGAGATGTACTACGGGAGAGAGAAAGTGTATGATGTGGAGGTTGTATGGGAGCTGGTCGGACCTTGTTGGGAAGCTTACGGGATTTGTACGGAAAAGTGAGTGGAGGCTGTATGGGAACTGTATGACGGACTGAGCGGGAGGTACGGCGTTGTATGCGACGTGTACAGTGCTAAGTGGCTGAGGAGGAAGTACGGCGCACGTACGTACGGAGAGTGGGCAGCAAGTACGAGGAAGGAGGAGGGAGAGTAGATAGGATTAGATGTCACATCAAAAGTGTACAATGATTGGTGGATGGGGACTTGTATAGTCCCTTCACATTTCCCACTAACTCTAGCTAAAGGGCCACTAAAGTAGCCCTTTTCCCTCCTTCATTACTGTTCTCAAAGTTTAGAGCTGAAATGGAAAGTTCAAAGCTGTAAAAAATTAGTTCCTTTCATGTTGTATAGTTTTATGTCATATGATGATGTGTCATATCACGTGTCATACGACGCGGCGTTCCTGCCTGTCCCCCCCCCGTTGGCCTTCCCGAACGTCGGATGCCAGAACTGCACATATCAGCCATATAAAGTCTTTTTATTATTCTCAACACTTTGTTGTCATCATCTTATGACAGGCTTGACCTTTGACATCTTTGGCACGTTTTGGATCACACATTTATTGACTGCTCGTCTCACATCCACACAAGTTGGAGTATAGTTTACAAAATTGTTTGTCTTGAGAGTGAGTATTACAAACTGAGTAGCAGGCTGAGCGTAAGCCCCACAGAGGAAGCATAATTCCCATAGCAGTAGCTCACAGCATTCAGCACATGCTTAGGTTTATGAATGCACTCGTATCTTCCATAGTGAAGCACCATAGTGTTCTCATGGGTAGAAACTCTCGATTAGATCGCTAAGCCTCTAGCACAAAGCACATGTAGTCTCAAGCATGGAGCCATTCACATTTTGATGACATTTGATCAAGAGCTCAAAAGAAATACGTGAATAGAAAGCGCGATTATGGCAAGAAGTTCATGATAAAGGTTATAGGTTGGTGATCTAATCTATGATACACATGAGGTCATCATAATGCCTTCATTTGAAGCATCTACATTAGCTCAAGTTCATTATCTCCGTAATATTCAGCCATCACATTAATGCATGGATCTGACTTGATCTACTGACATAGAAGATGATGCAGATACATAGTAGTGACCATGCAGACTTGCACGCAAGCCTGCATAAGGCTCTTTAATCTCCTATAGATTTCATAGATACATGCCACGCTTTTTGGGTGGGAGCAAACTTGTCTCAAGCAAACTCGACTTGCTAGATGAATTTGTTTTCTGAGAGAACAGACTTGTGTAGATTCAGGTGAACTTGTCTATGAAGAATACTCTTCAAAAGGAAATAGAGCTGTATTAGGACAATGAGGACATTTGCGAGAGAGGAATGTTTGAGGGACAGTTGATAAAGAACAGTTAGCCTTGTCACTGGTACACACACTAATTCCGTACCTCTAATGTCTTGCACGCTAATCAGTATATCTGAGAAACTTCAGCTAAGATCATTATAATTGATTTTAATCACACGAGTTTTAAGACGACGCAATACATGTGTCAGTGATCTGGTTTATGTGGGCCTGTGTGCTGTAAGGCGTGCATCTGCTATATAATGCTATACTTAGTCTGCAGCTAACAGCAAGCCTGATAGAGAAAGTTTATAGATTTGCAATAAGCTTTCGGTGGAAGGTCCAGCCATCTGGATATTTTTTGTGACTCTTTGAACTTTTGGAAATCCTTTTATGACCAAAATAATATTTGTTAAAAATAGTATGCATGTTTGGTTAACAATTTCTGTACAAGCCAGCACAAGTGTATGGTACTACTAGAAATTTATTCTCTCGATTGGTTTGTTAATGGACAAACAAAACTTGTTTGTGTTGATGTCATGTCAAATTTTCTTTTTCACAACGCTCACTTGTTTATGTGAAACAGGTTTGGCAATTGTACTGCCATTATTGTCACCTCCAGGAATATTGGCCAGACTCTCGTCTGTCTTTCTTGGTTTTGCTCCGCCTTTTTTACTCCTTTCAATAGGGTAAGGCTGCTGACCTTATAATCTATTTGTCTTGACTGTCGCCTTTCTGCCAGGTAGGTGTGCAGAGAAATTGCCTCCTTATTTTTCTGACAACCACCTTATTTTTCTGACAACCAAATACTTCGCATTTTAGTCAACTTTTACATTTACACTACAGCTGCAAGTCTTTTGAATCTCTCTCCCTTGTTAGGCTGTAATGACGAGGCACTCTTTGTTTCAAGAACCATTAATTTCGGATGCCAGCATTGGGCCCCACATTAACACAGAAGGTTGTGGCTTGTTGCATTTTAAGAAGTTGAAGGATAAGCAAGAGATGGAAAGACAAATTGCTTGGAAGAGGAATACGATATATTTCTGCAGGAAAACTCTCTACGGGTCTTCTTGTGCTTGATCTTGCAGATAAATTAGAGCATCTCGGTGGATCATACATTGTTGGGGCTTCACCACCACTCGCTGGATTGCTAGGCCACTGTTTTGATCTCAGGCTTTCTAATGAGTGCCCCTAATAGACATAGATCTCCGCAGAACCAGTGTTTCCTTTGAAGCTTCTAGATTCTTTATAAGCGTGTAGTATGTGCCATGTTTTTCCAAGTCATGCTTTGACCTTCATGTTAACAGGCTTTGAGGATGAGGGACACGGAAATTTTAGAATTGTTTCTGATTGCAATATTCATTATTTCAGTCTTTTCCACTCCATCATCACTGTAAAGTACCAGAACTTAGAGTGTATTTGGAGATCGGTGGCTAGTCCTCTCCTTATCAAGTGAGACCATAGTGTCTGCATAAAGAAATACTACAAGAGCATACCCTTGTGTTTGTGTGATTGTGTTGGTTGAGAGAGAGAGAGAGAGAGAGAGAGAGAGAGAGAGAGAGATGTATTAATGTCTTTGGGAGGCCTCTCGGGCCTATGAGACAAAGTACAATATTAGAGTGACACATGCTCATACAAAGGGCTCACTAAGGCCCTTTGCTGAGAAACGGGATCTCTGTATCCTATGAGTGATGCCTCTATTCGGCCAGTCTCCACAGAGTAGGGCAGTGATGGGCTGAACCTCCATTGTGCGTGCTTTGGTCCGCCGCTTCATCATGTGTGGCTCCTACGCCTATGGCTGCGTATCTCCTCGTCGTCGCCTCGTCTCACTGACCCATGCTGTCCTCATGTCTTTGATCTCCTCCTGCTCTACCCCCCCAAATGTGTAGAAATCTGTGGCGTGTCACTGGGTTCGGGTCTACCCTTGTCTCTTGTGGCATTGCCCTCTCCTGCTCTATGATCTGGCGCAAAAGGATTTCTCTATGCTGCCTCATCTCCATCAGATAGAGCCCAAACACAGACCTGATCTTGAAAGTGATAGTCAAGAGAGAGGCCCGAATCAATGCCCCTCCTAGAAGGGGTAGTGATAGCGTCCTCGGATCTCATAGTAGACCGGACAGAGGTACATTGAAAATGCTGCTTCGTCTCTCTCTCCCAAGGTGCACAATCTGCAAATCCTCTCCCCAAGGTGGGAAACCCCTGGTCCCCTCCCCAAGTCCGTGTCGTATAGAGTTGGACTAGGTCCATATCGTCCCGTGGGACGAGGTGATCAGGAGCATCTAAGATAGAGCCCAAACATAGACCTGGTCTTGAAAGTGATAGTCAAGAGAGAGGCCCGAATCAATGCCCCTCCTAGAAGAGGTAGTGATAGCGTCCTCAGATCTCATAGTAGACCGACAGAGGTACATCGAAAATGCTGCTTTGTCTCTCTCTCCCAAGGTACACAATCTGCAAATCCTCTCCCCAAGGTGGGAAACCCCTGGTCCCCTCCCCAAGTCCGTGTCGTATAGAGTTGGACTAGGTCCATCTCGTCCCGTGGGACCAGGTAATGAGGAGCATCTAAGCTCTACTGAAAGGGGGGGAGACGATCCATTTGAATGCCCTATCTGTCAAACCAGCTAGGCCATGCGGACTCCACTCTTAGCAAGCCGTATAGGTGACACAAGTGCCACTCGGTAGCCTCCCTCTAGGTAATCTCCAAACCCTATGAAGATAGGCGATGGTCTGGAAAATGGCATCAATCTCGAGCGGTGACATAGCAAACTCTTGCGTGTATGATCTGGTGGGGAACCAAAGGCTTGCTTCGAATCATCTTGGATCCCATAGTAACCTACAGCCTCTTTGAAGCGTCGCCACTCAGTCACAGTCATGTCATAGCCTCAGAAAGGTGCCGCGTATATGGCTGGCGGCCTCACCAACGTGTCAAATAACCACCCGTTCGTCAGGGATCCTGAAAATGTGCCTGAAAGCACCATCGCTCTAGTCGAGCTAGAGCTCCCTTCCCTCACCTTGGCTGCATAGGTCATCGTGAAGAATGGCCTCACAAATTCTACCCCTAAATATGTGTAGGACTGTAGAATCTCCACTGGCTCTCCTCAGTAAGTGAAGCTATGTCGATGAAGTGCCAGCCGTGAGGTGTTAAAAACCATAACCTTGGTTTTACCAAGATTATTGTTAGGTCTGTCTCTCTGCAAAACACCTCTTGGGCATCTAAGTGTCTCTTTAGGCCTGCCAGAGGAGGATAGGGCTATGGCATCTGCATATAATAATATCTATATCATCAGGACGGCCAGCCGCGATCCCTCACCTCCTAGGCGGTCAATGAATGTTGTGATCTCATCAATATGTAGCCCAATAGTGTCGGTGAGAGAGGGCATCCCTGCTTCACCCTGATTGTGCTCTCGGCCCAACCTGACAGGGCTCCAAGAGTAGGTACTCTCCCTATGGCTGACTCATATGGACTCACAACCCCCCCAATCATGACATTTGGAATCTGCATCTCTTGTAGTCGTTTGATCATGCGAGCTTGTGGGACTATGTCAAAGGCCTTTCAAAAGTCTACAAAGTAGGCGTAGACCTTCCGGGATCTTGGAGTTGCACTTCCTCCGAGCAAAATTGTATGAGCGAGGTTTTGTGAGCGATTCAAGATTAGCAATACACTCAAGGAGTGTGTTTAGTAGAGAAACTACCTTGGAAATTCATTCCATCTCTTCTCTCTCTTCATTTTCATTCTAGAGTGTTTAGTAGAACACAATTTTATTGTCTATTTCTAGAGTGTTTATGAGTGTCTAGTAGAATGAAATTTACAGATTGTTTATTCTATTAAGTAAGCACAATTAGAAAGCATGAAAAACCAAGACAAAAACAATGACCCAATAATTAAATACAGTGCTTCCATCAAACCATAGCTTAGTATACCTTCTCTCTATATAGTTTTCTTATCACTTTTTGTGGCTCTCATCAGAGGCTTCATCAATGAGAACCAATGATTATTTCACCAAGAAGTAAAATTTCTACTAAGACTAAATATGTGTTATGACAATTTTTATACTCTTAAACTAAATTCAGAATTTAAGACTCTAAGGGATATATATAACTTATAACCTTGCATATGTGCTCAAATGGCCTTTTTCATTTGATTTGAGTGGCTAAATGACAATATTTGGACATTGGATGTGAGTTATGGCATTTCAAAAATGTTGTCCATGATAGTTTCGCCGGCGAAACTACCTTGGAAGGCTTCCTACAAATGGTTTTCTTTGAAGTTTGGAGAAACCTCCCATGAAGAGGGAAAGATTAGATCGTTTCTTCAAAGGCCAAGGTAGTTTCACGATCTTCAAGTATACTCCCCTATCAAATAGGAGTTATGAGGGGATTTTAAATAATAAAACCACACTACACGCGAGTTTTTTCAAAATCGTTTCCATCCCATTATTCCATTGTTAGACGAAGTTCTCCATCTTTGTGCCAAAGAGATATGGATAAACATATAGTTTCTTTGAGAAACATGGTTTTAGCAACATACCCTAATATGCCTTTTCTAGAGGAGAAATGTGAAATTCTTGTCCTTCACTCGGACGCTCGGAGGTTTTCGCTCAGAAAAGGGCCACCCCTGAGATCCCGACCTCGCCTTCTCAATGACAGCCCTCAAAGTAAAGATAAGATCCAGAGTGGAATGCTGTCTCCTAAAACGAGCCTGTCCCAAAGATGGCTGCCTATGTGTCTCTGTGTAGGAGTTGATCTCTCTCTCTCTAGTGCCGGTGCTCTAGGAAGGAGGGAAGCCATGACATACAACATGATTGAACATCTGTGCTAGGATCGGAGCCAAGACCTCTTGTCCATGTGCGAAGTAGTTAATCCATAATCCCTCATGGTCTTGAAGGCCAATGGGACCTTGGTGTGGTTCAAATCCCCTCATGGGTGCTGATTAATGGGGGCGTGATGACACGTGGAATTGGGGGACTTTGGTCCCATATGCATGCTTGAGAATTATGGATCCTTGGATATAAAAGACTGATGAAGGCCCTCCTCATTATTTCCCGAGACTTTTTGGGGAGTGAGGAGGTTGATTGCATGGCTAGGAGGCAGAGTGTGGGACCCCTGTACTCGGCGTATGTTGGGTTGCCATGTGGTAGTTGATGGCTGGTTTTCTAACATGCAGGCGGTGTGCTTGGGGAGAGCGGACATATCGGATGGTTCCTGAGCTGGGACGCCATAGAGGGATATCACATAGGTCTGCCAAACATCTAGATCTGTGATGGGTATAGGTGGCTTCCCTACGGGCAAGTGCCCCTATGCAAAGGTGGGATCGCCTCCCCAAAAAGATCGGATCACCTCGTCCATCCTATTTGAAAGGAATGCTCGCCTCTTACGCCACGTCAGGCATCATGAAATTTGCTGTGCCTCAAGTGTCCCAAAGCCTGATCCCGTATGAGGTAGAGTCTCATCTCTCGGCACTCATCGTCAAAGCATGAGTTTTGTGGCATCGTCCCATCTCAAGGATGAGCTATACATAGGGAAGGATCTAGTGGGGAGAGAGAGAGAGAGAGAGAGAGAGAGAGAGAGAGAGAGAGAGAGGGAGAGTTTATTAAACGTCTAGAGAGAGAGATAGAGAGGGAGAGTTTATTAAACGTCTTCAAAAGACCAAAGGGTCTATCAGACTAAAAAAAACTGATACAATGAGTTGAGGGGTGGAGCCTCTAAACAAGCATCAATACCCATGATAAATACAAGAAAAAATCCTTGATCATAACGATACCATAGGAGAGAGAACTCTCTGAGCGCATAGAGAGGGTGAGGACTAGTGGCAGTGTGATAACCATCCACGGAGGGCTGTTGTGGCGCATAAAACCTGTGCTGGGACGCTGAGGGTTGTTTGAACGTGTGGTCCGATGTGGTCTCGTAGCTGGAGCCCTACGATGAACCAGTGCCATTGTCACGCAAATCGGCCGTGCCTTTGGTTTGGTGAGCATGGAAGGAAGGCTCCCAAGTCTAATTTGTGTATCAACCCCATGACGAGTCTGACGTATGTCTTGCTTTGGTCTGTGGACCCATCGTCTCCGTAAGCCCTGCTGGTCAGTGTTGTATGGCTAGAAAAACTCAATATCATGCTCTGAGTGGCGTCTGGTTATACGTCTTGGTCTCGTCTTTGCGATTTGAGCAAATGCTCCCTGTGTCGAACGATCAAATGGATGAAAGCCGCCAGACACCTCTGATCTGGGTAGGACAAAAGGCTGGATAGGAGTTCGAAACCATTCTTGAAGAGGTAGTGCTAGCGACCTCCTCCGACTCGATCTCTTGATGATCGCATAGGGTACAAACGCGACCCTCTCTGGGTATGCCGGTAGTGATAGCGACCTTTGATCTCAGAATATATCGGGCATTTGAAAGCTAAATGCTCCTCCTAATCGATCTCTTGATGATCACATAGGGTGCAAATGTGATGCTCTCTAGGTATGCCCTCTGCTCGTCCACTCTCATTGCGAAGTCGATGCGATGAGACATGCAACTACTTGATGGATATTCTCAAGGAGTGAGGGAGGTGGATCCGTGTGTACTCCGGTGGATTAATGAAACCCTCTGTTGAAATCCGCAATCAATGGTCTCTATAAAAATTGAGCTTCACAGGGAGCTTGCGGGGCGCCAACCAGGTCGTGAATGTGTAACTAAAGAAGATCCTCTTGCATGACGTGGTTCACCTTGTGATATTTAAGTGGGATGAAGGGGGCCTCAATGCTATACTGGAAGGGAGGTAACCTGTCCATATGGAGCCCCAAGCTCTCAAGCCATTTGTGTGTACTTTAGTACAAACACCTCTGGTCACCCTTTGCTGCTAGTGGCATGGAGGAGGATAATGCCAACCAAGGAGGCTTGTGTCGCCATGTGGTAAAGGAGCCATACTCTCTGATGCGGTATAGACATGTGATAACCTGAAACACTGCATCGAGCTGTATTGGGGGTGCTCTAAACTCGGCCAAGATTTTCTGATGTGGGACTGCAATCCCACTTCGTAAAAGACAGCAAAGACATTCTCATTTTCTCTCTCATTTTCTGATGTGGGACCCTTCTCGGCCCCCCCTCCCGTAGCCTCTCCACCCCCCCTCCCGTAGTCCCCCCCTCCTGTAGCCTCTCCGCCCCGCTCCCCCTCCCGTAGCCTCTCCGCCCCCCCTCCCGTAGCCCCTCTTTCTCCGCTCCCCCCCCGGTATCCTCTCAGCCCCCCCTCCCGTAGCCTCTCCGCCCCCCTCCCATAGCCTCTCCGCTTCCTCCTTCGTAGCCTCTCTCTCTCCGCTCCTCCCATAGCCTCCCCCCCCCCCCCCCCCCCCCCCAGCCTCTCCCCCCCCCTCTCGCAGCCTCCCCCCCCCCCCCCAAAGCCTCTCCTAGCCCCAACTAGGGGTTTAGCTCAGCCAGGGGGTAACAGGAGATATGGCCAGCAAAGCATTGCCCAACCTACCTTCCTCCTCTTCACATTCTCTCTAACCCCGAGTTGGGCTAAACCCCCAACCCAACCTAGGGGTTAGGTTAAGCCAGGGGGTTTCATCATACAACCAACTATGGATTGGCCTACCCTCTCCTCCAATTCCCTCTCAACCCCCTCAACTCCTTCGACATCCATCAGGACTCGGTACTCTACAGTTGCAGCCATGACACCCTCTCCATACGCACGGAATTACCAACAAGAAGGCTCAAAACGGCCCATCCTCAGGCAACAGGATCAGATTTTTTATCTGCAGCAGGCAGTGAGAGAGCTACGATTGGAAATGGCAAAAGTAAAGGCCCGACTTCACATCTTGGAAGGGCCTGGTAAGCAGGCAGTAATTGATGAGGCTGTAAAATCTTGTAAGGATTCTAGCACTAATCAGAGATTTTAAATCAAAACCAAAAGACTCTCAGTCTTAAACTGATGTATGGCTGTTTACTCTCCAGAATATCATGTAGGTACTCTACATAATTGGGGTTGCTTTTTGCAGTCCTTGGGAGCTGCCATGTGCCCTCCCTAAAGCAGATGTACTAGAGGGTTTCTTGCTGTCCCATAGACCTTTTGGTCTCCAGTGGACGTTAATAGACTTTCTTTCTTTCTTTCTCCCTCTCTCTCTCCCTCTCTCAACAAATACACTAGGGCCCAGGACAATCGTCGGGCTGGATCCCCCCGAAGGTTTTTATTCATCAGAGAGAAAATGCAGTACATGAGTTCAGCGTAGAAGCTGTTCATACAAAATCCAAACGTGAATTCCAATTACATGAGCTCTCAGGTTCCCCTTCTTGGCAACAAGCCACTTGTCAATTTCTACATTACTTTCCTAATTACATGCCACTAAGGGCAACTCTGGAGTCTTTGAAGCACTTGGTCACGCGAACCGCCTCCTAGACTCTTGTTAGGCTCCATTGCGCTTAGGAAAATCACTCTTCCTAGTACCTGCAACAATTAATTAAAGCGCACCACCATGGTATCCATTAATTGTTAGCGCTTTGCATGCAAATAACACACTGTGGACTAATTCTAGTCACGGTAGGCGTCCCCACTGAACACATGTGCACACATAACAAATATAAAAATATATATTCTCTGGTTGACCGAAGTCAATGCTCTTGGTCATAATTAAGGGGCTTTGACAAAGGGTCGAGGCGCCTTAATTATAGTCAAGTCTCTCCAACCGAAGTTGGCACATCTTTGTTAACCGTAGTTAACCCTCTTGGCGCATGTCAAGTCTCGTTGACCGGAGTCAACACTCTCTGACCGTAGTCAACTCTGTGGCTCTCTGGTTAACCGTAGTTAACCCTCTTGGTAATAAACCAAGTCTCCCCGACCGAAGTCAGGTTTACTTGACCAGAGTCAAGTATGTTTGACCGTAGTCAATTGTTGCTGTAATTTCTCTATGTCCAGCATAGGGAGGTGCATGGCATTTCTCCAAAATCTTTTTCCTCATCTCCTGGGTGATGCATAGGCAATCATCTTTCATTAGATACCCATCTTTCAGGGAATAGTGACTGGTGGACTGCCCTTCTTGTATTTGCTGTAAAATCTTGCCAAAATCTGCATCATTAGTATATTGCTCCCTCATGCCTTCCAGGTCCTGATGATAAGCAATAGTCACATTGTTGACCTGGGGTCTTCGGGACAAGGCATCTGCCACTCTGTTGTGAATTCCTGGGGTATGGATAATCTGAAAATGATACATCGACATCATATTTGCCCATTTCATACGCTTCTCGGAAAGTTTTGTCTGAGTCAGAAAATATCTCAGACTTTGGTGATATGTTTTAACAGTAAAATCTGCACCCAAAAGATAGTGCTTCCATGTGTTCATAGCATGAACTACAGCCAACAATTCTTTTTCATAGATTCCCAGATATCTTTCAACATCAGGTAATCTTCGGCTCTCGTATGCTACTACATGTCCATTCTGATGTAATGCAGCCCCAACACACTCTCCACAAGCATCGCAATCAACATAAAAAGGTTGATAAAGATCCGGGACTACAAGAATAGGCTCTGTCGTCAACTTCTCTTTGAGTGTATTGAATGCTTTCTTCTGTGATATTCCCCATGTAAAGGCTGCATTTTTCTTAGTAAGGTCATGTAATGGAGCTGCAATATCAGCAACATGCCTGATGAATCTCCTATAGTAGGAGCAAAGTCCCAAAAAACTACGGACTTCATGCACAATTTTCAACTCAGGCCATTCTTGGATGGCTCGGATCTTTGCAAGATCCATTTGTATCCCATTCTTGGATATTATATGCCCCAAATAATGGATCTCTTCCAAAAAGAATTCACTTTTCTTGCTATTGGCAAAAAGCTGATGATTTCGAAGTTCTTGAAATACCAAAGCAAAAAGCCTTTCATGCACGGAAGTCCTTCTGGATTCAGATGGGTGGTAGAGTCAATAAACACTTTTTCTCTACTCTTGGCCCTAGACATAGTAGAGAGAGTGTATCCCAGCTTATTGACTCACATGGGGTTTTACAGACAGAGCCTGATGATGTCTTACGCATAGCTTCAGATTTCTATGCCACCCTCCTTACTGGTGATCGTGAGACACACGATAGAGAGGATGCTAGACAGGCTATTTGGCAGAGCATCCCTGTGTTGGTGAATCCGAGTATGCATGTTCTACTCGACGCACCTTTCACCAACACAGAGTTCAGGACTGCACTTTCAGCCCTTCACAAGGGCAAGTGCCCAGGTTCAGATGGCCTCACCCCGTCTTTTTTCATTGCATTTTGGGATATGATTGGAGACTATATTACTTCAGCCCTGCAGGCCATTTGGGACTCTGGCGAGATGCCTGGGTCGCTTACAGAGGGTCTCATCCACCTTATCCCAAAAGGAGGTAGCAGAAATTTAGTGTCCCAGTGGAGGCCTATCACACTTCTGGGGACTTGTTACAAGATTCTGGCCAAGGCTATCAGCCTCCGATTGCAGCCACTTCTCCCTGATCTCATTCATGACACTCAGACGGGATTTGTGCATGGCAGAAGCATTTTTGATAACATTTTTTCTTTCTGGGAAGCTTCAGAGTGGGCCATGCAGAGTGGCCAGAATCTTTCCATTCTACTTTTGGATTTTGAAAAATCTTACGACAGAGTAGATTGGGGTTTCTTGGAGGGCACCCTTCTACGCTTTGGCTTTACTGATGCTTGGATCAGAGGTGTTTCCTCTTTGTACAGATCAGCCCACAGCCAGGTACTTATTGGTGGGGTAAGGGGTGAGAGATTTCAGATTTCGAGATCAATTCGTCAGGGATGCCCCCTTGCTCATTTCCTTTTTTTGTTCGTGGCCGAAGCTATGAGTATCTATGTTAGATCTCAAGCTGACATCTTTGGGCTGAGACTTCCCATCAAAAGGGAAGAGGAGCTACTTGACAGTGAGTTTGCTGATGACACAGCAGTTTACTTGGATGCCACTCCACAGATGCTCACTTCTTTCAGGACAGCATTAGATTTATTTTTCTTGGCGGCAGGGGCGTAGATAAATTGGCATAAATCCAATGGCTTTTGGATCAGTGATGAGGACACTCTAGTTTGGGGGCTTGACATAGGATTCACTAGGGTTCAGAGGGGTGTGCCTATCAGGTATTTGGGCTGCCAGGTCGGCTTGGATATTTCTACCACGCAGCAGTTTGCTCCCGTTTTGGAGAGCATCAGAAGGAAGCTTCTTTTTTGGAGCTCAGCCAAGCTGGATCTTGCCTCTAGAGTTGTTGTGGTCAACCAGGTCCTCTTGGCCACAGCCTGGTTTGTTTGTTCATGTTGGTGCCGTTCTAGGGACTGCATCATTCAGCTCAGAAGACCGATCAGAAACTTTCTCTGGAGTGGGCTTGATGGCACAGCAGAGGCCTTAGCCAGGGTGGCTTGGGAGACCCTCGTCCTCCCTACACAGGAAGGGGGTCTCAATATTATTGATCCAGATTTACAGTGCAGAGCTTTACTTTGCAAGATGGTGGTGCGGGGACTTATGCCAGGGCAGGAACCGTGGAAGGACTTTCTTATCAGCAGCATACAGAGGTGCACACCTTCTTCAGGAGGAGATTGGATGAGCAGTGTTAGATGGATCTTCACCACAGCACACCTCAGGTCACCTTCGTCCCCTCTCATGGTTGCCATTCTGAAAGTTTGGGCCAGTTTCAGAAGCACTCTTCGGAGGATTCCTCCTTCCTCTCGGGAAGAGATTGATAGACAACCCATCATGTGGAATGACAGTATTTTAGATGATCATGGCAGACCACTGGGTGCCTCACTCTACATGCAGTGGTCCAGGTGGGAGAGGGGACCTGCTTCTTCTATGGGGTCTTGAAAAGCTTTCCGCAGGCTTCCAGAGGAGACCAAATCAAGGTTGACAGGACATGTCAGAGGGAGTGCAGGGAGGATCTTGCAGATTGAGGCAGCCCTTCCAGAGGTTTGGGTAGACATAGATGATATGCCACTCACTTCCTCCACTTGGGCAGGTACTTTTTCGAGAGGCGGGGTTCCGCTTCAGGTTTTGGCCTTTCGAGATGCACATGAGGATGCTTTGGTTTTTAGTGTCCAGGATGGTGGCAGATTGCTCAGGTCCACAGAGGACATCTTGATTGAGTCTGCTTTTCAGCCTATCAGGGTTGTAGGTCTTTAGATACAGGGATCAGATTCAGAGTGGTTCCTAGACCCAAACCCCCGGCTACTCTCCACCGGGTCTTGGAGGCTCTGGCTCTATGGGGGAGTTCCCATCAGGTATTTGGAGTGGGACCCCGGAGAGTGGGAGTGGATTGACGCAGGACATCGAGAGAAGAGCATCCCCTTCTTTCGTTACACGGTCAGTAATGCCAGGAGATATCAGCTCAGTAGTAGAGGTTGGAGACCCTCCAGAGTTCTTCTTTGGGAGACTTTTGGTATTACTGCGGATCAACAGAGGTGCTTTTGGAGGAGACTCTGGAAATCCCACAGGAATAAAAAGATCACTATCTTCTTTTGGCTTTCTATCCATGGAGGGATTGCAGTGAACCTTTGGAGGTCCAGGTTCGGAGCCGGCCCTACATGCCCTCGATGCCTTTCTGCTTCGGAGTCTATTCAGCATTGCTTATGGGATTGCAGACAGGCGAGGATGATTTGGATGGGGGTAGCCAGGATTTTCAGTCACTTTGCCCATTCACCATTTTTTATGAAATGGGGCTCGGTGGCTTGGCTTTCTCTTATAGGACCTCAGGTTTTCTATGAGGGAGTTGACTTTTGTCGGGCCATTTCGGTTCGACGTCATCGGATTGAGTCCTGTTCGTTGGATGTGGTACCACACCTTCCTTTTACAGCTGTACATGCCTCTGTGGATACTTCTTGGGAGATTCTAGCGAGCATAGCATCCTGGCATATTTGGAGAGCCAGATGCACAGAGGCTTTGGAGGGTACTCAGGTTCATCCCTCGCACACATTGGCTAGTATCTGGACAGACATCGTACATACCTTGATGGCCGTATGGACGGGTATGCAGGGGGACTCCCGTGCAGCCTCAGCTAGGAGGGCTTCTTTCTTCAGGGAATGGAAGGCCTCACTCTGAGGGGGTTTTTTATTTATCCTTATGATTTCATGATGTATTCCGCTTTGAGCTTTCTCTCGCGGGTTTTTTCTCTTACTTAATAGAAGTCTTTTTCTTGGGGGGGGAAAAAAAAAAAGCAAGATGTTCCCTGTGCTCTTCTTCTGTCTTTGAAAAGGCTAGGATATCATCAAAGAAAGTACCTGTTCCAAAAAGAATTCACTTTTCTTGCTATTGGCAAAAAGCGGATGATTTCGAAGTTCTTCAAATACCAAATCAAGATGTTCCCTGTGCTCTTCTTCTGTCTTTGAAAAGACTAGGATATCATCAAAGAAAGTACCTGTGAAATGCCTATACTTTCGGAAGATGCGATCCATCATTCTATTGAATGTGGTTGGAGCATTTGTCAACCCAAAAGGCATCACTAAGTATTCATACAACCTGAATGTAGTGCGAAAAGTTGTCTTATGCACATCTTGTGGTGTATCCTGACTTGATGATAGCCACTCTCTTCAAGTCTATCCTGCTGAAAACTGTTGCTCCTTTGAGCTGGTCAAGCACATCATCTATGCGTAGTATCGGAAATCTACCTTTGATGGTCAGCTTATTCAATGCACGATAATCAATGCACATTCGAAAAGAACCATCTTTCTTCTGTACTAGAAGTATTGGTGAGCAAAAAGGAGACGAGCTGGGATGAATCAACCATTTGGATAGCAAGTCCTGCACCTGAGTCATAATCTCCTCTCTCTGAGTCGCACTGACTCTATAAGGTGGTCTATTTGGTGGCTCACTACCAGGCATTAACTCTATCTGATGATCCTCTGGTTTCTCTGGGGATAATTCCCCTGGCAAAGCAATCTTTAAAGTTTACAAGAAACTGAAATTTATCTTTGTCTGCATCATTCATTTCAGCATGCATATCATTCTCTTTTTCTTTTACAAAAACCATGTACGCGGAAATTGCAGACTTTATTGCTTTACCACATGTAACATCAGATACAATGGGGATAGTCTCCCCTTTATTCCTGGCAACTAAACGCTGGTTTTTGCCCCTATGGATAAAACTCAGCACCCTCTCAGGGTATTCTATTGTTACTTCTTTTCGATGGAAACACGGTGTACCAAGTACAACATCATGCTACTTGAGAGGAGAGATTAAGAAGTCCTCTTGATCTACATAGCTCTGCACATGGACACGAAGCTTTCCAATCAAAGGAGTAACTTGCATTGGATTCCCTTGGAACATTTGATCAGCATCAAGAGCTTTGCCTAGCTCTTCAGTTTTTATCCCTAATCTCAAGGCTAAATCTTCAGATATGAAATTGTCTGTAGACCCTGGATCAAATAGGATTAATGCTTGCTGATCTCTTATCTTTCCCCATGATAGCAAAAGAAAACATCTGGGACTGCTCCCACCATTGGCCTCAGTGGTACTTGTGGCTTTTTCTGCTCCTTAGAACCCGAAGGCTTCTCAGGGCATTGGGCAGCTATATGACCCTCTTTCCCACATCTAAAGCATTTCCCATCTCTGCGAAATTCAGCTATCTGTTCAGGAGTGAATGGGGATTTGCCTTTATATGACTTTGAAAACTGAGTACCCCTCGGCTTCTGAGGCTGAAATCCTTTCTTTTCAACCTTGGGATACTCTTTCTTTTCTGATTTTGAAAATCAGTTTTCTTCCTTTCAGCACCTCCTGCATGCAAGGATAGTACTGTGGATGGATCTTGTAACGGCACAAGACTAGCTACTGAAGCTGAATGCATAAGGTCTTGAATGTTCTTTGCTTCCAAAGCATTCACTACTGCCTGAATTCTTGGACTGAGACCTGCTCTGTACTTTCTCATTTGGGTTCCTTTGGAGATCTTTTTGAAAGGTGCAACCTGCAAATAAGCATCCCAAAACTTTTGCTTGTACACATCCACTGTATCTCCTGCATCCATATGCAAACTGTCCCAATTTTGAAGAACATGATCTCTAAACTGTTTAGGCATAAACTGTTGGTAGAAGGCTTTCTTGAAGTCCTTCCACCTCTTTGGGGCTGACCCATTTGTGGTCTGTGCACTCCACCATGCACTAGCTGTCGCTGTCAAGTGCAAACTGACCATTCTTAACTTGGAGGATTCTGAAAACTTTTCTGTACCGAATGCAGCATCAAACTGCCTGATGAACTGCAATGCTTTGTCTGTATGACCATATTGTCCATTATAGGTCATAAACTTGATAGATTTACCTCCCTATTTGAATTCCTTGGTCTCTCTGGAAGACTTACTCTTCCTAGACTTCTTGTGTTTCCTTCTTTTCCTAGATGGTTTATCTGATAAAGGAGGTAGACGGTGAAGGACTGGGAGATCAGTGATGATGCCTTGATCTCTTCCTACTATGAGACCGTCCCCTATGAGATCTCTCTCTCTGTGGCTGTACACGAGAGTGTGCCTTTGGCATTGGCACATCATAAGCTGCATTAGGCATATTTTCTACTTGAAACAAATGCTGCGCTCTTGGATCCCTTCTGAGATTTTCCATCTCTTGCATACGAGTGTGTACCATTTGCTCAAATTGTTGCTGAGTTTGTTGCACACTTCCCTGTCTTGGATGTGCATCCCTATCTTGTGAATCCCACTGGATAGGTGATTGAGCCATTCTCCTACAACTTGTCTGAGATTTGCAAGT
This sequence comes from Dipteris shenzhenensis, assembly GCF_047967505.1. NCBI lineage: Eukaryota > Viridiplantae > Streptophyta > Polypodiopsida > Gleicheniales > Dipteridaceae > Dipteris > Dipteris shenzhenensis. The sequence continues at coordinate 12,153,036 of NC_141615.1, forward strand.
TTCTCACACACACTATGTATGCAACTGATGCACGTTGCCTTTGCTTTTCAAAGAGAAAATTACCTCAACAAGAGGTGTCTTGCATTCACAATCTATGCCAGTACCAGGCTGTCAACTTAAGGTATATACCCACAAAGTTGCCAAGGCATCAACAACTATATTGCCCCTTTTCTGGCTGCTGCAAAAAGCACTGAGTATGCATCTGATTCCCTTTTTCTGAGCACAAAGGCATGCATTCTCTCTTTTCTGCAAATCTCTGATTTCTTTGCTTTTCTGCTGCTTTTCTGACAGTAAAAGTCTGACAGGTAGGTGAAATCTGCTGGCAGAAACAGTCTCTGCAACTGTCTTTTTTTTTTTTTGGGGTGTGTGGACAGTAACCAGATGGGTAACTACTGGTTACTCTAACCGGTTCTGGTTTGGTTAGTTTGCAACTAGAGTAACTGGACTGGTCACAGTCTGGTTACAATGACCAGACTGGTCTGGTTGGGTCAACTAACTGGACCTCTAACCAGTCCACTAGCCAAGGTTAGGTTAAATTAACCCCTGGTCGGCCATGTCAGCATCCATGTCACCTGTCAGAATGCCAGGTCATCTCACACGTGCATGCCACGTCATCCCTGCATGGGGGTCTGCCACATCAGCTGACACGTGTCAGAATGACACATCAGCATTGTTCAGTGCAGTGCCATGTGTCATCTGTGCCACGTCAGCGTTCTGTCAAGACCCCTCTACCACGTGTGCGCCACGTCAGCTCTGGTTGCCACGCTGGCTAAGGTCAAGAAGCGACGGAAAACTTTCCCAGCAGCGTCACGCGTCAACAGAGATACCCGTGGGCATTTGCAGATGGTGAATCGTGATGAACGCAGGAATGCCTCTCTGTAGTGCACGCACGACACCTTACGTGAACGTTCCAGTCGGATGACGTGTGCAAATCAATGAGCATAGGCACCTCTGCTGCTCACAATGTCAAGTGACAGATCGCTGCGAATTTCCGACACCCTGCAAGAAGCCATCTCGCCAGTGTTTTTCCGCCTCCAGTCCTAGTGTCAAACGATGAGGATACTCGGTGAGTTCACGTATCCTGCGCGTGGTTATCAACGTTTCGAGCCTTCACAAGAGTTCGACGGCAATCTCTGTCAGCATCTCTGGAAGGCAATACAAATACCCACCATTTTCCCACTGTTTGTCACTTCACAAAAATGCCCGGAAGAGCATGACGTCGTTCTGCCCTTTTTTTTTTTTTTGTGTAACTGACTGTCGATGACGACCTTCCCTTAAGGCTTACTTTCCGTCAGGTGTTCTACGCCAAAGCTTGCACTCTTCAATCTTGGACTGTCACTTCCTAGGAAGAAAATGAGACCTTACGCTCTGATACCAATGCAATCCCACTTCGTAAAAGATAGCAAAGACATTCTCATTTTCTCTCCCTCTCTAACATTCTCATTTTCTCTCCCTCTCTCCCTCTCTCAACAGATACACTAGGGCCCAGGACAATCGTCGGGCTGGACGCCTTCGAAGGTTTTCATTCATCAGAGAGAAAATGCAGTACATGAGTTCAGCGTAGAAGCTATTCATACAAAATCCAAACGTGAATTCCAATTACATGAGCTCTCAGGTTTTTCTTCTTGGCAACAAGCCACTTGTCAATTTCTACATTACTTTCCTAATTACATGTCACTAAGGGCAACTTTGGAGAAGCACTTGGTCACGTGAACCGCCTCCTAGACTCTTGTTAGGCTCCATTGCACTTAGGAAAATCACTCTTCCTAGTACCTGCAACAATTAATTAAAGCGCACCACCATGGTACCCATTAATTGTTAGCGCTTTGCATGCAAATAACACACTGTGGACTAATTCTAGTCACGGTGGGCGTCCCCACTGAACACATGTGCACACATAACAAATATAAAAAAATATATTTATTCTCTGGTTGATCGAAGTCAACGCTCTTAATCATAATTAAGGGGCTTTGACCAAGGGTCGAGGCGCCTTAATTATAGTCAAGTCTCTCCAACTGAAGTTGGCACAACTCTCCAACCGAAGTTGGCACATCTTGGTTAACCGTAGTTAACCCTCTTGGCGCATGTCGAGTCTCGTTGACCGGAGTCAACACTCTCTGACCGTAGTCAACTTCTGTGGTTCTCTGGTTAACCGTAGTTAACCCTCTTGGTAATAAACCAAGTCTTCTCGACCGAAGTCAGTTTTACTTGACCAGAGTCAAGTATCTTTAACCGTAGTCAATTCTTTGACCATTAAAAGAACTCTTTGACCATAATTAACACATAAGAAAACTCTTTAATTACGATTAAATAAATGGTCAACTATACTTTGACTTAGGATATTTACATTGTGGTGACAAGGACTGAAGGTGATTGTCTACACAGTGCCGCAATGTGGGCTTGGGTGTCTTTGACGAATGATGAGAGGCTACTCTTGGTTGGGGTCCCGTCCTCTGCACCATGCCCCCTCAATCCTGTGCTTTTGAGCTCCGAGGATGGAAGTCATGTAACAGGTCTCATCATCCATGGGGGTGGTAGTTGTGCAGGGATGCCATGTACTCTGACATTGAGAGCCTTGCTGGCTCTCTGTTGTTGTTCCAAGATGGTGATTGTTATGGTGGCCTTTGCAGGCTCTTGTTTTGCAGCAGCCGCCCATCTGGCGGTCTTTGCAATGGTTGATTGCATGGTGGCTATCTGTGCTCCTACTGCCTCAATTGTTGGCCCACTGCTCGGGGCTGTCACTAGAGTTGCACCTTCTTATGGAGCTGTGATAACTTATGGCTCAGGCTATGGATGAGACGGTTCTGCTCTTGGCTCAGGCGATGTACTTCCAAGAGGTGTTCCCAAGGGTCTGATGGGATTGTGTGACCATGAAGCTACGGCTATGTGTATAATGTGAATGGGGCTTGGGGGTGTAGAGTGGTGAGGGGACATCTGGAATGCAGGCGTGGTGAGACCGACAGAGAAGGGGAAAGGTGGTTGGCTGAGGGCTAAGGTGACATAAAAGAGGTGTATTGTGGTGGGGTGTAGAGAGTCGAGCTAAGAGGGGCTCCCCCGATCCCATTAATGATGATGATGATTCTGCAAAAGCCAATGCTATCGCTGTCATATCCAAGGGTAGTGGTCACCTCCAAGGATGGTGTATTGAATGTCGGTGATGATGAAGGTGATGCTGCGAAGGATGATGATGTAGAGGCTGATGTGGAGGTTGAAGCTGCTGGCCTTCTGCATGGCAATGCTATCAATCTATAGGCCATTGCGGTTGCTGCGTTTATTCACATCCTCGATCGTGAGTTGTTCATGTTGCTTCTCTTTGTTGAGTTTCTCTTTCTCCTTATCCGCTTTGTCACCCTTTGCCATTTCTCCTTCTCTTATTCCCTTTTCCCTTTTTGCTTTGTAGAAAATATGCCTTGCTGAAATCTGTGGAGGGGGGGAAGGGCACACAGCTGGATGGTGGACTGAAGAAGAGTTTAGTAACGTGATGGGCTGGACATCCATCGAACATGCTTTGGTATGTCGCTACACCGTGTGTGGCTTTTGCGTCTCTAGTTGCATCCCTCCTCGTGGTTGTCTCATCCCATTGACCCATGCAATCTTAAGGGCATGTGAGACTCATCTGTCCTCTAGATATTGGGATCTGATAATCATTCTATCCTCCGACTCTCTCAAGAAGTGGTCACTCTAGAAGCAGGTCTTAGCTGGTCCCCCTTCTCCCCCCCTTCGAAGTCTGTAGGTCCAATCTTGTTATACGATTGATCTCATCTTGTAGAGCAAGGGATCCAAGTTGTACAGAAAGGAGGGGAGACGATCCATCTAAATACTCTGGTTTTCAAACCATCTGAAAATATGTGCGTACCATGCCATGCAAGCCCCGCTCTCAGCTAGTCGTATAGATGACTCCAGTGCCTCCCTCGGTAGTCTCCCTCTAGGTAAGGCCTAGACCTTGTGACGATAAGTGACCATATGAAAGATGGCATCAATCTCGAGCGGTGTCATGGCAAACTTTGCCTGTATGATATTGTGGGGGGTCTGAAGGTTTACTCTAAATCATCTTTGATTCCATAGTCACCTACAACCTCTTGAAACGCTGACAGGTCACCCCCCTAGAAGGGTGCTGTGTACATGGTTGTCGGTCTCACCAATGTGACAAATAGCTATCCCTTCGTCAGGGGGTCCTGAAAATGTGCCTGAAAGCACTGCCGCTCTAGTTGAACTAGATCTCCTTGCCCTTGTGTAAGTCTTGCCCTCGCTGTGTGGGTCATTGTGAAGATTGGTCCCACAAAGATTGCCCCTAAGTAGGTGTAGGACTGCATGATCTCCACTACCTCCCCTCGGTACCATTTGCAGCAAGGGGAATTTAAGAAGATCCGAGAAAGCAAGAAAGAATTCAACAGTGAGACCATCCCATCCTGGAGATTTCCATCTGCCACAGGATCTCAGTGCATCAGGCAATTCCCTTTCAGTGAAGGGATGTTCAAGTTCCAAAGCCTGAGCATCAGACATAATTGGATGAACATGCTGCAAAAGAAGCTGACGGGCAGACATGACCTGAGGAGAAAGAGTATCCACATGCCCAAAATGAGTAGAGAAGTGCTGCACACATAAATCAGCAAGCTCTGAACGAGATGTTGACCAAGAACCATCAGGCATCCGGATTCGATAGATATTGGCAGCCTGTCTTTTGTAGTGTAATCTCTTAAAAAATTGCTTGGAAGAGCAGCCTTTATTCAAAAAAGTCCGTTGTCTGGATCGGGTTTTCCATTTAGCAAGCTTTTCTGCGATCATTGGATTGAAGAGAGAATTGAGCCTGACATAAGAGCATGCTTTCCTCTGAAGACAAAGAGCGAAGATGAGCAAGCTCAGTCAAACTTTGACATCCCTTGTGGCTTGCATATAGGATTTGCCATAATCCCATATAATTGCTTGCATTCGAGAAACAAAAGCCTGCCAGGCATAATCCAAACCAATGTGTATCTGACGAGAGAGAGGCTGAATAGCATTAGAGACCAAAGCTTTAAAGTCAGCATGCTCCAGATAACTATTTTGCCCTTGTGATTCTTCTTAATATAGCCGGGTACCCGAAATTTTTGAATCATAGGGTCAAAAACCTGTTGTAACTTGTGAAAAGAATCCAGTGAAAATGGCACATCTGCATCTCGAACATAAGAAGACTCTGGCACATGCATTAGAGGTAAAGGAGCTAGATCAACATCTATATCCTCCAACGAAGGAGCTGCATCTGATAAAGCAGGACTCAGCATTTCAGCTTCACTTCGAGGACAACTTGAGAAAGAGCATGTGCAGCATCCTGTATGATCCCCCATATCCTGAGGAGAAGGAGGCTGATGATGCTCAACATGAGTCGGATCCTGAACTTCTTTAGCAAGAGAAGGATTGGCCTGTGATTTTTGTACCTTCCTCCAGTAATGCTTCGGAGCAATAAAAGAAGGCTTATCTAGTAAAGCCTTAGCAAAACCCGGAGAAGAAGGAAGAGTAACCTTCACAGCTGAAGGAGCAGGAGGAGTGGTCATGGAAGCAGAAGGGCAAGCACGTGCAAAATGACCAATGTGGCAACACCGATAACAAGCTGTAGGAAAAGAAGCAAAATGCAACATGATGCGCATTGGATGAGCAAATCCCAGATGAAGGTCCAGAGTAGATGGCACGGGCTGCATCATATCCCATAAAATACAGAGCCGAACATCACGGGTAGCCTGCAAGACTCCTATCTCGGAACATGGAGAGGCCTCCCTAAAAGCGCTGCGAGAGTAGGAAGATGCTGAAGAAGAGGCATAGGTAGCACTTTGAGTGTAATCCAAACCGGATAGTGGGTTAGAAGAGAGGCAGATGGATCAAATAAGGGATCCTAGGGTATCACATAAGCAAAAAAGCCAGCTCCAAGAACACCAGCACGACTGACAAGGCGCTCTACCACTTCAGTCGAAGAGCAGTGGGCATAGTAAAATCCTTTGCCCAAAAAGACAAAGGAAGAAATACAATCCGGACCCCCTGCAACATTAGCCTAATGACGAAGATGAGCTGAAGATAAAACCTTGCTCATAAAATAGAGGCAGGCTCCAAATTGCTGAGCCTGTCGAAGACCGGAGACCAAAAGAGCAGAACCCAAGTAACAAACAAGCGGGGAACCCAATGAAGGAACTTCTGTGACAGAGGCAGAGCACAGATCCAGCTGGAGGGAAGAAGAAGGGCCATCGGAAACATCCAGCTTTACCGATTTAACTGAACGCGAGGCAAACAAACCACCATGCTTTTGTCGACAAAAAACATGAGTAGGAGGAGCAGAGGTAGAAGGAGGCGCTGAGGCAGAGAAAACAAAAGAAGCAGGTGTCGGAGCAGCAAGAAAGGAGGAGGAAGATGAGACTGGAGCAAAAGCCACTGAGGATTGCGGCACGGATACGGAAAGAGGCTGCGCAGATGATTGTACAGGCTGTACGGATGGCCGTACGACAGGCACCGAAGGAAAAAGTGACGGAGTAGATGATTGCAGAGAAAGCTGTACGGGGATGTGCAGGGGTTGTACGGAGGGCTGCAGAGTGCACGGAACCTGTACGGAAGGCCGTATAGTTAACGACAGCTGTATGGAAGGCAGCAGGGACGTCGAGGGTGACTGCACGAACGAAAACGGGGAGGAAGACGATGCTGGCAGGGCAGAGGAGGAGGTCTCCATTGTCTCTTAAGTCCCCCCCCCACACACACACACACCCCCATTTTGGGACTGTGTCAGAGGCCTTTTGAAAGTCTACAAATTGGTCGTGGACTTTCTGGGATCTCGATCTCACCTCCTCGATGACTGCTTGTAGAGTGAAGATATGATCAAGAGTGGAATGCTGTATCTCCGAAAATCAGCCTGTCTCAATGCTTGCAGCGTGTGTGTCATTGTCTAGGAGCCTCTCTCTCTCTCTCTCTCTCTCTCTCTCTCTCTTTTTCTCTCTCTCTCTCTCTCTCCTATAGTACCGACCCATAAATCTTGGCTAAATCTCTCTTATAAATTAGGCAAATACATTGAGCTTTTTCAACACTTACATGTTGATTAGCAAGATAGTATCCATGGGATCTTCTGCTTTGTGTATCAGAACAATGGTGGTGGTACTTAAAGCAGGGGGGAAGTCGTGACGTACAACATGGTTGAAGGTCTGTGCTAGGATTGGGGCCTGTTGGAGAAATCATAGCCAAAGAGTGTTGATGTGTTGTACTAGGAGTTCTGGTAGAGATTTTGTATGGATGCCACGTGTCATCTTGGGAGTTATGGAAGGAACCATGATGAGCGTGTGAGAGAGAGAGATAGGCTAGGGTGAGGAAATGACACTGAAATGAAGACATCATGAAAGGCTTTCACTCATTCATCAAGTATCATTAAGTATGACTTGACAAGTGAAGTACAAGCGTTTATAGGCTAGACACACACACTCTAGTAACCAAGTGCATATGGGATAACTCCATGGTGACACATGGCACTCACGCATAAAACCTCTACTAGTTCTCCTAGTACAATACATCACACACACTGTTTGGCTATGATATGTCCAACACCCCCTTTCAGAGCAAGGAGTGTGAGACCCAACACACAAGGAGTAGACCAATCCCCCCTCCACCGTACTGCAAAGAGCAAGTCCAACTATCCAACACCTCCTGTGTGATAGTGACTTCTCAATTAGCTTGTGCCGGCAAGGGTAGACCATCACTCATCACCCCCCCTTACTCTGAACTGGGTGCTTCAATCCATAGAGGGCCTTTTTCAAGCGGCATACCTTGCTTTCAGAACCTTCAACCTCAAAGCCAGGAGGTTGGGAAACATAGACCTCTTCCTGCAAATGCCCATGAAGGAAAGCTGTCTTAATATCAAGCTGATGTATCTGCCAATGAAAGTGGGCAGCAAAGGCAATAACAATGCGAATGGTAGTGATCCTGGAAGCGGGAGCAAAAGTCTCCTCAAAGTCAATGCCATGCTGCTGAGCATAGCCCTTGGCAACAAGACGGGCTTTGTAACGGTCCACTGAACCATCAACTTTCCATTTGATCTTGTGAACCCACTTAGATCCAATGGCATTCTTGCCATAAGGCAAATCACACAACTCCCAGGTGTCATTCTGAATCCAATTCAGCTTGCATGGCCTTCATCCAACAATCATTCTGAAAGGCATCTTGATGACATAATGGCTCTTCATTGCATGCTGTACCAACCAAAGCATAAGCAACAAAACTAGCATGCTCTTTCCGGACAGCTACTCTCGTACGGGCTGGCAGAGGAGTGTCTTGTTTGCTTTCTTTTAATGTGTCAAGGAGCCAACGGGGTACCTTTTTAGGCTCCTGAATTTCTGCTCTTTCCTGGTCAAGAGCTCAGTGCAAATGATCCTGATCAATGATAGGCATATCAGGCTGAATTTCTGCATGCAGAGCATCGGATGGAAACAAAGGCATCAACAACGGGTTGTTTTTCATAGTCCAGCAAATGCATAGTGGAAGATTCATCAAACACAACATCCCGACTGACAAAACACTTGCGTGTGCGGGGCTGATGTAGCTTATAGCCCCTGCTCTCTGAACTATACCCAAGAAAAATGCATTTAATAGCTTTATCATCCAACTTAGTGCGTCTCTGTGAAGGCACATGAGCATAAGCTAAGCATCCAAAAGTCCTCATGTGAGAAATGCGAGGCTTACAACCCGTCCAAGCCTGATAAGGTGTGATAGTCTGCAATGCCTTTGTAGGACATCTATTCAAGATGTAATTTGCACACATGATCGCATCCAACCACAACTTATTAGGCAAATGTTTGCCTTTCAACATGCATTTGGCCATTTCTATCGTTGATCTATTCTTTCGCTCAGCCACGGGATTCTGTTGAGGAGTATAAGGCACCATGCATCGATGATTAATGCCACGGGAAGCCAAAAAAACAGCAAACTCCTTCGACATGTATTCACCCCCTTTGTCTGTATTAATGTGAGCAATGTGCATCCCACTCTCATTCTCAGCCAAGGCAATAAGTGCTTGAAGCATGAAGAAACATCGGACTTGGATTTCAATTCAAAAATCCAAGTGTACTTGGTGAAATAATCAATAAAAGTAACAAAATAGTAGAATCCCCCAAGAGCTGCAACACTCATGGGTCCACAAACATCACTATGAACCAGATAAAGATTACGTGAAGCACCAACTCTCCCATCCGTGGGAAACGCAGCACGGTGCATCTTACCAAGTAAGCATGGTTCACAAACAGGTTTGGTAGGCATATGCATTTTGGGAAGATCCACAACCATATGGTCCTTATATAACTTCACGAGGGCTCCAAAATTGAGGTGTCCAAACCTCTCATGCCACAAATGAGTATCTGCCATGGTAGAATCAATAGCAAAGGCATGTGCATCGGCAAGTGCAGCATCATCATCTGAACATCTGTCATAAGCATCAAGTCTGTAAAGACCGCTAGACAATGTGCCAGTCAAAACTAGGGTAGAGGCATGTGTAACATCATACACTGCACACCCCACACCATCAAAAATAACCTGAAAGCCACATGTAGCAATGGCTGAAATAGAAATGAGGTTCTTACGAATGCCTGGAACATAAAGTACATGCTCTAGGGTGACAATACCACCAGAGACAGAAGTAAGAGGAACTTGCCCAATACCTTTCACGGTATATGATGCTTTATTGGCACATGTGACATTGCCCCTCTTAGATGTAAGCTCCAATGAGCTGAATAACTTCCTGTAGGAAGTGATGTGCTTGCTAGCACCACTATCAAAGAACTAGGCATCGCGAATATCTGAAACTACCATACAAGCATCATGAACATCAAGATTATACTGACATGTAACCAAGAAATCCCAATGGTGGTCTTGTGCGAAATTAGCGGACTCATGTCGATCTTCTGCACTAGAAGAACCAGATAATGCAAGACCAAACTCTTTCTTTTTCTTTTCAGATGCTATGCGCTTCCTGCATTCAGAAATATCATGCCCAGGTTTCCTGCAATAGTTACATCTCTTCTTCTTTTTGTTATCCCCTGAAGAAGAGGCACCATGTGAATGATCAGCTTGGGAATGAGAGGGCTTTCCAGCTGAAACCTTGCCTTTGGCTTTGTGTTTATGATGGGCAGCAAATGCTTGATCGCTAGCCATAGTAGCATTGCGATTCACACGACTTTGCTCCTCCAGAAGAAGAAGAGCAACAAGCTGGTCAAATGAGGAATGATCGGCATCACCCCCTGCAACCAACCTCAATGTAGTAGCAAAGCCTTGATATGAATTAGGCAACCCATCAAGGGTATTAGAAACTAGCTGAGAATCAGGCATAATCTCATCAATGTTGGCCAACTGCTTTTTCACATTAGTGAGATAGGCATCCATGTTACCACCCTCATTAAGCTTTAAATCTTTCAACTGCCTTCGGAGATAGGCAACCCTTGCCTCATTCCGCACCTGATACAAAGATGCAAGCTGATCCCATGCTTGCTTAGCTGTCTTGCAAGACCGAATATGAGGGATAATAACCCGTTTCACTGAAAGAGCAATCAAGGCATGTGCTTTGGCATCACGACCATCCCACTGAATTTGCTCCTGTGAAGGAGGCAAAGCACCTGGTGCAGGAGGTGCAGGAGTCCTGGCTGTAGCAGTAGAATCATCACCTGAAGACCCATCACCTGAAGAAGCAGAGGTTGTAGGTGTAGCACCAGTAACAGTGTGCGTAGGCATGGCCTCAGAACTTGAAACAATATGCCATAGATTCTTGGCAACCAAAACGTGTCCCATCATGTATGACCACATGGGGTAATTGGTGCCATTAAGTTTGTCATCGGCCCCAATCAGCCCAAACAAATCATCTTTGCCACCAGACATGGTGCTGAAATACAAGGCAAGTGCACCAACTGGCAAAGCAAATGAGAGAAAGGCAACCTCTCAGAATCAAGTGCCAAGAATCTGCCCAAGCTTTAAAGCTTATGTCTGCAAAAGACGCTGCTGTCCCAAGGTGTACCTGTTGCCAAAAAAAATCCCCAAAGGCAACACGAGTCCTTTCCAAAATGCAAACGAAGCAGAAATTGGAAAAAGCCAATGCAACAATGGCTTACCCAATGATGTAGCCCGAAAGGACAGCAATGAAAGGCTCTGAATGCGAGCAAAGGAGGGCTGGAAATGAGAATTACAGCAAAATATTCAATCTGCCATGATGCTACTATTTCTAAAGGGTTGAAGCGGATTCAAGGAGTGACTTTTTGTTTCGACATCGGGGATCGTGATCTTGTTGGTGACTTTTGGTTTGGCTAGAGGGGCTCTCATGACAGCTATCTCGATTCCCTCAGCCATTCCCCTCGAATGGCTCAATCCAAGAGGGTAGGCTCTCGCTAAGTGTTCCATGTGCTGCACCTGATGCATTGCCTTGCAAGGCCCAAGACCTTGACCCTCTGTCTAACTTCGCCACAGTTTTGGTTCTCTAAAAGAAGCTCCTTGGGAGCTCCACAATCACCCTGAGCCATGGAACACCATCATCCGCAAGGAGCGAGGCTGCTTTGGGGGGACTCCAGCATGGTTCCAAAGCAAGTCCAGATGGAAGACAAAATGGGTCTATCTTCCTTCAGAAGCCCCAAGAAGCATAATATGACTACAAACCTTGGCACATGATGTGTCGTTTCCATGTTGTTGGATAATGACGGGGGACTTAGGTGGAAGAGAAAGACTCCTCTTGTGACCTCCTGAATGTGGTCACCCTCGAGTGTCAAATTTGTTTGAATCCAGTCTCAAACGTGACTCCGATTGGGTGTAATGTTGGCTTTTTAGTTACTGTTTGGACAGCAACCCTGACTGTTGGAATTTGAAGGATTGTTTGGACAACCATAACTGTGAAGAATATATTCAGAACACTCACTATTCTCGGTAGATACAACATCAAACACTCACTGAAAGGCACTCAGACAATACAGCATGTAGAGAAGGAGCAGTACTCATTATATTCATCCACCAACTTCCAAGCGTGTAAAAAACTCCTCAGAATAGAGCGAGAACATCCAGCCGACCCAAAATGGCTGCCTATTTATAAGAAATTCAGGGACCTGGAGTCTGCCCAAAAACACCCGACTGGACCAGTTTGTACCACTCAACGTGATTAGTCTGTACCCTGACTGGAACTCATCGGCATCGGCGCCTGTTTTGAGGAGATAGTGGGTGCATTAGGTGATTGAGAATGAGAAAGGTGAGGTCAGATGCCATGCAGTAAAAGGGCCATAAACGCTGTAGGAAAGATGTTTAGACATCTCATTGAGACAATAGAATGATGAGGATGCTCCATCTTCATTGGACAGGGATGAGGAGGAGAAATGTGTGCTGTGGATACGGCTCACTTGAGTTTGAGTCATCTATACTGTTGTTTTTGAATTTAGCTAGCTGCTCTTTTGGGATTGTTATTTCACAGATTGCTTTTACAATCAAGACCTGCTGGCATGTAGCACCAAACATTGTGATGAAGTGGTTGTCAGTGCAAATGAAGAATCAGAACATTTCACATAGCCTCAAATAATAAGGTTGAGTAGCAGCTGTGTTTCAGCAGAGTTTTCAGAAGTTGCCAGCAGAATAGGTTTCTAACAGTATGGATGAAATTTTGGTCAAGCAGAGTTAACATGCTAACTGGTGTGGGAAGTTTATGAATAAGTGGCAGTTAAACAACGATTCTGTGATAAGTGCAAAGCAGTATCAGAACCAACCTGGTAAAAGGCATTCCCTGTGTCATTAGATGTGTACTGTACATGTAGGATTTTCCCAGAAAACAAATGTGCTGTTAAAACTACTAGAACTAACATAAAGCCAGATTTGTTCAAGGTTCTCAAGGGGCAACAGTCCTTTGTTGCCAATTTAATAGAATGGAAGCTCAGTTACATAATGGACAATTAGGACTTAGGAGAAGGAAAAGTTACTACTGTTTTGTTTTCATGAAATGGCCAAGGATTGCTTTTTGTAGGTTTAAAGGTTGGGAGACACCGCACTGATGCCTAGAACCTCAACCGACTGAACTAACATTGTCTGTGCCCTTGAGTTTAGGAGGGATTACAAAGAGCTATGAGAGGGAGTGGGTGGGCCATCATCCTCCCTCTTGTCCATAAATCTCAGAACTCCTGCCTGTAGGGGTCGTGGATTGTGCTATCTGCAGGATGGTAGATAGATGCATTAAATGATGACCTTGTAATTGTGAAAACAACCTAGACGACTTGGTGAACTAGTCATCTTTTGGCTCTAGTGTTTTTTTGGTGCTGAAATTGTCATAATGGATTCTATTATTGCCAGGACTCTGGCTGCCATGTCAAGAAGAATGCTCATAAACTATTACTAATTGTGGATATAATACACTCTATTTGTATTAATGTTATTTCCATTGAAGTTTCTCCTCCAATGAGTCATTAGTCTTGTTTATTTTTCATGTCTACAGATATGAAGCCTTTTTTTATAGTGCTTTGGCTTTGGTGCTACTTGCCTGGATTCTCATGGAGGCAGCAATATTAAACTATCCTGCATCTTCTCAGTTATCAGAGGACTATTATTTGTCTTTAGGCCCTATATCAGCTGATCTAACGTCGGCTCGAGCTAAACCACATAGGGTCTTGAGGCTTGCTGATACAAGGGTTGCTCTTTGCTTTGTAAGCTCTCTCTCTCTCTGTCTCTCTCTCTTCATAGGTTGTGTTTGGCCCCCAGTCGCTGTTAACTCCATCATTATCGGCCTCATAATCTGCGCCCCCGCCCCCCCCCCCCCTCCCCGTGGGATCTCTCTCTCTCTCTCTCTCTCTCACTCTCTCTCTTGGTAGACTGTCGAGAGGGGCCATGCTATGGCTAGTGTGTAGAATTGCAGGTATGCTTGTATGTAAATCTGCATGTGATTTTAATGATGCTTTTCTCCTTACTGTTTTTTGGTCATTTACGCTTTCTGCCTTACAATGTGGTGGTGTTGATTTTCACTGATTTTTTTTCTTCATCCTTGTGTTAATCTGAATACAAGAAACATTGTGTGCATTTTCTGTCTTCTAGGTTAAAGTATGGCAATGCACGAAAACTAAAAAGGGAAGGGGGGGCTGTGTACGAGTGAGACAAATAAAAGAGAGTTTGGTAAAGTCTTTGGAAGAATGAAGCGTCTGTGAGACTGAAGAAAATCAAATACAGTAACAGCTACGGATGGAGCCACTAAAGCGGCCATCCATTGTAAGGCTGATGCGTGGGGCGAGAAGTAGAGAAGCACACCGTGACGTCTCTGCGGGGAAATCTGCTGGCACCCAGCGGGGGGGGGGGAGAAAGAAAGTTTATAAAAACATCTACGAAAAACCAAAGGGTCTATGAAACTCAAAAGAAACGAGATACAGTGAAACCTAAAGGTGGGGCCAACAAAATGGGCACCCCTAGCCAAGGCTAATGCATGTGACAAGAAAAAAAGTAGTACATCGCACTATCGCTGCAAGGAAAAGCCACAAAGGGCGAGCAAACGCCAAGGAGAAACCTTTGGTAGTCTATCAAGCGGACAACCGTCCCTGAGTGGCTGGACCTATGTATCCTGTCTGTGGGACTAACAACTGGATGACTGAGGAGAAACAAGAGGAGCTCGTCAGAAAGTAGAGAGAGAGAGAGAGAGAGAGAGAGAGAGAGAGATGTATTAACGTCCGTGGGGGGCCTTGCGAGCCTATGGGACAAAGTGCAAGCAAAAAATAGACTCATACAATCCTCAGTGGGCTGGAGCAAAGGGCTTGCTAGGGCCCTTCCTGAGTACTAATCTATAGCAGCGAAATCATAATGATCATAATCGTATCAATGAAGTACAAACTAAACCAAGTTAGTTATGGAGCTAGGACTCAGAAACCGAAGCCCGGTACAGTGGTGGCTCTTTGGTGAGCTGTGAAAATATATTACATATACGTTTGTCCAGTTGTGTCGTGCTGTAGCGAGGGACGCGGTCTGCTTGATCTCTGGACTCTTTGGGCTATTTCCAGAGTGACCCCCCGTCTCTGTCGATCCCCCCTGAGGAAAGCTATGATAGGTCAGCCGTCAATAGAATGTGCTATGGACAATCTCTGTCTCACGTGTGGTATTTGCGTCCCTCTCTCGGTGGCACCATGTCGCCTCTCTTTGCTGATCCAAGTTGCCCTTGTATCAGCTAGCTCCTCCTCTCTACTCCTCGTATCAGCTAGCCCCTCTCTACTCCACTGTGTTCCGCAGCTGACTCAAATGTATAGAAGTGTGTGACGCGACGCTGTGTCCAGTCAGCCTTCATGTCTTGTGGGCCAGCCGCCTCCTGCTGCTCTTTGATTTGTTGCAGTAGTGTCTCCCTGTGCCGGCACATCTAGAGTCTAATGCAAACCTGGTCATGGAAATGGATCAGTCGTGATAATGGGCCAAAGCCACTCCCCTCTAGGTAGGGACAGCAGTAGCGCCCTAGGATCTCATAGTGGGTTGGGCAAGTACAAAGAAAATGCTCCTCTGTCTCAACCGCCCCCATTGTGCATAGCATGCAGACCCTCTGCTCTTTGGGTATGATGACTGCAGCTCTCCTTGCCTCGATCCTCAACTGATGGGATGAAACACGTATCTGTCCAATGGTAATCCTCAGTGCATGGGAGACATCTCTGTCCTTGTCGAGGTACTGGGGTTTGATGATGAATCCCTCCTCCGATACTCTCAGGAAGTGGTCGCGCTAGAATTGCATCTTGGTGGGGAGCTCCTGGTTCCCTCTTCGAGTTCGAGATGTATGGAGTTGGAGGAGATCTAACCATATGATACGGTTCATCTCATCTCATGGAATTGACTCAGGAGGCGCGTCCATGCTGTGCTGAAAGAGGGGGAGTTTGTCCATCTGGATACCGTGCCTGGCAAACCACGTGGATATAGGTGCATACCTTTGGCCTACCCTTTGCTAGTCGTTTGGATGACTCCAGGGCCAGCCTCGGCAATCTCCAATGAGTTAAGTCATAAACTTTGTGGATGAATGTCACTACCTGAAAGATGGCATCAACTTGGAGACGTATCTTGGTGAACTCCGCTTGTACTATTTCATGTGGGATTGAGAGGTTACACCGAATCATCCTAGATCCCATAATCACTTGTAGCCGCTTAAATTTCTTCCAGTCTGTCTTCAGGAGATCACATCTCCAAAAGGGTGCTACATACATGGGAGTCGGCCGCACTAGCGTATCAAAATGCCAACCTTTCGTCGGTGGACTTTGGAAGTGTGCTTGGAAGCACTGTTGCTCTAGTTGAGCTAAAGCACCCCGCCTTCGTGTCAGTTGTGCCTGGGATGCATGGGTCATCATGAAAATGGGTCCTGTGAATAGTGCTCCCAAATATGTGTAGGACTGTACTATCTCCACTGGCTCGCCATGGTAGGTGAAGCTGAGTTGGCGGATCACTGTGCGTGAGGTGTTGAAGACCATAACCTTGGTCTTTGGAAGGTTGAGTGTCAGGGAGTCTCTCTCTGCAAAACACCTCTAGGGCCACTAGATGTCTTTGTAGTCCTTCCGCTGAAGATGATATAAAGACTATGTCATTAGTGTACAATAATATATGTATCATGATATCGGCTAGGAATGATCCCTCGCCTGTGATCTCATCGATGTAAAGTCCAAAGAGAGTCGGTGACAAGGGGCAGCCTTGCTTCACTTCGATCGTGCTTTCGATCCAATCCGAAAAACCACCTGGGGCACGGACTCTGCCTTTGACTGACTTATATAGGCTCATCACACCCCAAATCAGTGTCTCTGGAATCTCCATCTCCTGTAGTCTCTTGATCATGCAAGATCGTGGGACTGTGTCGAAGGCCTTCCGAAAGTCTACAACGTATGTGTACACTTTTTGGTGTCTGGACCTCGCCTCAATGATAGTCCTCAGATATTGAAGATGTGGTCTAGAGTAGAGTGCTTCCTTTTGAATCCTGCTTGCCCTAGTGCCCGCTGCCCCCGTGCCTCTGTATGATTGTTGATCTCCCTCTCTACAACCGATCCATAAATCTTGGCCAGTGTCTGGCCAATCATGAGGGTGCAGTAGTTGCCAATATCCGTGTGTGGCCAATTGAGAGAGAGAGAGAGAGAGAGAGAGAGAGAGAGAGAGAGAGAGAGAGAGAGAGAGAGAGAGACTTTATTAAAGTCTTCGAAAGGTACAAACAAGCTGTGAGGGTGGAGCTACTAAATGAGCATCCACACCAATGCAGAGTACAAAAAATACAAAATGATAGTACTAAGTACAACATAGTCATGTCAGTGGTGGACTACATATCAATCTCCTCCTCCTCATCATCATCATCATCATCACCAACATCAGGACATCATGGTTGCTAGGAGCAATGGAGGCATGAACTTGGCGATAGAGTGCTGTCGGTTGCTCACAGGTATGGCTTTGTGACGTCTAATGGTCATAGCTCTGTGCCTAACAAGGGCTACAGTAACCCGTGTCGGCGAGGCTCCGACTCTGAACAGAGAGGGGATATCCTTAAGGGTAATCTGTGCGTCAACCCTCTGTCTGAGATGTTGAGTCACTGGCTCTTGGCCAGGATCATGTCGAGGCCTCGTATCGTGGGGATCCGTGTGATTTGGTAGGAAGAACTCCGTGATAGAGCTCCGAGATGGATCTGCCAAGGAAGAAGTCTGCTTCTGTCTCCGTGATCAAAGTAGCCTCTCGCGGTACTTGACTACCTCATGAATGAAGGCCACCAAGCATCTTTGGTCTGGATAGGAGAGGAATCGGGACAAAACCCAAGAGCTATCTTTGAAGAGGCAATAGAAATGCCCTTTGATTTCATAGTAAAGAGGACACCTGAAGATGAAGTGCTCCTCCGTCTCAACCTCCTGTGTGTCACATATGTGCATATGCGCCTCTCCCTGGGTAGTCCCTTTGCTCTGCCACTCTCAATACGAAGTCTATGTGAAGAGACCGAACACTGCCCAATAGAGATTTTTAGTGAGTGGGGTAAGTGGATCTGCGTGTATCTTGGCGGGTCAATGAAACCCTCCTCTGTGATATGCAAGCAGTGATCTCTATAGAAGCTAAGCTCCACTAGAAGCTCGCTCGGTCCCAACCACGTCTGGAATGTGTGGAGAGAGAGAGAGAGAGAGAGAGAGAGAGAGATGCATTAACGTGTGTAGGAGGCCTCACGGACCTATGAGACAAAGTACAAAACCAAAAGTATCTCATACAAGCCGCTATGGGCTGAAGCAAAGGGCTCACTAAGGCCCTTGCTGAAAGCTAAAGTGCCAAACTAGTGAGAGCAAAATAGCAGAGTAGCTATGTAGCAAAATAGTATCAGGTGCTCAGAGCTAACACTCCTAGTACACGCACAGACTCCATATATCTAGGTACTGTGGTGGCTCTCTGATAAGATGTGAGGAGCTCTTGTATCTGTGTCTGTCGAGCTGTCTCTCGAGGGGGCGGAGGGCGTGGTCTCTTCAATCTCTGTATGTGACAGTTTATGACGTCTCGTCTCTGGCGGTCTCCTTTGAGGGGGGCTGAAATAGACCCGACCTCGATCGTGTGTGCTTTGGTTACTCTCTGTGCCGTATGTGGAGTGTGTGCCTCTTGGCTGGCAGCATCGTGGCAGTGACTCTCACTGCTAATCCATGATGCTCTCATCTCGCCAAGCTGCTCTCCCTGTGCCTCCGCGGTGGCTGACTCAGATGCATAGAAGTCTGTGACACGTGTCTGTGCGCTCGGTCGATCTCGGTGACCAATGGCATCGCCTCTTGTCGCTCTCTGGTTAGTCGCATTAGTATATCTCTGTCTTGTTGTAGGCCATCTTTTGGTGGTTCTAGTGGTGCCCTGTAGGCCATGGTAGGTGCCTTGTAGGCATAAGTGTAGGCACTTGTAGTGTTAGTGCCTTTTAGGCCACATAGGACACTTAGTCCTATGTGACACCTAGGACACTTAGCCCTAGGTCTAGGTACAAGTACCTTGTACTTAGATTTTTTTCATTATCTAAGTTTGACGTGAGCTGAACTATCGAACGACTCTTTGCTACTTGCACTCTCTCTCTCTTTTGCGATCGTCCCTTCAGTGGTATCAGAGCAGGTATTGCTTTTGTCTTCCAGCTCTCCTCAACGCCCGAATCCTCCATTGCTCATTGGGAGTCTGTTGCTCTGCTGGTCGTCACATCTCCAGCCTGTTCGAGGATCTTCAACTTTTGTCTAAGGCTTCCAGAGCCTTTTTTGTCGCCATAACTAACCTTATTGCTGCTTTCCAGCAGAGGCGACTAATTCTAGGCCCTGCTGTAGCTTTTTCGAGGTCTCCTACAGCACCTGTGGCCATTAGTTGCCATTTTTTGTGCTGCAGATCCAGGCGCCCAGCTTTCACAACCTCATACAGATCTCAGATCGACCTGCGCTCCATCCGTACAATTAGTACGACTGTACGGACTTCCGTACGGATCACGTACAGATCCTGAATCCCGCCGCCATACCAGTTGCATACCTGTGCTACCGTACATCGCACATCCACGTACTTGCATCGTACACCGTACAGCCACCGTACATTGGACAGCCACGTATTGCTCCGTAGAGCGTACACAGCACCTCTTCCGTACGATCGCACATCCGTACATCGTACATCGTATGGTGTACTTGATTTGGTACTTGAGCTGTCCGTACAGCTAGTACTTCTCTCGAAGACTCCATACAAGTGTACTTGCACTGTACAGGTTCATATGCTCTGTACGTTCTTCCGTACGGTTTCACCTGCAGATCAGCTGTCAACAACTTGTGCAATTTGGGGCTTTTGCAGCACATTGGCAAATTTGGGGCTTTCAGTTCTTTTCACCTCCTTTGGTTGCAATTTCTTGCAAGAATATTAAAGTTTTGGGATTTGGTCTGCAATTTCTTGTTTAGATTGCAGTACATTGGGCCAGATTGCAGGATATTAAGTTACATTTGCAGGACATTGAGTAAGATTTGCATACATTGGGTCACATTTGCAAAAATTTCAGCAAAATTTGGGGCTTTTCTGCATTTTCCCTCTTTTTGGCCTATTTGCCCTCAATAAATTTGGGGTTTTTGCCAAATTTGCTGTTTTTGCAGTGAACATTGCCTGTCACAGTCACATTTGGGTTAGATCTGCATTTGCCCTTTGATTTGGGTCAGAAATTTGCAGATATTTGCTGTCATTTTTGGACAGCCAGATTTTTGCAGTGATAGCCTTGAGGCTTTTGGGTTTTCAGGTCTTTTTCAGGGTATCACATTTGCTATGGCTGGGAACAATCAAGATTTATTTGGAGTTCTTCGTGAAGATGATAAGTTGGATGGCACCAACTATCCGATTTGGTCTTATCTCATGAAACATATTTTTGTTGCAAAGCATTTGTGGAATATTGTTTCTGGGGCTGATCTGAGGCCAGCCAATGCTACAGTGGTTGCCTCTACTGCTGGTCCTTCTGCAAGGGGTACTCCTCCTGATGCCTCTTCCTCTAGCACTCCTGCCGCTGCTCTTCCAACTCAAGAACAGTCAAGATGGGATGCAAGAGATGCAAATGCACATTCATGCATTGCCTTATCATGCAAGAGAATCATTATTCCACACATCCGGTCTTGCAGGACAGCAAAGGATGCTTGGGATAAATTGGCTTCTCTCTATCAGATTCGCAATGAAGCTCCTGTTGCATATTTGAGAAGGCAATTACAGGAAATTAGTATGAATGAAGGTGAGTCTATGGATGCATACCTAACAAAGGTCAAGGATCTCATGGAACGGCTTGCCAACATTGATGAGGTGGTGCCAAATTCACAGCTTGTCAGTACCACAGTGAATGGACTGCCAGATACATATCAAGGGTTTGCTACAACCCTTCGATTAGTGGCTATGGGTAATCCAGACCACTATTCTTTTGATCAGCTAGTTACTTTGCTTTTGCAGGAAGAGCAAAGTAGAGCTAATAGACAAGCCATTATTCTTGATCATGCATTTGCTTCACAGCAGACAGGAAGAGGCTAGGCTTCCAAGCCTATGGGCAAGCCAAAATCTGCGCATAGCAGCTGCAATTCCTCCCATGCATCTAAAAATACAGCAGATAAAACAAAGAAGAAAAGATGCAACTATTGTCGCAAGCCTGGACATGACATTTCAGAATGCAGGAAGCGCATTGCTTCAGAGAAAAAGAAAGCAGGATTGACAGTTAATGCCTCTCATGCTATTGAATCCCATGAGCCAGAAGATGCTTCACATGCACATGCTCTTTAGGATGATTGGGCATGGGCTGTCCATTGCTCATTTGATCCCTCCAAAGCTGATGCACTCTTTTTGCTAATGATGCTTAGTCCTGGTACTTTGATAGTGGTGCTTCCAAGCATGTCACATCTCGCAAACAGTTGTTTCACTCTTTAGCTGATGCACCTTGAGGAGGGACTGTTACGTGTGCTAATAATGCTTCATATGCTGTAAACGGAGTTGGAAATGTGCAGCTCACATCCATTTCAAGCCATCCTGTCACTCTAACAAATGTCCTTTTTGTGCCTGGCATTAAAGTCAACTTGATTTCAATTTCAGCAATGGCTACTTCAGGTTTTAGAGTAATTTTTGATGGCTACAGATGTCTAGTTTATGATCTTCGTGATGACAATGCCATAGTTCTCACTGGCACTTTCCAAAAGGGGCTTTATCACCTTGATCATCATCCAGCTGCACTTTCTATTGAAGCATTGGCTATTTCAGATTCACAGCTTGCTGAAACTCATCTTTGGCATGAGAGAATGGGCCATCTCAATTATAGAGCTCTTGCAAAGCTACATTCAAAGCAGATGGCAAATGATGTACCTCAGACTCACACAGTTTCCAAAAATGTGTGTGAGGGTTGTCTTTTGGGTAAGATGCATCAATTTCCTTTTCAAAAGAATTGTCCAAAACTCTCACAAAGGAAATTGCAGCTAGTACACAGTGATGTCTGTGGCCCAATGAGGACAAATGCCATTGGGGGTAATAAGTATTTCATGACTCTCATTGATGATTTCACCAGATATCGCTGGGTATATCCTTTAAAGGCCAAATCTGAAGTTTTCTTATGCTTTCAGAGATGGTTGAATATGGTTGAGAATGAATCAGGATGTAAGCTTGTCACCCTCAACACAGATAGGGGGGGAGAGTATATGTCAAAGGAGTTTGATGCATTTCTGTCTTCACGGGGCATTATTCACTCATGCACTACTCCTTACACTCCTCAGCAGAATCCTGTTTCTAATATTTGCAAATTTCCAACCCAAAACAAAGGGCAAATGCAGATTTGACCCAAATGTGACTGTGGCAGGCAATGTTCACTGCAAAAACAGCAAATGTGGCAAAAGCCCCAAATTTAATGAGGGTAGATAGGCCAAAAAGAGGGCAAATGCAGAAAGGCCCCAAATTTTGCTGAGATGTTTGCAAATCTGACCCAATGTATGATAATTTGACTCAATGTCCTACAGAAGTGACTCAATGTCTGAAACTCTGACTCAATGTCTTGCAAATGTGACTCAATGTACTGCAATCAAAAAGAAATTGCAGACCAAATCTCGAATCTCTAGTGTTCTTGCAAGAAGTTGCAACTAGAGGAGATGAAAGGTATTGAAAGCCCCAAATTTGCCAATGTCCTGCAAAAGACTTCACACGTGCCAAACTTGTATGGGACACTCGAGACAAGTACGAGCTGTACAGACAATTGTTTTGTACGGAACATGTATGGTGCAGTTGTACTAATGTACGGAGCAAGTTCAGTGTATGGTGTATGTACAATCGTACGGATCTGGTACAATGTACGGATGCAAGTACAATGCACGGATGTAGGTACAGTGTACGGTTGTACGGTGGCGCAGGTATGGAGCTGTGCGGTGGCTGTACGGAACGCAGGTGCGTAGATGTACGGTGGTTCAAGTATGGGGGCTGAGTGTATGTCTGTATGGCGGCATAGGTACGGAATGCAGTACGGCGAAGTGTGTACGAAGTCCGTAGTTTTCTTCGCTTATGTTCATACTACAGGCGCTTCATTTGCTATTTTGCTGAGATAGCTTCCCCCTTACATGCTTTGCAAAAGAAGGCAGCGCCTTTCTGTTGGGGGAAGAAAGAAATTGCAACATTTAATGAGCTGAAAGAAAAGCTATGCGCAGATCCTGTCATCATTTTGCCAGACTTGCGAAAGCCTTTTGTTCTTCAATGTGATGCAAGCGGTAATAGTGTTGGTGGAGTCCTTATGCAGGAAGGCAGAGTGGTTGCATATGAGAGCAGGCTGCTCCGAGATGCTGAACACAACATGAATGTATATGAGCAAGAGTTGGTAGCTGTAATTCATGCTCTTACTGTGTGGAAGCACTATCTTTTAGGTGCTGATTTTTATGTGCAATCTGATAATCAATTGCTGCGATACTTTCTCACTCAGAGAAAGTTGTCAGAAAAGCACATGAGATGGGCAAACTTCCTTTCCATCTTTCATTTTCAGATTGTACATGTGGCTGGAAAGAAAAATGTAGTGGCTGATGCACTTTCCAGAAGGCCACGTACGGAAGCTATGTCCAAGAAACCACAGGTATCTGCAGTTACTATTGCTTATCACAATGAGCTTGATGCCATGAAGGAGCAGTATGCTATAGATTATGCTTTTGCGCGTATTTATGATCAGCTTATGGAGGGCAATAGGCATGATCATTACACACTTAAAGAGGGATTTATGATGATGCATGGAAAGCTGTGTGTAACACAGCCATTGAGGCATAAGGTGCTCACTGAAAGTCATGCCCTGCCGTATGTAGGGCATCGGGGTATTGAGGCTACAATCAAAGCAGTAGAGCACTACTTTTATTGGCCTTCTCTATGGAAGGATGTTGAAACTTATGTCAGGACATGCATCACTTGTCAAAAGGTGAAGTATGACAAGCAGAAACAGCCCGGTTTACTTCAGCCTTTGCCTATACCAGATAGACCATGGCAGAGTATCGCCATGGATTTTGTTTTTGATCTCCCTTGCACTCCTTCTGGTCATGATGGCATTTGGACCATAATTTGCAGATTCAGCAAGATGGCTCACTTCATTCCAGTAAGGAAGAATATTACTTTCGAGCAGATGGCAAAGGAGTTCTTAAAATCTGTTTTCAAGTATCATGGGATGCATGAGTCTATCGTGAGTGATAGAGATCCACGGATGACCAGCATGTTTTGGAGAGGTTTGTTTGAAGACATGGGTACCTCATTGCTGTTTTCTTCTTCTTATCATCCACAGTTTGATGGTCAATCAGAAGAGGCAAATTCTACAGCTTTGGATTGGCTCCGTTGTTATGTGCCTGAGCACAAAGCAAAGTGGGAAAAGTACTTGCCATTGATTGAGTATGCATACAACAATACAGTGCACTCTTCCACGAGCAAGGCACCGTTTGAAATAGTGGAAGGAGCGAGAAAGGTTCCTCATATCTTGCATACAAAGGAGAAGATTTTTGTGGCAGATGAGTATGTGGAGGACTTGCGGGCAGTCTATGAAAAGGTTAAGTATGCCCTCCAACGCAGCCAGGACAAGCATAAAATAGCTGCAGATAAGCATCGCAGGAACTTGGTCTTCACAGAAGGTGATTGGGTGTTGCTGTGTTTTCTTAAGGTACGCCTCAGGAACAAGAAAGGGAAGGTAAAGCTGTACATCAAGCTGAATATGAGGTACTACGGCCCCTTTCAAGTTCTTGAGAAGATCAACGAGGTAGCTTACAGGTTGAAGTTACCTGAGCAGTGGACCATCCACAATGCTTTCCATGTTAGCTTGTTGAAGCCTTTTCATGGAGAAGTGCCACAGGATATGCCAGCTAAAGAGCAACCTGAAGTTGATGAGCAAGATGAGGTCTTGATTCCTGAGCAGATTGTGGCACATAAAGATCTGGAAGTTAATGGTGGAGTTGCCAGACGCTATCGAGTGAAGTGCAAGAATTATCCTGCGAACGATGCGATTTGGATGGAAGAGAGTGAATTGGCAGATTCACCTCAGATTTTACAACGCTACCTTGAGGCATTTGGTCTCGAGCCTACTGCGGTAGTCACTCATGCCAGTTCAGCATAGCACACTTCTGGGGCATTACCGGATGCTAGGGGAGGGGTAGCACCTCCGCACCCACAGTGCAGACAGGCTCACAGGATATCTAGATGTCGCTTGGTGACACTGCGGTTTCACCCGAGGCACTGATGCTGACAGTGTTTCTGCTGTGAGACTTCTATGATGAGTGATCATGACACTCCAGTTGGTTGATACACTGCCATACGGATGGATCTGCAGTCCTACTGTATGTACATTGTATTTATTGGTACTTCATGTGATGTACTACTATTGATTATGGGCTGTTTATGCCTATTGTGACACCCTTTTCTATTTGCTGTAATCTTGGGACAACAAACATGATAGTTTGCTGTTTCAAGAGGGGGGTATGTCACGGGGATGTGGTGGTGATGGTGAAATGTCTAAACTAGCTGTCACAAAATCTAGCCTAGGGTACCAGGCTAGGGGCCTTAGTTAATGCCCAAAAGGTACCTATGATTTCATGTGCAATAAGTGCAACTCCTGACGCTATTAGAGTGGTTTCAATTTCTAAGGTCATTGGTTTGGTTCAGTGGGGTCATTCTTTGAAAACTGACCCCTTAGAGATCCTACAAACTAGGGTCATTGGTTCCTTTGCATTAGGGTCATGGTGCGCCCTCTAACCTCCTAGGGGCATTAAAAATCCCACGCCTTATTTTGTAGATGTGTCTTCAAGAGGGGGGTATGTCACGGGGACGTGGTGGTGATGGTGAAATGTCTAAACTAACTGTCACAGAATTTAGCCTAGGTACCAGGCTAGGGGCCTTAGTTAATGCCCAAAAGGTACCTATGATTTCATGTGCAATAAGTGCAACTCTTGGTGCTATTAGAGTGGTTTCAATTTCTAAGGTCATTGGTTTGGTTCAGTGGGATCATTCTTTAAAAAGTGACCCCCTAGACATCCTACAAACTAGGGTCTTTGTTTCCTTTGCATTAGGGTCACGGTGTGCCCTCTGACCTCCTAGGGGCATTAAAAATCCCACGCCTTATTTTGTACATGTGTCTGCATGTGGGCTGTCTGCTTGCCTTGTGTCACCCCTGGAAGCCCGTGGAAGGCCTTGGAGCCCTTCCTTGGCTTTCCATGCTGATTTGAGACTTCACCCCTACCAGGGGCAGCTTCATTCTCTAGATGGCCGATTTTCTGCAGCTCTCCTCTTGCTGGCTGAAGTGGAATTTCAAGCTTTCTTCGCGACAGTTCTCCTCCCCTTGGTGCCCTCTGTTGCTGGCATGCTTCTTGGAACTGGACGCCTTCATTCTGGGCCACTTTTGAAGCTTTTCTCGACTTTCTTCGCGACATAAGTTCTTTTCTGCATTTGAAGCCATATTCATGCGTGCCTCTCTTCCTGCTCCTGCTTGGTACAAGCAATGGACACATTCATGGCTGATTTGCTACAGCTTGCTCAACGCGCTCTCCTCTGATCTTTTCTGGTGCTGGAAGACACTCATAGGCAGCTTCCTCCTATTGGAGTTTGCTGTCTGCTTATCATCTTACCTCTGGAGCTTTTTCGGGCTGAAACAGGCTCTTTCTGTTGGCTGAATTCTCATCTTCCCTTTCTACTCTTTGCTACAGCTATTCTTACTGAGTTCCTTCTAGGTTGGAAGCCCTGTCGTTGGCGTGGGAGAGGATTGGGGCACTGGTTGTGATACTCT
Source organism: Dipteris shenzhenensis (assembly GCF_047967505.1). Classification (NCBI taxonomy): domain Eukaryota; kingdom Viridiplantae; phylum Streptophyta; class Polypodiopsida; order Gleicheniales; family Dipteridaceae; genus Dipteris; species Dipteris shenzhenensis. Next base: position 12,179,716 of record NC_141615.1, read on the forward strand.
CTTCCTGGGGGTGCAGTGGTTGGCCTTGAGCTCGGTAATGGCTTGGAAATGGGTAATGCATTTCCTAGCATGCTGTCAGATTGGTCTACTTGTGAATATGCATGTTTTGTGAAAGAAGCCAAAGTAATAGCACTGGGAGTTGGTCACTAGCACAACCACGGGTTGGCGTTGTACTGGGTTGCACCTACGGGTGAGCTCTTGAAGGGAGTCCCTTTGTATTTTCAGCTAACTAGTTTAAAAAAATACCGCAAGGGGTGCCAAGTGTTGGGGCCAACCGGTGTCACTCTCTATTCTTCTGAGTAGGGGCATTCTAGCCTCCCTTGTCTTGAATGGTTCCATGATGCTATGCAGTGAAGTTTTATGCTTTGAGTTTTGTTTGTGGACAAAGGCAATCCTTTAAGTTGGCTATATTTTCAGTTTTGTAAGATAGTAGAGACAGATACACTGCCCTTTGTGATCAAAGTTGCCCTTTGGGGAAGCTCTTATCTTTATGCCCCTCATTAAGGTCCCATTGCAAGAACCTATTAGGGGAACCACATATAACCAGATTCTCCAAGACCCTAGCGCAAGGAGAAGAGGATCGGAGTCAAGATACCATTGTGAGTCCTTGCCCCACTCCATGAAACTTGCAATCCTTACAGGCTGAAAGGCAACCTCCAAAAGAATATCATGAGAAGATTTGGTAAGTCTGCCTCCCGACTGAACATCAAAGACTAGGGTATCCTCATGTGCATCCTGCAGGGCAATAATTTGTAACGGAATCCCCGTCCCTGAGAACGCTCCCCACCAAGTCCACTCTGTGATCGGCATGTCATCTGTGTCAATCCACTCGGGTGTCAATCATCTGTGTCATCTTGGTTCAGCGGTGAGGGTTTAGCCCCTTCATACACTACTTCCATTCCTCTTTTGTAGTGAGGGTTCATCTTCTCCATACAATTATTATCCCTTAAGTTCTTTATAGTTGTATTTAGTCCTCTGGGCGTGACATTATTTCAGTTATTGTTTCCCTCTTTGGAGGCCCATTGTATTTTCTCCCTCAGATTCTCACAATCACCCATAGTTCAACTTGTGTTTTGAGTGCATTATTCTATTAGTTCAGATAGTAGTGAGCAAGAGAGAGAGTGAGTTAGGCTCTCTCCCTGTTACATTGGTATCAGAGGGCGAAAGGAGAACACAATCGTGAGGCTCGGGAAGCCAAGGAACTCCGAGTTTGCGAGGCTTAGGAGGCCACATGGAGCTTAGAGAGCGTACTGCTTGAGAAGAGAAGGAAGAGCCTTTGAGATCGCGAGGCTTAGGAGGCCACAGGGAGCTTAGAGAGTGTACAACTCCAGAAGAGAAGGAAGACTGGAACTGGCAGCAACTCATTTCTCTACTCTGACCACATGGAGAGGAAGGGAGATAGTGTAGCAGCCCGTCAAAAATTCTTTTCCTAGAAAGCTCAACTTATTCGGTATGATGGTAAGCAAGAGCCTCTAGTGTTGACTTCATAGCTCGATTAGTTTGGAAGTTATTTTTCAATTGTGGTTATGAATGACAACGAGCGGTGCATTCTAGCATCAATGCACCTCACAGGCAAGGTGGTCAGCTGGTGACTTAAGTGACAAAAGGACCACTATGATGCAAACGAGGAGTTTATGGGTGGATGGAGTTCGTGAAAGATATTAGAGCATGGTTCGTGCCATCTCACTACTTGGATAGTGAGATGCACGAGGGGGACACCGAGATGGTGAATCATTATGTCAACAAGTCACTCAAGTGTTTATACAATTGCAACTGGAGAAAAACCAGAAGCTGAGCAAGTTTCTGCGTGGGCTACGTTCATACATCGAGTGGTATGTTTGTAGTTTTAGGCCACATGATTATGAGAGTGCATACGAGCTTGCTTAGAATTTCGAGCTCATGCACAAGGGTCAAGGATCCAAGTAGGTCAACAGTAAGACGTCTTAGGATTTCACGCCAGGTGTTGGTGGGAATGGGCAGTAGAAGAAGAGCTGGATGACGAAGGATAGCAATGGCTATGGCGGGTACTTAGATGCAAATGATAGGAGCAACCTATGCCAAAGACAACTGATGCTTCCATTGTCATGTGCTGTGTCACAAGAAAGAAGATTGCCTGCACTACTAGAAGCTTCGAGTAGAAGGAGCCACGTCAAGTGGTTTATCCGCCATAGCTTCAACTCCTACGGGGACAACCTCAGTGGTTATCGAGGAGCTTGAAGATCAGCAGGAGGGGGAGCCTCGTCAGTTTCCCAACATTTTTCAAATTTATGGCCATATTGGTGGTTAGAGGTATTCCATTGCCTTGAATGGCGCATTTCCAGGGCAGCAGCTAGAGAGCAACATGGAGGTCTCTTCGGCCACTCTGATTATGAGAACCAAGGCTTGGATGTTAAGATCCCATGCCATGGGTCCAAGTTCATTTCTTGGCTTAGAGGTGTTTTTCCTTGACCTTTGGTTTCAGTAGTTCAGAGGGCTTAAGTCAAGACCAAGTAGGACATAGTACTATAGGACTAGGGTGTCTCCCTCACGAAGAATCCTCCTTTGTCCCTATGGACTGATACGCACAGAGGAGAATCGCATCGAGCATCTGCCTGGATCATTACACCACAACAAGTATCCTTACCAAAAGTCAGCAGAAGACCTTGGGATTCAGTTCCTTCAGATCAGGATTCATGAGCCAGGTATTCAGCTCAGGATTCATAAGCCAGGCGTACCACAATTAGCCACCTCCTTCAGAATATTGGGATGCCCCCTTCATATCCTAACCCATGACATCCCCTTCAGCTGAAAGTCGAACATCCACAGCCCATGGACATGATAGCTGCCACATAGGCTGCCACGCAGGCAGCCACATCAGCAGCAGCCATGTAGGCTGCCATGCAGGCAGCCATGTCAGCAGACTGCGCAGCAGCCACGTGGACTGGCACAGGCACAGCACGGCAATGCCACATCAGCTGGGACAGTACGACAGTGCCACATCAGCCTTCAGGCACCACATCAGCATGCCATATCAGCAGCGGCACGTGGCAGTTGGGTATTACAGTAGCAGCAGGGCCAGTCAGTTGTTGCAGGTTGCTGGTTGGTGGCTTTTACAGCCTGGTCGACCAGATTTAGAGCCCAAGGGGGCCTATAAAAGGCAGCCCCCTTGGCCTTCATTCATCATCCACTTCCAGGGCAGTTTGGGCTTCAGTCCTCAGCAGCCTCCAGAGGGATCAGCAGCAGTTCAGGCCCAGGATAGTCAGCTGCAGATCTGCCCCCAGGCATCTACAAATTCCATCTACATACCCGGTTCAGCAGCAACCATTAGGGTCCTGCATCAGAGCAGTCCCTTTCCTCCATGAGCACTCAGTTCAACGGTGAGGGTTTAGCCCCTCCATAAAGTACTTCCATTCCCTTTGTAGTGAGGGTTCATCCCCTTCATACAATTCTTAGCCCTTCAGTTCTTTACAGTTGTATTCAGCCCTCTGGGCTAGACATTGTTTCAGTTATTATTTCCCTCTTTGGAGGCCCATTGTATTTCTTCCCTCGGATTCTCACAGTCACTCCACAGTTACACTTGTGTTTTGAGTGCATTATTCCATGAGTTCAAATAGTAGTGAGCAGAACATAGAGGGAGTTAGGCTATCTCCCTGTTACACCTACATACCGGTGCTCCTATGTGTGATATATACAACATGTACATATATACAACATGTACAGTATTTACAGTGGTTTCTCAGGATCCAAAAATAGGCTCATATTTTTCCCTTCCCCCAGTTGCTAGGACATCATGTCCAGCAGCACACGTCTTTGTCTTCCTGTTGTCGTTGAGGGTCAAGTGAATTGATGATGGTTTGAGCTTGAAAGAGAACTGGACTCTCCCGGGTCAAAGGCCTGCTTGCATTCCTTAACATACTTTTGCCTTCAGCTCTTGCCTTCATAAAGGAGCCATAAGTTGTCATGCGCTATGCCCTTCGCAGAAGAGTACCACAAACAAGCCTTCTGTGCCTTGGATATGATAACGACTCACGTTAAAATCTCAAAAGTAACATTCTCACCTACACTATCGTGTATAAATCAACAAGGCATTGCATCAGTAGGAGGATGAAGTTTTCCTTTTGCCACAAAGAACTCTCATGTTCTATAGCTAGACTGAACTGGAACGAGTGATACTCATCGTTATGTGTATGCACTGGAGAGACATCTGTACCCTCCTCTTTCTTAACTCCAACAACATCAAGGTTCCCTATTCATTAGCAACATTTGCTTCATTCTTTTTGATACCATTCTTTTGACGATTGTTGTGCTCTTGAACATCTTGCATGTGCTATACCTCATCTTCTTCTATCAATGCAGGAACTCAAACCATGAACCCTCCTCACTTTGTTGCATGTCCTCTTTTGGTAGCCCTTTTATGGGGGAGATTTCCTCTTCTTCATCAAGATGCTCGAAGAAGTCTCTTGGAATGTTCTCCTTGGTCAAGGACTTGTCCACTTCAAGATCAGAACCCATGTTTTAATACACAGAGACATCCATATGACATGTATAGGCATCATTATCTATCTCAACATCACTCTCATTGGAACTCTCATCGTTGGAATCAGATATACAAAGCTTGTCTTCATTTGGCTCCATAAAAGTCTCCATTTCCTCCACACTTATCTTCTCTTTAGTTTGCAATTGCCTCACATAACCCTCTTCTTCCTCCGCCTTTTCTGAAACCAACATTCCACGTCATCCCTGCCCGAACTAGGCTTATCTTTGACCTCTCTTCCGAAATCATAGTCCCATTGGTTAGATTGTTTGGCAATGGGCACATATCCCCACCTCTTCAAAGTGGCTTGTCACAATCGGAACTAGTATGACCCCATTCTCCACTATTGAAACTTGATAAAGTTCACATCGCCTTGGACAAGCTCCTCTCCTTGGACCTATACCTGCACCCTGAAATGAGCCTTGCCCTTCACCTTGCATCTGCATGGCATGTTCTTGATTTTGGTATGGATGTCTGAATCGTGTCCCCCCCAAAAGATTGAGGCTAAGGTTCTTGAACATATCTACCACTTCATGGATCTCTTTGCGAAGACTATCATCCTTGACACTTCTCACAAGTACATGTAGAGCTGGAGTGTTGATTGTAGGCGGCTTCTTCTCATTGGGTACTTCTTGCATCTTCTTGCGCAACTGCCCCATACGAACCATCTTCCTTTTTTTAAATTGGCAAGCTCAATTACTTCTCGAAAAGCTGCTATTGGATTTAATTGTACCTTCATTCGAAGACGCCCTACCAGCCCTACAATGAACCTCTCTTTTTTGAGCACAAAAGGGGGCTGCTCATCCCCCAATGCTATACACCATTGATCCCACAACTAGCTGAACTGCTGGCAGCTGCACATAAGAGTCGAGAGACCCTCTTTGCACAAAAGTTTGAATCTCATCCCATGACCTTTAGGATCGTCTTTGTACAAAAGTTTGAATCTCATCCCATGACCTTTAGGATCTTCCACCTTCCAAAAGTGCTGCAAAGAGGCAACTCTAGCCTGCTCGAAAGTCACCGATTCTGTTGGATCATTGGCTTGTTGAGAAATGTCAAAAGCACGAAACCACTTCCTAGCTTCATCCTGCAAACAATAAGTGAAAATCCACAACATGAATGTGGGATCGTGCCGATTCTTGATTAAGCATGTGATTTCCAACTGTTCCCATGAACTTTGTAGCATTTTCATTGGGTGTCTCATAAAATAAGGGAAAATCTTGTGCCATAATGGTATTAAAGTTTGGCATCTCATATTGACAGAGGGCTTATTTGTGGGTGTGTCTGCCCAGACAGGAGTTGGTTTACTGATCCACTTAGGGTCGCTGAGCCCGAGTTGAAATTCCCAATGGACATGGCCAGATTAGGGCGGCCAAACAGGTCGCTTGGTTTAGCAGACCTTGGACAGGTAGACCTGGCTGTGTAACCTTGGTCGGATCACCCAAGTTGGTGGACCTGGGTCAGGTCAAGTGATCTGACCGTGGGTCAGTGGACTGCCCTGGTTGGCTACTGTAGCCCCTTGGGTACGCCTATCTACTGCCTTATATAAAGGGTTCTCCTCTATTGTGGGCAGCCACTTGGAGCATCCATCCATACATGTTTCCTCAAGGCTGGTTGTATTCCTGGATTTATACAGTTGCTATCGCCTACTTCTGTCTCTCTTTCTACACACACTTTTTTTTTTTTTTTTTGGTAAATCCATGATTATATTATCAGCAAAATTTACATGAGGGTCTCAAAAAAGCAGAGAGCCTCAACAGGAAATCAAAAGCAAAGAAAAACTATTTCCAGGCATGACTGAGGAAGATCTCCTTGATGGCAAGCATCATAGATAGATTGCCGTAGGGAGAGTCTGAAATATTCATAAGATTGCAAGAACGGATTCCCAAAATATCGCATGTTGTGATCCTGCCATATGGTCCAAAAAGCCCAATATCTGACCCAGTTCAAAAATAAAGAGTAATGGACCAGGGTTGCAGGGAGTCTGCCAAAAAGCCAAAAATGTTTCCCAAAAGGAGAGTTAGGGAAACGAAGGCGAAGCGACATGGAAATTTTGCATAGGAAAGTCTTAGTGCTGGTTCGGTTCGACAAGATTCTCTCTTTCTACACACACCCCACTCCAACATGGTATCAGGTTTCATGGTCAATGAGGGATGAAGGGAGAGCACGAGGAGCTGATGCAGTGAGGGCGTTGGTACTTGAAGATGTGGAGGCAATCAAAATGCTGATCAATATTTGCAGGGCCTGCTAAAAGCAATTTAAGGCTGAAGGTTCAGACGACTCTTCAAAGGCCATTCCTGGACTTGGGGAGCATAGAACTAAGGACGTCGAAGACGTGGCTGCACTTCGAAAGCTCGGATTGGCGATTGATGAGCCACTATAAGGCGATCTGAGGCAGAATAGGAGGCGGCTGTTTGGTGCAGTCAACACTCAGCATGGACAGCATAAGGGGTTGGTCAGCTGTGAGCAAGGAAGCTTGGAGCACCGGTAGCAAGGCAGCCTCTTGGGGTCGACATCTAGTAGAGAGGGGCAGCATGACAGCCTGATCGCCAACTTGTTGAAGCCGTCATTAGGGCAGTTTTTCCTCTCTGTCCCACACCTTAATCTCGGCGTCCTCCGTTCTTAGGGTTGTTTTTTACATCATCCGAAGGGATGTGTGGAGTTTGAAGTAGTTCCACGGGGATCCCTTGTATGAGCAAGGAGGACAAGCTTGGCGTCGCAAACTATGCCCACTTGAAGGTGAACATGAAGATCTGGTTTATACACAAGGGAGATAGTTTAGGGCTACGGAAGCCCGAGCGTCCCACGAGTTCTATCTATTGGGGTGTTGCTTGAGAGGATGCCTTCCAAGAGGAGATTAAGGAAAGTGAAGAGTATGACTCCAAGGCACATTTAGCATTGGTACACACGATCATGAAGGAAGTCTCTTCGATAAGTGCCTACAAGGTCCCACTAGAGACATCACACTTCGCCAGGGAGCTCTGAGAGAAGGGAAAGGTATCTCCATATTTCAGATATCATGGACTTCTCGAGCTAAGGGAAGTTTTTACTTGGAAGTTTCAATACCATGACGGCTAACCGCCGGATACCGTTATTTGATTTTCAGTACAACTCGATTCTGTTGCCCGATGTTGATCTAGATGAGGCAGGTATCTCTTAAGTTTCTGCAGATCAATGATCCCGAGTCACATTATATGGGCATACTTTCATAGACATGGGAAAGGTGCATGATCTGATCATCTACAATGGTCAGGAGTGGTGGACATCCGTTCGTGGGCCCACATACTTCTCACATGGAGGAGGGTCCACAGTATAGTGGGGTCTGCCTTTGCCTCTCACATCATAGACTTCTCCATCCCCACACACTGTGAAACCGGCCTCTAATCACTCAGAGGCCAGTGGAACTAAACCTTTAATCACTTCAGCACTTATTTACAGCTCACAAAGCATATATCACAACCATTAACCATTGCATGATCACCATTTGGCATTTACCCATTTGTTCACAAACAAAACCACTGAAAAAGGGATGGAGGCTAGAATGCCCCTGCTCAACAAACATAGACAAGTGCACTTGATTGGCCCCAAACACCGTGGCACCCCTTTCGGTATTTCTTTATATCTCACAGTGAAATGATTACAAGTTGCATCTGGGAGACCTTCCCTGCAACTGAGCACGCAGCCCCAATTCACTAAGCCTTCGCAAGGCTTTCAAGCATAGAACACCATCACATAAGTGCACTTAACCCATAGGCTCAACCCAAAGGCATTCTCTTTTCCGAGTGCAATTCCATTGGCTGTCTAGATGCAATCACACTGCACCCCAGCTGCACTCTCTTTGAGTGGTTTCTAGATGGTATTCACAAAGATTTTCAAAGCTCCAAAATAAAATCAGCAAAGTACCCAACCAAAGAATGACTCATGTAGCACTGCATGGTCACCTGTGAGCCAAGAAAGAGGCGGCACACGAGGCCAATCAATAGCTTATGGCGAAAAGAAATTGCAGCAGCAAAATCACAACTGACTAAGCCCTGAAAACTCGAACCAAGTCCTCTATCGCCAAGAGGACATAGTAGCCAATGCCCAATTGCATTCTCAGCCAAAGAGGAGTGCAAAGGCATGAAGAAAGAGCATTTACAACAGCCGACCAGCAAGAATTCCATTGAAAAATGCGAAAAGAAGCACTTTTGTCGCGAAGAAATGGGAGTTCTTGGGCTCAAAAGAAGCGTGCTTCATAGAGGAATGCATTGACAAGGTTTTGGAGAAGTTTCATATTCGGAAAGTCTTCCAAAACTGAGAAAAACCAGTCAACCAGCGCGTGGGACCACTCGAAATTCAACAGAAAGCTGTAGCTTTGCAAGAGGAGAGGCCCAGGAGGCGGTAGAAGCAAAAAGGTCCTGAAAAAGCCACTTTTGCAAATTCGACCAGGAAAAGAAGTGCTCAACTCTGCCCGTTCTACCAAATGCACGGAGGGAAAAGCATATCACTACGAAGAGGGGCAGAGGGGAAGCCATCGGGCCAAACAGAAGTTGAGGAATCCAAACAGGTGAGGAGTTATGAAGAAAAACAGAATTCAGCTGAAGAAGGCTGAAAAACCAGTCCAAAATCTCAACAAAGGGAGAAGATGAGAGAAAAAACCACACATGTGAAGTTTAGAAGGCCCAGGATGTTGGAGAAGTGAAAGGAAAGCATGGAGGTGAACACAAAACAAGAGAATGCTTATCAAATGAAGAAGGGTGAGATCCATATGTAGGCACCTCTACATGAGCAACCAAGCTCCACAATCATCTCTTCAATCAGCTCCTAGAATCTCTCAATCAGCCTATGTTGCATCTACCACCACCTAACAGTGCTTATGGGCACCTAACTGTGCCTCTAGCACACACACATAGAACCCAAGGTGTACCTGGGGCATACACCTTGAGGTATCCCAACAAACCCCCCCTCAGGAGAATGCCTCAGGCTATGTCAAGGATACATGAACGCGACCTTCACCCCGCCCGCTGCTGCCCCCGTCCCTCGCGCTGCCTAGGCTCCGCCCTGCCACTCCCACCCTTCTCTCCCCGCGCCCTCCCCTCGCACCTTGGTCGCCGCCTTGCTCGCCTTGCTGCAAGCCCCCTCCGCTGGCTGAGTGCTCCCGCTTGCTGACTGGCTGCCCCCCCTGCTCCGGTTCAGCCTTGAGCCTCTCCTGGATGGCGCATCCCCAGCCTTGGCCTGCTTGTTGGTGGCTTCCTTCCCGTGGCAGTGTGGTCTTCCAGGCTGGTCTTTTGCACCCTTCTCCCTCTCCGTGGAGTAGAAAGCGTTTGGGTTGGGGGTGTTCGGGCATTTGGAGGTGTCGAGCCACTTGTGGCATGGGGCCTTGCACTTCTTCGGAGGGGAGTATCTTCGGCTTCAGCCGTCTCCCTTGCCCTGGCGGTCCTCCACATTTGCACCTTCACAGCAGCAGCAGGTTCATCTTTCAGGAAGCGTCTCTCCCTTCCCGGTGGCATTTCTTTGGCGGGAGGAGGTTTGCCCTGCACTCTCCTGCTCTTCCGGAGTTGGAGTTCTCCTCGCAGCTTTGCCCTGGCGACATCGGCCATGGCCATCCCCCAGCCGTCCAGTTCGTGCCTCCCCGTGGTGGTGGTTGTGCTGCCCTCGTCCCATCAGCATCTCCTGGTCGCGAGTGGTGCACTGGAGTTGGAAAGACCTGGCCCTTGGACAACGACCCAGAGGGGTCGCGTCGGCTGGTGGCCTCCTTGCTTGGGTCTCCAAGCTTCTCAAGACTCAGAGTTTTTCTCGAAGATCCTTTTTCCACAGGGCGGCGGCCCTTGACTCTTTCCTCAGGGATCCCTTCTCCTTTGGCTCTACTTCTTCTTGTCGACCAGGAGGCTCCCCATGTGGGTTGAGGCCTGCAGGTGCGTGGAGCGGGCTACTGGAGTGCGGACTCGCCCCCCGTCAGGTGGTGGTTGCCCATGCTGGCAGGTCTCTTCCTATTGGCACCCTCGGGCGGGCACGATGGTCGGGAGCTCAGCGGAGGAGGGATCCATACATGCTTGGATTACGAGTATCTCCAGGATTCACTTCATTAGGGATTATTGGTCGGCCTCGATTGCTCGATGTTGACTCAGAGGAGTCATATCAGTTGATGGTTCACTGTCTCGAAGACTTTCTAGTACTTCCAGGATTCACTTCATCAGGGATCCGTAGCTTTTTTGGTTTCGTGGTTTACTGGTTTTCAGAAGACCCAGACTAGGGCTTTTGTTTTGACAGCATTTTGTAACAGTTTTATGCTTAGCCCTGTGTGGCTTGTAGTTTCGCAGGTGGGAGTTATCCCTGTGCTCCAGCATTGCTGTTGAGTCTCTTGTATTCCTTGTCTCGAAGTAATATAATTAGCCCTTCTTTTTGTGAAAAAAAAAATGTCAAGGATACATCTAGTCACATAGTGTCTCAAGCCATCTCATGGTGGTCAAGGATAACTCTATGGCTAGGATCTCATGCTAGCAAGGGTTCCCAAGGGTGTGAAGTCAAACAAAGGGATACATAAGATCCCCCCAATGGTTATCTCCCCTGCATGTACATGCACACACTGTCTGCAGGAGGTACCATGGAGCTAAACACATACACATGGCCTACATCATATGGTGACCAGAGGTGTTTACAAAGAACACAATAGTTTATTCCATTTATTTTGGAGGACTATCTAGGCAGAGTACCTTGACTCAATACAAAAGAGAGATATGGAGCATATGTGGAGCTGGTTCAAAAAGCATAATCATCATAGGAGGCCTCGACTTGTGGAAGCACATCAACGAAAGTAAATTGGCAGTTTCTAGTTTTGTAGTTGCTTTCTTTTTTGCCTTACAAAACTTTTGCCACAATATTTGCAAGGATTGATCTTGAAGCAATCGTTTGAGAGGTGATTGGTCTTCCCACAATGTTTGCAAGGTGGAAACTTGCCCATTTGAGTTTTTATGGCATAGGCTGTGTCATTGCCTCTACGGAGTTCCTTGTGCCTTTCTTCTTCTTAAAGGGCAATAATAAGACCTTCAAGAGTAGGATTAGGAAGATTTTTCAATGTGGTGACAACATGATTATAATTTTCAGGCATACTTTTGAGCAATACTGCCATTGGATCATCTGTAGTGATTGGAAAGTTGATAGAAGCAAGTTGAGTCATGAGACTCCGCATGTGATTGACATGGGCAGCCAAGGGAGTGCCATTAGCCATCTTCAATTTAAAGAAAGCAATCTTAGGTGATAATTTTGAGATGTGAGAGCTAGCACCAAAAAGAATATCAAGCTTTTGCCAAGCTTCAGAAGGAGACTCCATATCAGAAATGTGATGAATATAGTCATCTCCTAAGCCAAGAGCAATAATGCCATAGGCTTTCTCCTCTTTAGTAGGATCTCGTGCCGGGCGTGTAGGAGCTGAGGATTCTCCAGCATTAGAGGCTGTTGAAGAAGAAGTTGAAGTAGGTTTGACAAGCCCCCAGAGGTTTTCCCTCATCAATGCAAACTTAGTTTTCATCTGCCATGTGTGAAAGACTTTACCATTGAACTTATCAATATGCAAGAAGGTAGCCATGAGAGGGTCTAACCCAAAATGGGCAGTGTCTACTCTCTTACAAGGCTAGAAAAACTGAAAAGCTTCAAAGTATAAGCATTTGGTGTAGAAAAGAGTTGTAACCAAATTCCATAATAAAAATCATAGTGGAAATGATACTTCAACTTGCATGCTTCATAGAGGTGGCTAAATGAAAGTATTCCGAGCAAATCCAAGTATAGAAACCTAAAAGAAAGTTGTAGCCACAATTATGCTGATGCTATTCAACACTTTAAAATATCAGAAATGCCAAAGTAGCATCTAATGTAGCGCCAAATTCATAATACTGTCAAAGCTGTCCAAAACAGAGGCCTGATCTTGGACGGCTTGGATCTCCCTCTTCAAAGCAAAGAAAAGAGGGCTTTCTAGCTCAAATGAAAGCTCACATATGGGCGAATCTTTAGTGCAGAGGTCAGGCGTAATGTTGCGCGGCATTGCTGGCTGGAACGTGGTCAATGTTGACTGGTTTTTGGCTCTGTTCTCCTCGAATATACAACCATTGCTGCACAAACTTGGATACAAGATAGTCCAAAGTATAGGAAAGCTTTCCGTAAAAGGAATTAGAAAGAGGTGGAGCAGAGAAGGAGAATACACGAAAGAGAGCTTTGACAGAATTCGGGGAATGGCGACCAGCAACAACGATCATTCTCTAGTTCCTTGCATGTGGAAGGTCGTCTATACAAAGGGTTTCCCCAACCAGAAGGACTCTAGAAGAGGTCGCCTGTAGGAGGCGAATTCAGCCCTCCAAGTGGTTGGGTAGAAAGGGGCAAAATGGAGACGAAGGTGGAGGTGGGAAAGAAGATGATGACATGGCATAAATGGGCTCAAGGAGGATCATAGTGCTCTGATACCATGTTGGAGAAGTGAAAGGAAAGCATGGAGCTGAACACAAAACAAGAGAATGCTTATCAAACGAAGAAGGGTGAGGTCCATATGTAGGCACCTCTACATGAGCCACCAAGCTCCACAATCATCTCTTCAATCAGCTCCTAGAATCTCTCAATCAGACTATGTGGCATCTTATGGGCACCTAACTGTGCCTCTAGCTCACACACATAGAACCCAAGGTGTGCCTGGGGCATACACCTTGAGATATCCCAACACAGGAAGGTCCAGGAATGGCAAAGGAGCATGTAGAAGGCACTAGAGCCACCTGGAACTCTAGGGGGACCACTGAAGGTACACGGCCCTCTAGGGGGCCCATTAAAAATGCCACGTCATCATTTCCCAACAACCACTCTTTTAATTTCTTGGAATGCCTTTGGGTCTAGGGATTAATTACGCGTATGTGCTAGGCACCATGCCGCGTTTAATTAATCATTATTAAGCCCATGCTTGGACTTTTAAAACCAAAGTTGTCACGGTCTTGTAGTACATTAAAGTACTTAGAATTTCACGCCCCCGTGACACACTGACCATACCTATCTGTGTTTTAGATTATCCGTCACACTCATACCATCGAGAACATTCTACCTCACATACGCCACCTATCGGTTGTAGTCTCAAGTTGATTTCAGTTGCTTTGGTTTCATATGATTTTTTGGCCTTCCATAGACGGAACTCTCTCTCTCTCTCTCTGTCTCTCTCTCCACGTACTCATGTGTCACATTTTCAACTGAAGCCCATGTCCACGTACTCTTGTGTCACATTTTCAACTGAAGCCCATGACTGATTACAATAGGGTCTCGAAAAGTGTACTGTTTCTTTGTGGATTTTAGAAAAGATTTTGAGCAGGAGATTGTAGTAGCTACATTGTAGCAGGTACAGATACCAGCTCAGGTTTTATGCAGTTTGTGAAAGACCTATGGAATGCTAATATTTAATGCAAAGTGACTTGTAGACTTTGAGGCCTAGAGGTTTCTTTGGCTTCTAAAGGTTCAACGAGCGTGGCCACTCCACCTCCCACTTAAGCACCTAACACCTTTGTTGGAATGGAGGGGTCACCTCCCCACTTATGAACCCCCACATGAGGAGGACATAGGGGAGGATGACAAGCAGCATGAGTTTGGAAGAAGGGGAATGGAATGGTGCTACCATATGGGTAGCAAGCTGGCGGCCACATGTGGAGCATAGGGCAACCGCATGGCTAACCCAGACCAGCAACACTGGCTGGTATTATGCTCTGGAAGAGGGCTTTGTATGGGACTGGTGTTACGCCATGCATGAGCTCTTGCAGTGGGCCAATGGGCTGGGGGCAAGACCAGCACAAATGAAGCACCAAACCACCCTTATATAAGGCAAGAGGACCAGTCTGGTTAGGGTTAGGTTTACAGTAGACCACACACAGAGTGACTTGTTGCTTTAAGCTGTGTAACCTTGGGGAAGTCTTCTGCTGCAGCGAGTTGGCTGTAGGAAGCAAGCTCTCTTTGCTTGGCATAGTATTTGGACCTTATGTGGTAGTGGATCCATGACCTTGTATTCTCCAACAATCTTTGCAAGTTATTCCGATTTCTATAGTTGTAAAAGTGTCCTTTTATTATGCTAATGCTAGTTGTTCTTTTACAAGATGTCAACTCAAAATTTCATCTTTATTTTGCCTTCAATTTCTCGCTTCCTACTCACATAAAAGGTTACACAATTGAAACCCATGACAGTGAAGATTCTTATGGCCACTCTTGACTGACATATTATGAATGGAACTGGGCAAAAACCAAAAGTTGAGACGGTAACTCCTATAGTCACTCATGACAAAGAGATGCTTGTAGCCACCACTGACTGGTGATGAAGATAGTAGTATTTGTAGGAGCAACCACATGCTCTCAAGTAACAAAAGTTGAGATGGGGAAGGCGATGACAGTCTAAATGGCTAAATTGGTTACTGTTGGCAGACTAATGGCCCGTTGATCAAGCTTCAGTAAGGATTGCTGGTTATTGGGTTAAGAACAATAGTCTGTGTTACAAAAGTTTGGAGAGTGTCATTTGGCACGTCCTTGTAGCTTAAGTCTGTAATGTGCCTTTGACGTCATGCACTGAGGTTTATTTGTAGAGGTGAGGGTTTCTTCCAGTTTCCACATCACAATCATAAGTTATATTTTTATGTTTTCCTATTGAACGAGTAAAGATTGCTAATTATTGGGTTATAAACAGTAGTCTGTGTCACAGAGTTTGGAGAGTGTCATTAGGCACGTCCTTGTACCTCATTTCTGTAATGTGCCTTTGACATCATCCACTGAGGGCTTCTTAGCAGAGGCGAAGAGTTCCTTCAGGTTTTCCACTTGTTAATTATAAATTTAACGCATTTACATGTTTTGCTCTTGAATGTGTAAAGCATGAGTTCTGGCAACTTCTGGGATCCCATGCAGTCAAGAAGTTTGTTAGCTTTCCTGTTTTGGTTTTTTCTTTGAATTCTAGTTGTTGATTAGTGAGTTTCTGGAATTCATGTGCACTTTTTTTGTTAAATTAAAAAAATGATGTGTACTGAATGCAAAATGGATAGTGTTACTTTGCCTATCCTGAAATGTATGTTTAATCATTTATGCTTCCTGAGATTGCTTAAATTCTCTTCTTCCTCTGTGCATTCATAAGTATGTGTCGTAAAACGATTTAGTCAAAGAAGCTGTATGACTATCTTTATTTTGACACCTGCTTGTAAAAGACAGACCTTGGCCAAATGGAGTCATTTGAGTTGACTTAATGCCTTGGAATGTGCAGATTGTGCTCATTAATGTAGCTTTCTTTGGGACTGGAAATGTGGCAAGCGTTGCAAGTTTTGAGATTTCCTCAGTGTATAGGTTTATCACAATCTTCAGCGTATGTGATTAGTTCTTCTAATGCTCAAATCCTTTTGTCCTTAGCTGAATATATATAAATTTCTATTTAAAGATGTTCAGACACGTGTTGAAGTGGCTGCTTTTGTGCCTGCAGCCGTATGTCATGGCAGCTCTCTTACTTTGGAAGCTGCTAATACCATTTATTCTTGTGACGTACGTGTTTTACTTCTTCCTTATCCCCCCTTATGAGATAAAATTTCTGTGATAGTGTAGGGAGGTTGACATCCAAGCATTATGTTGTGGTGTACGCGTATGAGTTGGCTCGTTGAAGATTTTACTTATGTAGAACTTGCTCTTTGTCCAAGCATGCAATTGTGCTAGCGATGCAGTTTCAAAAAGTCCCTTGTATTTTTTAATGGTTCGGATGATGTTGTGTAACTGAAACTTGGTCATTGAGTGGTTATATTCACATTTTGAGTTGTCTTTCTCCCTGGAAGCTGTCTTAACCCGGCTTCTGGAGTAGGGCGACCCTTCTCGACTTCTTTCTAACAATTTCATTCCATGCAAAACTGTCCACGTGGTCTCCAGACTCCCATGCATGGACCAATAAACTACTAAACACTTCATTTCAACCAATGAGCTTTCAGATTTTATGACCACTCTCTAACCTAAGTCACCCATGAGGATGGCTTGCTAACAATCCCTCCCTCAGCCAAAATAGGGAGGGGCACAAAAAACAAAACTAATGCTCACAAAGAGCTCTAACCAAATACGCTCACAAAGAGCAACTCACAGCTCACAAAGAACTTGAATGTTCAGTGCTCACAAAGAGCTCATCACCGATTGCTCACAAAGAGCCAAGTAAGATTGCTCACAAAGAGCATGACTTCAAAAAGCAAAATCCTGATCATCAAGGCGATCCACCTCAACCAGCATCGATGTCTCCTTCTTGTGTTCTTCTTCCACTGCTAGTGCCTTGTCCTTGGTCGTCTTCAACTGCTTGTCTCGTTGTTTCGTGTAGCAGAATTTCTCCAAGTGTCCCTGTTTCCCACAGTAATTGCATCTTCTAGTTTCACGTGCAGTCTTCTTCTTCTTGTCAGTTGCAGCATACGCTCTGTTGTCAAACAATGGACTATTATTACGCTTTTCTTCAATCATCACCATCCCTACACAGTTGAGAAAATCCGAGTCATCATCAAGACGTAGTATACGAACTATTTCTCCATATTGCTCGGTAGACTTCTCAATAAGATCGCCTTCTTGTCTTCGTCCTCGACCCATGCTCCAAGATCACTATGCTGTCGGAGGAGTGCTTGCATGCGATTTAGAAATACTCGTAGTGTCTCCGATTCATCCATCTAAAGGTCAAATAAATCTTGTTTTAGATTAGACTTTGAATGCTTCATAAGAACACCAAAGAGGGTCTCTAGAGTGTGCTAGTTCTCAGCTGCGGTTGCTTTTACGTCAAGATGATGAAATTATTGCTTTCTCATCTTTCTTCTCCCAGAGAGGTATCTTGTCAGTGTCATGAGAACATTCTTTTGGCTTCTTTTCTGTGCCACGCTTCAATCCTTGTTGCATGAAAGCAAATGTGTGGCCCATTGCCATGATGCGAAATTTTTGCCATTGAAGGTTATCAGAGTAGCTCCATGCTCATCCTTCTTAGATGGATCCATGCTCACAGTCTTTGATGGTTGAGAAGAGCTTTGAAAAACGTGCTCTTCGCTCCTGTTGGATAGTCGATGCTTTTGCCAACCTCCTTCGGTAATCCAACTTTCGCTCTGAAATTGCACCAGCTCGTATGGTTGGATTTAGCTAATTCCTTTGATTCAGAAACTCTTCACGCCTGGCCGCATATCTGTGTGTTCTTTCCAAGCGTGTTAGACATTGGCTAAGTCATGGATTAAGCGATTGATTGTGCGGATGCTTTTAGAAGTCCACACTCCAGTCTTCAAACACAACACCAGACTGCGCCACTTGTCTGTAGTTACTTTGAGAAACTTTTTGTAGTAATTCACAACACCCAGTAATTGCTTGAGCTCGTCGCTAGTCAACATAGACCTCCCAATGATTGTGCACTCAATTCTAGGCTTGCTAAACTCAATCCACTCAATTCCCCTAACCAGCAGCAGGCCAACTCGCAAATTCAATTGATTCTTCCCCAACAAGATCACCAAATGTTGACGTTTTAGTTTGCTCACCCCTGACGGCTAACTCACATGTGATCGGTGTCTAATGCCCCCGGTACGTGAACCCAACTGTGCAGTGCTGGAATGAAGACGCTTGCTCTTGCAATCTTTAGAACAACTGTCGATGTGAATGCTCGATGGTGTTAAAATGTAGATGCCAACTAAACACTCTGAGGTCGGGGTTTGCTATTGCAGGGGAAAGCGTGTGATGACGGGTAAACCATGTTAATGACGACAGACAGACAAATATGCATAGTGACAATAGAGTTTGGAAGTACAATCACTCTTGTGTTAAAAAACTCTGATACAACAAAGACACCTCCGCTTGAATTGTTCACTTTATAGACAACTTCTATCCTAGCAAGCCATGTGAGAGGGAGAGCTTGAACTCTACAGTCGTCTCTCTCTCTCTGCTCCCTGTTACAAAGCCTTTCTGAACTACTGCAAAAACGCCTTCTTAATTCGGCAAGCTCGGCTCGCTGTACCGCTGCTCGCCATTGGTCCCCTGCCCTTAGTTGTTTGCTTCAAGCACGGGGTCACTGCTTCCCGCTACCAATGCTGGCTATTCAAAAGCTAACAAAGGTCGCACCGCTCGTGACCGCTCGCCACGAGAGTTAACCATTGAGATGCTTCGACGTCACCACCCACAGGTACCATGCTCGCTCCTGTGTTTGTAAGCTTCTTGTTGGCCTTAATTCGAGGGCCAACAGCAGCATTCCTTGCCACGTTGGATTATGGTTCTTCTCAAAAGGATTGTATGCTCGAGAAACAGGAGCCCAAGTGTAAACTTATGAACATAACATTTAAAACACAGCTAGTTCTTCATGGGAAGATTGCCAACACTCTAGTAGGAAATAGAAAGAATAAGGGTTGGAAATGAACAAGAAAGTGTCAAGACAATGATCACCTAACATTCCTGTGAAGAGTCAGCCTTGTCAGCCCTAGCTTGCACATGATCACAAAAGGGTAAAAGGCCATGAATTGTAGACTCGGCCAGTATTTCAGCCCATGAAGACACAACCTTGAATGCGTGTGTGATCTTCATAAGAGACAGACGAAAAGTTCCGATTTGCATTTTATAGAGTAAATTGGCATTTGGCTCTTTGGCTCAAATATTTTCTCTTAGGCATATGAGCTACATTAGGAAAGGTTATGCTGCCCTTTAGATGATGGAACGTTGATGTTTTCATGTACACCTTTAGGTTGTTGGCACAAAAACCCTCTTCTTTGAGTTACTGGTGAAGCTAGCTACTATATATGCAAGTGCCATAGTGGATGTTGCAGACTGGGGGAAAGATTTGGTTCATCATGAGATTTTGCTAGGTTTCCATAGCATTAAACCATTCATAACTTTAGGAAGGTCGAACGTGTGCGCTTGTGTTGAAGCCACTCTTTTGTTCAGAATCTATCTTCTGCTGATTCTTGTCTCTAAACCCTGATTTGCTAATAGACTGATTTTTAATCCATATATGCATCATATCTCCACAACTCTCACATCACTCATATGACTCGATAAAAGTTGTAATATCATCAAGTACTTATTACAAATCTATCAAGAAAATGTACTACATGAATCTAGAGAAGGTTTCAGATGCATCGGCCACCAATATCCATTTATAAAGCCTAGCCTCTGATTCTAGATTTAAACCCTCCAATGCCCCTTGTCTCTATTTAATCTTAACATTCTTTCTTCTTTCTTTTCAAGAAAGTACAGTATGAACATATTACCAAAAAATCTTGTGAGTGCCTCATACAAAGTCATGCAGGTGAGATTGTTGTAACCAATTTGGAGAGTGGAAATGCCATAAAGGTTTTGTGGTGGTAGATGTGAAGAATAGACTATGGTCCCACTCTTTCATGAAAGAAGCTCTCTTGGCCATTGTGGCATGGGAGCAGCGCCTTGAATCTTGCCCCAGCCATGAGGGTGTGAACAATTATCCTGCCATATTACTGAGAGTGATTGAGAGGCTTAAGCAGAGTGTTTTTGCATCTGCATCTGGATCTCCAAATCTGCCAAGGGGATGCTTTGATCAGTTGTTAGGTTGTAATAACCACTGCCAAGAGGGGGGAAGAGGGGAGTCTAACGTGGGCATCTGTGAAAATCCACCACGTGCTTGGTAGCTAATCATCGCCTGTTTGGGGAGTGCATACCTGAATTTATTGAGTGAATAAATCTTTCCAAGGCTTATTGTTAAGAAAGAGTCCTCTAATGACCAACTTAGCATCTGCATTGGATGTCAGGGTCGATGAAGTTAAGGCCTTCCCCATGTATTTCACTTGCAAAAGCAGATTTCTGTTTCCATCTTTAGCTGTGACTTTGTGCTGAGATAATATTGGTTGTTTTCCAAATTGCAGCTGTGCTTTCAGTGCAGTTACAAAGCTTCTCGAATTACCGAGGCTAGGCTTCTATTTTGTCGTCATGTTCTTCTCAGACGTCATGACAATCCACTTTTTCTTTCTTGTAAGTGCAAACATATTTTTACGTCTTGTGGATCTCTTCATAGGGTTTTCTAGTAGTTGAAAGCGAGCCACTGTATCTCCTCTTTTGTGCTGTGCTATTAAAGGTTCCTTGTGGGTTGTTCAGGTACGGAACACGGGAAGTTGGTTGGAAATAGGACAGACCATCAGCCACTTTGGTATTATGAGTGCTCAAGTTGTGTTTGTACTATTACTCTTTGCCATTACGAATGTGTTTACGAGGGATATTATTATTGCCCCTCGACAACAGTTTCTTTTCAAATCAACGTAAATGTATGTTCAATTTTTTGTTTTACCATATTATATTTAATCTAAATCTGCATTGTAAGTTAAATAGGTTTTTCCTTGCAAAATTGATAAGCGATTCTTTATTCTTTATCCTCAAGGCTTCTGTAGGTGGAAGGAAGTGTCATTCCTTCTATGGTTTATGGCATGCATATAAATTATAGCCATAAACCTACTGTTGCATCTCATTAAGGGTTGCTGTAAGCATGTCTAGGATCTTATTGGCCTAAAAATATAAAAATATTCAAGGGGATGTAAGGAAGTTATTTCTTGTACTGCGCATCTCACTAAGAGTTGTAAAAGCTTGCCGAGGATCTTACAATTTTATGGGGCCCAAAATTTGAGAAATATTGACGTGGATGTAAAGACCGTACTTGAAACAGGAGGGTACTATCCCTCCAAATGTTGATCGTAAAGAATTCTTTAATATTAGTCCATCTGTATTGTTTCGTATTGAGCTTAAGCTTGTCTGGATGAAAGTGCATTTCTCAAATTTACAAACTCAACTATAAATAAAAAAGTAATTAAAATAGAACTCAAAACCTCAAATAAATTTATAGATTCAAATGAACAAGCTGGTACACAGGCCATGATCGATACAACTGTTCCCATGGACATATGTACCTGTTGATATCAAATTCGAGTATATGAAACGAAGGTTGGCTGGATCTCAGATTCTTTGGCATATGAGAGTGCAAGTTGATTTAGGCTTTAAGGCTATAGAGTAGTACATTGGAAATTGGAGTCTTTCATTATGAGGCATGCTGCAGGAATGTGCAAATCTTGAATTCGAGTGTTGGAAAAATGTGGGAAATACGTCTCAAATTGTATATTCCAGAGGGCCAATGGAACAAGGGCTGGCTGGATCTCAGATTCCAAGCTTCTTTACACAGTGCATTGTCTAGATACAAGCAATGGTGCGGAGTCTTTATGATGGAACCAATTGAGAGAATAAGACAAACTGTCAAATATGTCGAGCCCCATAGCAGGGTGAGACAACATTGTCTTACAAGGTAAGACGAGCGTTCTTCCACAAGGAAACAGCTTTAAATTCCTATGAATAATGCTTTTGCATAGAGCTGCAATCGATATTTGTTGGGAGCAGTTTTCACATGGTGCAAACATGCCCTTACCCACTAAAGACAGTGCCTCTCTTAAGATTCAGATGATCATTAATTTTGTTATTGGGATCCCTCGTGTCTAGAACATATAGGTAGGTCTTTTGTAAACATGTTAGAATATCTAATGTAAATTTGAAGCTTTTCTTTTAAATTATTTTATCTTTTTGGTTGTGATAAAGGACGGTGGATCACATAGTGGACTGTTTGGTTGCATGTTTTGTGAGCGATTGTGGGTTATCGAACAATCCTAAAAAGAACTCAATATGGTTCATGACAATTCAAATACATGATAATAAGACTGTAGGCCCATGGATTAAAGGCTTGGTGTCGCGTGTCAAGCTCTATATGGTGTTCATCACAATTACACCATCAAGTTTTGATGGTTTGCATCTCATCATCAACATTGGTATGGCAATCATCACCACAATGAGCTGCCTCGAATTTGAAGTCTTCTCACAATGCATTACAGCATGCCATGGTATGGCCCTAAAAGTGGTTCCGTGATTGGCTACACATCACTCCTAAGAATTTTAATTTGAAAATGATAAATTACATTTAGAAGGATTTCAAAATCTACATAAGGAAAATACATAGGTTAGAAAAATTTATAGGTAGAGGGCTTTATAAATACCTTTGAATCCATGTGCTACATAGGGTTTTTACAAGATGAATTCCTCAGTCGTGCATGCATAATTGTTTGAGAAATTTTTTTGAGTGTACTTGTCTTGTTGTCAACGTAATACCATTTGTATCTCTCCAAGTTTCTATGCCAAGAAACAGTGGAGGCTACCCATGTCTTTCATGTCAAATTTTGATATGAGTTGATTTGCCACTACAAAATTGATCCTTCAGATCTACTTTCAAGCTCAATCTATCACAAGTGTAATTGTGCCACTACGCAATATCAATGATCTTGTATTGTCTCTACTCTTGACTTATGGTAACTCCCCTAGATCAAATTTGATTGGGCGACTATTTTCTTTACCCAACTATTGTGTTAAAGATGCGGTCAATGAAGTTGGCGAGCTTGTTGTGAAATGTCTCCTTATAGTACCCAAGATCGATAAAGTTTTTGTTCAGAATATGAAAAGCTAGTACCAATCATTTTTTCAAATAGGTAGACATATCACCCTTAAAATGATATGACCATTGGAAGAGGCAATTTATAGTTTGCGTACCTATATTTTCATTTAGATTGAAACAAGATTGAAACTAATCCTAAGCATGGATTGATGTTGATTAATTGTTGGGGAGACTTCTAGGATTACTGTGAATGCTTCCTTGTATTTGGTACTATCTTGAGGGTTTGATCATGGTTGCCTCTTATCTGTGATGCATGTTTCTACATGGCTTTCATGAGTGTACCTTGGATTGTCCATTTGAGTGAAAGCATGATAGGGACTCTAAAAGATAACTATTTTTGGCAACAAATAAATGGTACCATCTTGGTATTAATTGTGTGCTTGTGAGTGCTTTGATTTTTGCATCTCAAACTAGAGTAGTTTTAGGTTTTATGTAAAATTTTTAAAAGTTTATTTTCACAGAAGATGTTAGTACTCTTGAATTTTAGTACTATTTTTGTTGAGATCCCTGAGACTCTGAGCGAGAGTTTTTGAGTCAGGAAGAAACTGTTCGAAACCTACCAAAATGAATTGAGTTTTTTGTGTGCCTATTAGTGCAAAAAGTCATTTGAGCATGGTGTAAGTACACCTCATCAAACTCTAGATGCCCACTACAAGACTAACATTACATAATTTATCCATGGCAAATACACGGTGAAGAGTCTCCTACAAGCTCCACAAATGCAAAATAGAGAGAGAGAGAGAGAGAGAGAGAGAGAGTCTCTTTACCTCCTACTATCTCACTCTCTCTCTGACTCTTACTCTGGCTCTTACACCTCTCTCCTCTACGCTCTCCAACTCTCCTCTCTAATCTCTCCTCTAACTCACTCTACCCTCTCTAAATCTCCTCTCTTACTATCTCTAAGTCTCTAACTCTCTCCTCTTAACTTTCCTGGTTCTATAATCATTGGCTTGAAGCTATTGCTCTACTCTTTGCTATTGCCCATTTGCCTCTCGGAGCTTGTGCTTTGCCATTATTGTTGCTCTTGCCTCGAGCTCTCTATCCATATCTCAGCCTCTCTCCCTCTACCTTATTCTCTCCATCCTCATAAGCCTTTCCTCTGCGTCTTCCTAACCTCATCAAGAGTCGTAATGTCTTCTCCCTAGCCAGAGGCTCCAGCATTGAAGTCCCCATGCAGGTGTGAAGTTTGTAGTTTTATTGAAAAAATCGTTTCCTTGCCTTTGTTAGAGGCTCAATTCATCACCGAGTTATAAATGCATAGGCACAAAGATCTATTAATTTTTTAAACTTAAACAAGCTGCATCATCTTGGCCTATTTTAAGTAAAAAACTTTAATAATTCTTTGTGCCTATTGAGTGGAACCTTATCCTAAATTAAACATAGAAAAGCAAATGAAATTTTATATGTTAGAACAAGCTGCATTGGCACGCCATGTTTTAGCATAAAAACTTCTTTTGGTTCTTTATGCTTGTTGCTCTGCTTGAAGACTAACAAAGACGTTTTCAACATTGTTACAGGCACTTGAAAGTGTAAATCTTTTCAACGACCCCCCTTTGAAAAGGCATGCCTAATTGGGCTAAACTTCTAACCACACCCTTGAAAAACAATAGCCTAAAATGTGTGATCAAGCTCTAAAATTGGTGGAGAATATTAGCCATAGCTACATAAACTGTTTATTTTAATGCATGTAAATAAATCTTACAGATGTGTAATCATGCCTTGCCACTTGATTTGATATGCTACATGACCCCATCTGGATTTGCCATTTCGAAGATATAGGTTATTACAATTTTATTCTAAAACAGGCCACGTCGGTGCGGCTTGTTCTAGCATAAAATTTTTTCATTTTTAATGATCGACTGGAAGCCTAAAATGCACTCACAAAAGGCACTTGCAAAGGCAAATTTATTAACCTAGAACAGGCCACACTATGGCTTGTTTTAGGGTAAAAAATTTACCGTTCCAATTGCCTTTTGAGAGTGCATACAGCCTTCCAACAGAGCTATAAAACTAAACTTCTTATTCTAGAATAGGCCGTGTCAGAACTTTGATAGCCTATATCTTTTGATTGGCAAATGCAAATGGGGTCATGTAGCATATCAAATGAAATGGCAAGGCATGATCTACACATCTATCATGTTTGTTTCAATATTTATCAAAGTTACATGCATTAAAGCAAATATTTTACAAAGTTATAGCTAATTTTCTTCACCAAGTTAGAGCTTGATTGCCCATTTTACGCTATTGTTTTTCAAGGGTGAGGTTAGTAGGATAGCTCAATTACAAACTGCTTTTCAAAGGGAGGTCTCTGAAGATTTCCTTTTTTAAAGCTATGTTGCAAAGATGCATTGAGCTTGACATGCACTTCGAAAGGCACTTGGAAAGGCAAAGTTTTTTACCTAGAATACGCCACTTAGATTTGCCACTTTCCTAAAGCACATTTCACATTGATAGGCCTTGCTTTTTTGATGTCTATGATAGTGTCTGAATAAATATAATCACTTCAAATAAACCAATTTTATGTTAAGAGTTCATAGTATCCATGATGGTTGGTGTTTTGAAAAATATGATGGCATCGTGAAAATATGATAACGTTACATGGATCAAAATATGATGATGTCTTGAATACTATGATTTCTTTGGAAGAGTCATCTATTGGCTCTTTTAAAATGTACTCTATAAGAGACCAAACATTTTCTTCAAGTTTATGCAATCAAAAAATGGTTCTCATCTTCTTGATGTGGTTAAAAGTCTTCAAATTCAGTGATGATGATGATGCATGTGAATGCTTGTTTTGATGGGTTTTTGCACGAGTTCTAATTTGCTCAAAAAATCTTGCTTGAAGGTTTTTTGACAATAGTATATACATTGTAGTATGCTTTCACCCATTCTAACATGAAGTATCCATGAATTTGGGCCAGGAGGTGTTTCCTTTTTGGAATCATGTATATTTGCATCCCACATGTGTCGATGTGCTATTGGACCAACTTGCCATACCCCTCTAACTTTGGTCTTTTTGATTCCTGATGCCTTGAGTAATTTTCAAGTTCATGGCAACCCCTGTAATGTCCCATCCTCCTTTTGACTTCATCTCTGGGTATTTCTTCCAAAGTCTTTGATGGGAATATTGGTCAGTGATATCCTTTTGGTTTACTCTACATTAGTACCCAAATCCAATGTGGGTGTGATCTGGGTCATTTGAATCTTAAAACTCATAGATTGAATCATTTTCTTCTCTAGCCATTGGAAATTCAATGGGTATCTAAAGAATGTGTGGATTTCAGGGAGAGGATAGATTCATGGCTATAGGTAAGAGATGGAATTAAGTCTAGAATTAAAGAAGATGGGAGATTGTATCACCAGGGGAAGTGCAGGAAGGGCAAGAAAAATGGATTATTATGCTTGACAGTCTTGGAGGCATTGATGGATGATGTATTTGTGATTCTTGGAGTTGTTGGAAGTTACCTCATACGGATGAAATAAGATGCATCTCATAGACATGAAACAATATGCATTGATAAGTTACGAATATTTGATGGGAAAGATTCCTCTTTGGGTAGTAGGTAGACTATTCATTTATTGCAAAAGCCATCATCATCATCCCTATGATTTATTTCCAAGACACATCTAATCTTGAAACTAATGATGCCAAGAAAAATAGAAGAAAGCTCATCTAATGAATGTGTAGTCGAATCCAACCTCCCCTACATCATCATCCCTAGGATTTATTTCCAAGACACATACAATCTTGAAACTAATGATGCCAAGAAAAATAGAAGAAAGCTTATCTAACAAGTATGTAGTCTACCTCGAATCCAACCTCCCCTACATCACAACTCTCTTCATTGATTTCCTCGTATCCCTACCTCGAATAAAGCACCATACTCCTTACCTTTCCTAAAATAAAAGCTAACCACTCTTCTTTACCATGTTTCTTTGCTCATGTCATGTATAATGACGATCATCTCATTTAAGGACTTCATTAAGATCTTGGTACAATGTAATATCTTTTACTGGCTACTCTATATTCTCATTGTTTTGATAAATAGGTCTTGTACTGGCTACTCTATGTTCTCATTGTTTTGATTTCTAATTGGAGTTCTAGTTTTGAAAATTGTTCCTTTTGACCTTTCACCTTTGTGCATTTCTCCGTGTACTTATTGTATGTGAAGCTATAGGAAAGTTTAATATCTTGAATTATTGATATGCTTTGGTTTGTGTAGTAAAATTGATCATCTAGTCCTAGTAATTTGGATTAACAATTGGGGTTGAGCATGGATCTCTATGTTGGCATGTAACAATTGTTACTTAGATGATGTACATTTTGTCTCTATTTCTTGCACTTGACGTTTGTAGTCTTTGAGGCTTTTTTTGTAGCTCAATGTTTTTTTCTTGTGTCAATTCTATTTCTTCTTCTTCATGTATCAATCTTCCTTAGAATTACACTAGTTCTTTTGTGTGGTCATTACAAGATGATTATAAGATACTTATAGTTGGTAGAGTGAAAGATCTACCTCTTCTTTGCTTTTTAAGACACGTGAAAGCTGCATTTTTTGTTGTTGTAGGGTCACTATGTTCTATATTGTATCATTCCTACTTTCCTCTAGAGCATTTCAAATAAGAATTTGTTACTACATCTACTATGAGATGCTTTCTTTGAGTCTTTAAATCTTTGTCTTTACTTCTGACAAGTTAGTTTGGAGTGATGGAATTATTTTCCTTCCATTTTATGTTGCTAATCTTTTGATGCCATACTAGCAAATAGTCCATATATTTTTTGAAAATTTTGATTACAAGCTATTTGATTTGTAATGTTTGGCTACCTCATTTGTATTATACAGTTGGGTCCCATGCATCCATGTCGTATCTTGTTCTTTATTTTTTGTGTCAATTTGCTATACAATTTGACTAGATAGCTATGCCAATGTGCTAGTGGAATAGTAGGGTTGCTAACATTGTTGACATGTGTAGCTTGACTAGGTGCAATATCTAGTCTATCACTTAGGTCCATGTAAGATATTGTTGCCTTTTGCATTTACGACCTAATGTTATTTTGTAGTCATCCTAGGCAACTTATCATCCACCATGCATAATTTGTAGCATGTACAAAGGGGAAACTTGCATTGGAAAAACTCTTGCATATGGTTTTTGACACTCATTTGTTGCACTTGAGCAACATGAAAGCATACCAACATGGTCCTTGTTAATATGGTCCTTGAGGGCTCTCGTTTAGGGGTAAGGGAAGTCAGAATAAATGACTAATTGTTAAATCCTAGATAATTACATTTAAATTTGTAAAGTGCGACATCACCTAAATACAAGGAAATGAGAAATCATTGAAGCTTGGAATATTATATTTTTGGACAAGCTATAACGACATTGAAAGCCAAATAAATGACCACATGTTCGAAGACTAGACACCTATTTGATGCCATAAGCTACAACAACACCTAAAGCCAAATGAACGACCAAGTCTCGAAGCCTATTATTTTATAAACTATGTACCTAAGAAACAACACCAAAATCCGAATAACTAACCAAGTATTGGATCCTTCTAAGATTGATGAATGATACATAGAGTCAAATGATATGACTAGGTATCAAGCTAATTTAAAAATAATAGAAAGAAGCTCTTATAATGACATCAAAAGTGGAGTATTATGACTAGTGTCAAAATGCATACTTACTTATCTAATTGCACTTGCAACCGAGTTTTATGACCTAGTGTAGAGAGATAAGCACCATACAAATGCATGGCCCAAAAATGACTCAAATATTATATGATAAAACAATCAATTAACATATTATGCCGAAAGACCAAGTACAACACTATGTCAATGCTACTCAATTGTCATATAATATCTATAAGTTGAAAAAGTACAAGTGTTGTATGTCTTTATGACTCTAAGAAGAAAAGTAATATCTAAAAACAAGATCCCCAATAGAGCTTAAGTTAAGCATTAAGAATGAATGCAAGACATCATAAATCATGTTTGGTAGCACTCACCGAAGAGGAAGCATAGATGTTGCTTGGCTTTTGAAAATGGCAGATCAAAAAGAATGAGCATGGTGAAAGGATGAGGGAGAGGAGAGAGATGACCCAAGAGAAGTCATCTCAGGAGACAAAAAGGGGAGCTTGTAGAAGAGAGGACCTCCTTATGAAATTCAATTGATACACAAAGGGTGGCTGGCAAGAAAAATATGAACAAACAAAGATATAAAATTATAGGTGACCAAACATGTGCTTGAATTCAAGATACAATGATTTCATGCAATAAACTTCCTCAAAATAAAACTTATCTAGATTGCATACCCAGGGAATTTCAACCTTACATGTTTTCTATATATGAAATTTTCCTATTCAAGATACAATGACTTAATGCAACAAGCTTCCTCAAGATAACCCTTATCTAGATTGCATACCCAGGGAATTTCATCCTTATATGTTATCTATATAGGGAATTTTCCTAGTCTCTCCATGGAGAAAGTTTTCAGAATGAAAAAAATTCCTTAGAATCTTCATTTATATCTTTTCTACATAATGAAGATTCCCTATACTATTTTCTACATGGAGACACTGGACCATGGAAGTATGTGTGTAGTTGTTATCTGGAAAACACCAATCTATATGAAGTGATGGACACCCTACAGTTTGCAAATATCTTGCTCAAATTGCATTAATGGGTTCCACCTCATGGGAAAGAAGTGGAGTTGAAGATCCTATAGCCCATAAGTATCCTACTCAATATTATTCTTGTCTAGAGACTATGCTTCCACCACATCTAGTGATGATGCCACTACTAATGCAAGCAAGGCATGGACATTTTATGGGATTCTAAAATTGCAAGAAGAAACTTGGAAAATTCATGAGATGATGCCAATGTAGTTGGAGTAGCCTTCCAGACAAGAGATATAGCTCTGATATTAGAATTAGGAGGCTAACTATATGATGCATGTGAAGCTATAAAGGTGTGATTTGATCCATGGGCACTGTATGTCTTGTTTGAATTTAGCACTTGATCAAGATCTGATTCTAAAAATGAAAGTGATTGATGTAAAAGTGGTATTATCAACTACTAACAATTGTGTTTGAGGGTTAAAACCTATAGCAAAATAAAATTATTCAACATGCAATTAGATAATGCCAAACATAGAGAGCTATATTCCAATAAACCTGCTCAAACACTGGAATCTACTACAAACATTAAAAAATTTTGTATAGTAAAAATGGTGGCTTGCAAATAGCCCTTAGGGGAGTAGCAAACGTTTACAATGACCCTAGTCGATGGTGTCAAATGCATCTATGATCATGAGTAATTTTGGTGATCATGTGAACCATGAACAGTTTTTCAAATGGTGATCAAGCCCTTAAGAATGTTAAGAAAGTTATCTCAAGTTTATGATTCTTTCTCAATCTACCAATAGCAAATACTTGCAATTTTTTTTGGGGAGATCATGATTTTCTCAAGTCAAAGTGGTCCATTACTAGCACAATGGTAGGATGATCATTGATGAACCTATAGCTCAAGCAAAGTTAATACTACACTATGCTTTCTATAGCTCAAGCTTGAATGGGCGTGTGAAATTAGATGTGGTGTAAATAGAGGTAAAATTTAAACAAAAACCAAAGGAGAAGGAAAGTGATTTGAAAGAAGGCTCATTATGGATGATCATAGCTACATACATTCTTCTCTAAACATACAATCTATGACATCAAATTGTTGGGAGCAATTGAGGCATTCATATGGAAAAATGGAAAACACAAAATCATGAAAGGCCTTGATAAAAGATTGAGTAGAAGATATGCAGAGTGCAAACATAACAACCAAGCAAGAAATTACTATTAAGGAGGCCGGCACGATCCGATGAGCAAGCTTGCAAAAGTCTCCTTTAGTTTGGTGGATTGAGGGAAAAATAGATGAGATCTTGTGGAAGAGCATGTAGCAACAAGGCGTTTCTTCAACATTGCCCATTTAATCTGCCAAGAAGAAGCACCTCTGGGAGACACCCAAAATATTGTGAGACTCTCATATAGGTCCATGATATCCCATGCTTCTTTTGCAATATTGGCCAACAACATGTGCAAGATCACTCCATCGTTACTTTCATTCCAATAATCATCGACAATGCCTCATCATCCTTATCCTCCCACTCTTTGACCTTAACTGAATTTCCTGCTACTACTACCTTGCCTCACTGTGGCTCTGAATCTTAAATCCACTCCTGTCATCACCTTCCATGCCTTCCTTACCACCATATGGCTCCTTTTCTTAAACTTCCAAAATTGCTTCTACTTACTTTACCTCTATCTTTGAAGTTCTAAATACCCATTTGTGATTGGAATAAGAAAAGAGAATAGACACTTTACAACTAATGCAACACCTTGTAACCCTTGCTTGACAAGGGACACACCAAACTAAATATACAAGATCCTTTCTTCTTGCAAAGAAACTCCACCGATTAGTTGGAATAGACCATAGTTGTTGATCCTCTAAGCTCTGATGCCATGCTAGAGTATAGAGATAAATAAGTCTGCATTTGACACTTGATCATAATACTTGACGTTCGATGTCATTAATAGGGATCCATCCTCTTGTTTTTAGATTAGCTTGGCATTTAGTTGTATCAATCGGTTGTAGGTGCCATTTGTCAATTTTAGAAGTGTAATAGGATTTAAGACTTGGCTATTTATTTGGCTTTTGGTGTTGTTTCTTAGGTATATAGTTTACAAAATAACTAGTTTAGGTATATACTTTACAAAATAAAGTCTAGTCTTTAACACTTGGTCATTTGTTCGGCTTTCGATGTCGATGTCATCAAGTAATTGTTTAGGTTTTGACATGTGGTCATTTATTTGGCTTTTAGTGTCCTTATATCTTGTTATAAAATATAATAGTCCAGGATTCAACATTTCATCATTTGTTAGGCTTTAGGTGTTGTCCTACTTTACAACATTAAATGTAGTATATAAGGTTTGACATTTGATTATTTATATGGCTTTTTGTGTCATCATAGCTTGCATATAAAATGGTTGTGCATATGTTATCTAATTCAAAATGCTCAAGTGTAGTATATTTTGGATGTATATCTTGTGATTTCCAAATTTCAATCACATAAAAATATCAAATTAATTGCATTAATATGCAAAATTTGATTCTTTCAATGGGTCACAAATACTCTGTCATTACATGTATTATGATGAGCTTAGTTGTATGATAATGCCGCACTTGATTGTTGTAAGAAAGATGATGGGGAGGAGCAGGAAAGGAGTGGGAGTTAAAATAAAGGGAAAGGGCTAGGAGGGACAGAGGGAGGGAGGGAGAGAGAGAGAGAGAGAGAGAGAGAGAGAGAGAGAGAGAGAGAGAGAGAGTCTACGGGAAATATCATGGGTTTATGAGGCAAAGTACAAATGAGTTACTACATCTAAATATTGGGGGAGTGCATAGGGCTCATCTCCTTCTAAGTTATTATAGGACATAATGATAGAACACAAGACCAGAGATAGTAATTAATATATAGCATCAATGTGTATGTGTGTGTGTGTGTGTGTTTGTACACACACACACACACACACATGTGTGCATGTGTGTGCATGCATGCACAAATGCACACATGTATGTGTGTGCATGCACATCTCTCTCTCTCTCTCTCTCTCTCTCTCTCTCTCTCTCTCTCTCTCTCTCTCTCTCATCTAGCATGGGTGATGATGCTCATTTTAATAGCTCCACCCTTTCAGCATGTTCTATAAGGTTTCTTATAGTTTCATAGACCCATCAATCTTCCAAATAGTTTAATAAACTTTCTCTCTCTCTCTCTCTCTCTCTCCCCCCCCCCGGCTCCCCCACTACCACCCGCAACATTTGTCATTTGAAGGGCATCCTTTTCCTAACATCATATCAAATGTTACCTCATATGTGTCACACCATTCAAATGCAATATTCTAGTCATTTTTTGAAATTCCTTTATCTTTTGTCATTACTTTGTTCAAAATTGAAGTGATTCTCTACTGAGTCATTTGTTTCATGTTTGTGTCTTCATAAGATGCAAGTCCATCGATGATGTACAATGATCACATTGTTGGCCCTTTCTCCTCCTCCTACTTTTTCATACACATTGGCGATCTCTCTACCCATGATTGATTTCTTCCTCTTCCTTTCGAAAATTAGGGGCACATAGTTGCATCATATGAGAGTGTCACTCATTCACATAAGTCCATGCTTTATCCTACTCTATGCTATGTTAGTGTAATATAATGCCAAAATTTCAAACATCAACATTTGGAAATTGATCATACAAATCAAAATAAATAAAGAAATAACAAGGCCATATTCAAAGGTACATATACTCAGATAGCAATTAACATTGGTGGTTTCAACACAAATAGTTGGCTAGAGGCTTGGCAAAAGGAATATTTCTAGTAGCACAATAAGCTAGCTTGTCTCGAATAGTCACTCCCACAATACATATCCATAGATACAAATGACCCTAAAAGCAACTAGCTTGTCAACTAGTCCACAAGCTATAATCTCTCTTAGGAATCCTCAACATGCAAGTTCTACTTGCAACTCCTACATGCATGTTCTACGTGCAAGTTCTACATGTCATTCCTACATGCATGTTCTACATACGGGTTCTACATGCAATGCCTACATGCAACATGCAACTTGCAACTCCTACATGCAACTTCTATATTGCAAGTTCTACATGTAGAGAGAGAATTTATTACAATTCCTACATGTAGAGAGAGAATCTCTCCAACTTGTATAAATACCCCATAATGGAATGAAGCCCAAACTCTTTGGGGCATTGTGTTCAGTTCTACTTTGGTATCCAAGAAATTGTCTCCAAGTGTCCATGCTTCCTTGCACTCCACATCCAAAAGCATGTCCTAACCTTGCAACTCCTTCGCCCCTCTCCTTCAACCTTGCAACCCATCCTCTCCCTCTCCTCCTCCTCCCATCTCCTCCTCCCTCCTCCTCCTCCTCCTCCTCCTGCCTCCTCCTCCCTTCTCCTCTCTCTCCTCTCCCCCATGCTCTTACACCTTCTTCCTCTCCCACTCCTATGCTCCCCCTAGACCCTAAATTCCTCAACCCTTGACCTCCATG
The DNA here is from genome assembly GCF_047967505.1 of Dipteris shenzhenensis. Taxonomy (NCBI): domain Eukaryota; kingdom Viridiplantae; phylum Streptophyta; class Polypodiopsida; order Gleicheniales; family Dipteridaceae; genus Dipteris; species Dipteris shenzhenensis. The sequence goes on from NC_141615.1 coordinate 12,213,782, forward strand.
ATCTACGAGGGAGATGAGTTCTCCTCCATGTACCCTGAACCTTGGACCTCCTTCTAACCCTTGAACCTCTTCTAAACCCTAGAACCTCTCTCTGAATCTTGGAGCCCCCTTTTAAACCTTGAATCTCCCTCTAACCCTTAAACTCCTCCTAAACCCTTCAACCCCCAATGAAGGTGAAAGCCTTCATTACCCCAACCATGACGATGCATGTTCCTTTCACACATGCATGCACTATGTTTGCTTACCACACTTAAGCCTACGTCTCTCCTTGGAGCCATGCATACTGAGAATACCCTGCTCTTTCTACTGTGGAAGCCGTGGGAAAGAGAAAAAATTTGGCACTACTATCGAGGAGACTAGCATCTCAAGTAACGAGTAAACATACGCAAGTATGTGTAAAAAATGAACTACTACGAACTTTCACAAGCATAACACTCAAGGGTAAGGAGAGGAATTTTTTTTTCCAACTATATCTAAACATATCAACCCCAAGCATCAACCTTGGGTTACTACATTAAGAAATTTTCTTTATTTCTTAAAAAGAAGCCACTTGAAGAACAAATCAGGCTAGATAATGGACACGAATTCGTAGAGCTCGCAATTTTGAACATTTCACCTTTTTACAGGAGAGCATAACCACCATGAAAAGTTATGGCCTAGGAAGAGTTTAGGGTTTGACCCTAACCCTACACCCATTCCTATAAAAACCCACCACCTGCTCATTCTTCTTCTTCCACATCTAGCCTCCATCCTCTTCCCCATTTCGAGCCCTCCGCAAGACCTCACTCCCTCACACTCTCTCACTCCTCACTCTTGCTGCCATGGCAGTGGCCACTCCACTGCCTCACACCCTCTCACTCCTCACTCTTGCTATCACGGTGGCAGTGGAAACGGCCACTCCCTCACTTCACTCTCCACTCCCTCCACTCCCTCACTCCTCACTCTTGCTACCGTGGCAGTGGCCGTGGTCACTCCCTCACACTCCACTCCCTCCACTCCCTCACTCCTCACTCTCGCTACCATAATAGTAGCCTCGGCCACTCCATCACACTTCCTCCACTCCCTAATGATGGAACAACATCAAGGAGACAATGGAATGAAGCAAATGGAGAGTAGTTTATTCAAGAGTGGAGAGGCTCTTATAAGGGCAACTGATACAATGCATGTGCCCCAAAGGAGAGCATCTCTAGATCCACAAATCACGCCATTGATTTCTCAACAATCAGCCCCATGAATTTCTCAATCACACTTAATAGAACCTTCTACCACCAAACCTGGTCACACTAACCACCATGTGGTGATACAGAAACTCACACAAGCCTTGTACCCCTTGGTACATGCCATTACATCAATTTGTCCTTCATTCCCCCCCACAAATTGATGAGCTCATCCCTCAGCAGTAGTACATGGGGTGCTCCATGGCTTTCCCACCATCATATGGCAACACACATGGCCCCAACCTGTGACTCACTCCTAGGACTCTTGGTTTACAACCACTGGAGTATTGGACAATGACTGTGTATGGAAATACCCATGGGTCCAACAAGGTAAAACCTCAAACAAAGGACTAACAATCATTTAAGGATGGACTATCCATGGCAGAGAACCATTATTGACTCCATCACACAAACTAAAAATCTAGAAGGCAGGGCCAATGCCCTCCTAGATGAAAGTCTCCTCATTGATAGAGGTATTTGCAACATCTTTGACTTTCTTCAATGTTAGTGGATTCATCCTTGTCTTCATGGTTTTTGAGATCATAGGCATATCATTGATGTAGCTTCTTTGTTCCTTGATCTTCACTTCTCCTTTCTTTGTAAAATAAACTTCCAAAAGAATAGCAATAGTAGCTTCTAGTTGGTTGGCCCTAGAGACATATGCATGCCTTTCTTGATCAATTTTATAAAGGTATCATTACATAAGGCACTCATGGTCAAGAGGGTCTTACCACTTGGTATAACAAGGGCAGTGTCTACTCTTGTACTACATAGGAGCTCATGATTATATGGCAAAGTATAGTCAATCAAATACAAGTTCATTTCATACATCATGAAAGATGCTGAAACCATAACTAAGACATCTTCAATCAAATAAGAAACATAATGGTTGTAGTTGAAACCTTTGTTCCAATCATATCCATTGGAAACCATCATGCATATCATGATATATTCATTTATCATATAAGCCTTTGTCACTATAAACATAAGTATAGAATACTTCTCCAAAACACTTTCAAAGTATAATGCCATATTCAAAGAAGCAAAACCAATGCTCTCTAAAGGGAAAGAACATGCTGGTAAAAAAGCCCTCAATAAATTTTGAGGTTTGACTTGGTCCACACAATCAAACTCAATCAAACATGCCAAAAATGGTCAAGCTTCATACAATGACCTTGGAGGCCAAAATTCGTCAATTTAGGAGCAGCATTCATGGGGGTTTTTACACAAAATGAAAGCGTGAATACCAAAGAAGATTCACCAGAGAAGAACCACACAATCATGCATCACATCGCCTAGCATTATACAATGTACTGTAAAATCGATGAGTGTGGCCTGAATACTTCACCAACAAAGACGAAATTCCATCAGGAGGTAGCCCTTGGGGTCACCCAGCCTCCTGTAAGAGGAATTTGAGAATGGTTTAGGTATGCAACCAACATTGCAGAAATCCTGCCATGAAGAAGAGGAAGTGGCACACAAAATTGGCGACAATTTGGCGAGATCCCTCTAGTCTAAAAAGTTGTCCAAAGATGAGCTATCTCTAGCTTGAAGGATTCCTCAATCCATCGGTCGGATGTTTACTTGCTCTTGCAAAATCGTGGGAAAAGGGGAAGACTCCATGGAAGAGAGAAAGAACCTTGGTAGGGATGACCACGTGGGAAAAGGGGAAGACTCCATGGAAGAGAGAAAGAACCTTGGTAGGGATGACCACGTGGCAAAAAGTCAAGGCTCAGTCAACTTGGCTTTGATACCTTATGATGGAACAACATCAAGAAGACAATGGAATGAAGCAAATGGAGAGTAGTTTATTCAAGACTGGAGAGGCCCTTATAAGGGCAATTGATACAATGCATGTGCCCCAAAGGAGAGCATCTCCAGATGCACAAATCACTCCACTGATTTCTCAATCAGCCCCATGAATCTCTCAATCAGACCTAATAGAACCTTCTACCACCAAAGCTCTTCAAACTAACCACCATGTGGTGACACACCAACTCACACAAATCTTGTACCCCTTGGTACACCCCATTACATCAATTTGTCCTTCACCTAACTCGACACTCTTTCTGCCAGGGGAGCGATTGTGGCCATTCCTCACTCTCTCCATCACTTCACTCCCTCCCTCGTCTCTCACTGCCGCAGCAATGGTCACGGTCAATCCCCCACACTCCACTCCCTCCAATCTCTCATTCTCTCCTTCACTTCACTCCACTCACTCCTCACTCTCGCTCACACTCTGCTTCTCTCCTCAGTCTTTCTTTCTCTAAACTTTTCTCTCGCTGTCTCTCTAATTGTTTTCCTTATTTTCTTTACAAGAAGATCATAAATTTGAAAGTGAACTTGAAAAAGAATTACTTGTAAAAGTATTTGAGTGGAGAAATATTTGAGTTTGGAGAAGAATGCTTTTCTTCCTCTTGCTTGTCCTCTTGCTCTTGCTTGTTGAAATGGGAGAATGAATGAGAGAAAGAGAGAATATATAGGAAAA